>NC_132923.1:14994691-15297721 GCF_047675955.1 Chlorocebus sabaeus
TTATAAACCAATGATGTTAAAATAGCTATTATAAATACATTTATATGTTCAAGAAGGTAGAGGAAATTATGTATATGATAAGGAGACATGGAAGATATTAAAATACTTTATTTCTAAAGTAAAGATATATCTGAGATAAAATAGACACAGGATGAGATTAACAGCAAATTAAATATAGAAAAAGGTTAGTGAATGTGAAGGCATACTAATAGAAAATATCCAAAATGAAATAAGAGATTGGGCACATCAGTTCATGCCTGTAATCTCAGCTCTTTGAGAGGCTGAGGTGGGCAGATTGCTCAAGCCTAGGAGCTTGAGACCAGCCTGGGCAACATGGCAAGACCCTATCTCTACAAAAAAATAGGAAAATTAACCAGGCATGGTGCCACATGCCTGTAGTTCCAGCTACTTGGGTGGCTGAGGCAGGAGGATAGCTTGAGCCCTGGAGGTCAAGGCTGCAGTGAGCTGTGATCATGCCACTGCACCCCAGCCTGGACAACAGAGTGAGATTCTGTCTCAAGAAATAAAAAAAGAAGAAGAAAAACAAGAGAAAAAAGGGACTGAAGAAAAATGAGCAGAACATCAGTGAACTTGGGGACAACAAGTGCCTTAATGTGCATTGGAGCCCAAGAAAGAGAAGGGAACAAAAAATGTGGAAAAACAGTAGCCAAAATTTCCCCAAATTTGATGAAATTTATTAGCCCCCAAATTCAAAAAGCTTAACAAACCCCAAAGAAGGCACAGAAAGAAAACTGCACCATGCAAATCATAATCAAATTGGTCAAAACTAGTAATAGAAAATTTTAAAAGCAACTGGGAAAAAATGCGCATTACATGCAGAAGAATAGAGATGAGAATGACAGCTGACTTCTCATTCAAGCAGTGCAAGCCACAAGACTGTGTTGTTTGTTTTCTTCCAATGTTTTAAGGAGCAACAGCTTGAAAGGAAACAAACCAACTTGTCAGCTTAGAAGTCTATAACCAACAAATATATTTCAAAAACACCATTAGGAACAACACTTTCAGAATGTCAGGGAGAAGACCACAGTGAATCCTCTCCCCACAAAAGCAACAGAAGTAATGGCAAAACAGTAGAAACCAACCATTTTAAAATTATGAAAATTAACCAAAGGCACAGAATACACTCAAAAGCATTCACTCAAGTATAACTACTGAGCTTCATAAGAACAGTGGGATCTATGTGCTTTAACTTGGAACTATTCCCAAATACCCAACCCCTAATACCGGGGTGGTAGCTGTGAAGAGCTGGCAGCCAGTGAAGAAGTTTGAACTGTTTTGAACTTTGTAAAAACCCCCAACCTCAGAGCACTGTCAACATTTTTATAACATTTCTCCTTGACTTGTAGGTGGCCATTCTCTCCCTGTCTTCACATTGTCCTCCCTGTGCATGCGCATATCTGTGTACAAATTTCCTTTTCCTATGAGGACACCAGTCACATTGATTAGAATTCACTGTAATGACTTCATTTTAACTTAATTACCTTTTCTAAACCCCTGTTTCCAAAAACAGCCATGTTTTAAGACAGTGGGGTGAGGACTTCACCATTTTGAGGGGAACACAATTCAGCCCATAACAAAAAAGAGCCTGGCCAAAAATCTAAAAGGATGACTTGGGGAACAAGTCGTATGATAACAGAGGACTTTGTAAAGCTCTGACATATTCCTGGAGATCCAGAAAGCTACACGTGCTGCACAGGGCCAAGTGCATTGTCAGGGAAAACTAGACAAGGATCCAGTAACTTACGTTTGGGCAAACTTGTAGCCCTGTGCAAGCAAGAAGTAAATGTTAATGCTGACTTATAAACCCCTTTAGATTTGAAGATGTGCCTTCACACACAAATCTCCTTGGAAAAACATTGAAGACACTGGATCAAGGCATTAAGAAAATCTTCCAACCAATCATTGGATAATTACCAAACTATGTTGACCTAGAGGTGACTCCTAAGAAGACAGGTTTGAAAGTAAAAATGAGAATTTTTAAAAAGTAATTAGAAAACTCAGTGGCTGCACACTCCAGGAAATACAAAGTCTACAGAATTGGTTTAGAAAAGTCATGAAAAAAAAAAAAAAACAAACAAGTATCAAGCAGGATTTTATTTTTTAAAATTAGCTTAATTGAGCCATTTCATGATATATACATGTTTCAAAACATCATGTTGTACATGATAAATATATATACTCTTTATTTGTCAATTTAAAAACCCCAAAGCAATAACAAAATTGGAAGACAGAAGGAGGATCTGAATCTAATGTTGCTACAATATCTTCTCCTCTAAAATGTCCAGTTTTAACAAAAACAAAAACAAAAAATCAGACATGCAAAGAAATAAGAAAGTATGGCCCACACATAGGAAAAAAACTGCATTTGATCGGAAAGGTTCTTGAGAGGGACAAGCTGTTGGATTTAGTAAACAATGACTTTAAAGCAGCTATTAAAAATAAGTTTAAAAAAAGAGAGTACTATGTTAAAATAGTTAAAGGAAAGTATAAAAACTATGTCTCGCCAAATAGAGCGTGTCTATAAAGAGATAAAAGTTATAAAAATCACCAAATAGAATTTTTGGAGTTGAAAAGTACAATAACGGAAATGAAAAATTCTCTATATGAGTTAAACCAGTAGTTTTAGCAGAGAGAAGTGTAACTGCCCAATGAGTTCTTCTGGCCTGCTAAACAGAAAAGCCAGCTCACTGAAGCGGTGGTATTGCAGCAGTAAAAATGTAATTATCACAGGACCAGCCAAGTGAGAAGACAGGAGATAATCTCAAATCTGCCTCCCTAAAAGCTCAGAGGCTAGGATTTTAAAAAATAATTTGACAGGCAGGGTTCTAGGGAATGGGTACTGCTGATTGGTTGCAAATGAAATCATAGGAGTGTACAAACTATCTTCACATGCTGAATCAGTTTCTGGCAGGGGGCTCACAGGACTAGTTGAGCCAGTTCTTTGTTGTAAGTCATGGGTCTGGGTGGAGTCAGTTTGTCACCAGAATACACAAGTCTGAAAAATATTTCAAACACCAATTTTAGGTTTTGACAATAGTCATGTTATCTACAGGAGCAATTGGAGAAGTTACAAATCTTGTGATCTCCAGAGCAGTAAACAACTATAGAAAGGTGAGCTAGGGAACAATGACTTGTTATCATTAACTGTGTGTGTATTTTAGCAGAATTCAGGCTCCTCCTCTAATCCTAATTTTGTGGACTTTCATTAGTCTTACAAAGGTGGTTTTTGTCCCTTAGCAAGGAAGGGGTTAGTTTCAAGAAGGGACTGTTAACATCTTTGTTTAAAAGTTAACAGAGGCAATTAGCTTGTGAGGTTAGAAGCAAGATGGAGCCAGCTTAGATTTCTCTCACCGTGAACAATTTTTGTTTAGACAATTTCAGAAGAATGTTCAGGAAACTTGAAACTAGGCCAATAGATATTATGCAGTCTGAGGATAGAAAGAATAAAGAATAAGAAAAAATGAACAGAGCCTCAGAGACCTGTGGAACACATCAAAATAACACATTTGCATAATGAGAGTACCAAAAAGAGAGTATGTAGAAAGGGATGCAAAAATTACTTGCCTACATAAAAATATTTTTATTGATATACAATAGTTGTACATATTTTGAGTACATGTGATATTTGATACCTGTATACTATGTGTAATGATCAAATCAGGGTAACTGGTGTATCCATCATCTCTGACATTAATCTTTTCTTTGCATTGGTAACATTACAACTGTTCTGTTCTATCTATTTTGAAATATATAGTCAGTTATTGTTAACTATAGTTTCCCTGTTGTACTATCGAATATTAGAACATGTTCTTCATCTATAATAACTATTTCTGTACCCTTTAACCAACTTCTCCTTATCCCTCCACCCCCTTGAAAGACATAAAAATATTTTAACCCAAAATATATTTATTTAACATATTTTGAGATGGCTGAGATGGCTGTCAAAAAGCCAGCAAACATACGTAGTCCAGCAAAGCTGTTTTTTGTGGAGAAAATTTGTATCTGTAGAGAATCTGCATTGAGGCAGCCAGGCCTTCCCTTGTCTGGAGCTAGAAAAGAATAACTGACAGTCTGACACATTTTAAAGGTCTGAAAGTAACATTTACCATCTAGTCTCTCTGAGGGCTGCTACTTGTGAGATTTCACTTATATAATGAGATCATCTTTGCTAGCCAAGTATCTTCTTTTCCTCCCATAACCAGATGCTGCTATAACCTGATTTACCACCAAAACCTGATTTTGGCCATACTGTGAGCCCCCATTCTTTCTGTAACCTCCAGATGGTAGATAAACCTCTGCACCCCCTTGGAGATGGGAAGACATTCTGTGGCTCTCTCTGTGCACATGTTAATGAAGTTATATGCTTTTTCTCTTACTAATCTGCCTTGAGTTGATTTTTCCACCTTCAAATAAATATTTTAAAACTTCCCAAATCTGATTTAAAAAACATTTGATACTGTGGTAGGCAGAACAATGACCCTTCAAAGATGTTTGTATTCTAATCATCAAAACTTGTGAATATGTTACCAGAAGAAACTGCAGATATAATTGTTAGAGATCTTAAGATGAAAAGGTTATCCTAGATTATCTGCATGAACCCAGTGTAATCACAAAGGTCTTTATAAGACAGAGGAAGGAGTGTCAGGGAAGTGCTGTGTGATTAAGACTTGAGAGGCAATTGATAGACTTGAAAATGTAGGAAGAGGCCACAAGCCAAGAAATACAATCAATCTTTTAAAGCTTGAAAAGGCAAGAAAATAATTCTTTTCTAAAGCCTCTAGAAGGAATGTGGCCCTTTTGACATCTTGATTTTAGCCCAGTGAACTCATATTAGACTTCTGGCCTCCAGAGCTATTTTAAATCACTATTTGTAGTAATTTACTATGGCAGCAGTAGGAAATTAACACATACATATCCAAAAAGCTCAAGAAACCCAATTAAAAGAAAATTTAAAAGATCCATACCTCAATATGTCATTGTCAGACTTTGGTAAAAAGCCAAAGACAAAGAGAAAATCATAAAAGCAGCAAGAGAAAATTACTCATCACATACAAGGTCTTATAAAAAAGATTTACAGTTGACTTTTCATCAGAAACTATGGAGGTCAGAAGGCAGTGGGATAACATAGTCAATGTGCTGAAAGAAAACGAATGTCAATGAAGAATTCTATATAAAACAATAAGAATTCCATCTTCTAAATGAAAGAGAGAGGTATTTCTTCTTCTGAAAGATGGAGTAGAAGTGCTTTTCTCTATGCCTTCCTCTAACTAAAGCTCAAAACTCTGGACATGCTATATCGGAAAACATGAGAAAACTCTGAAAGGTGGTGAAGAAGGCAGACTAGTCAGGGACCTTGGAACTTTGGATGCATGGAAAAACATGGTAGTGAGTTAGCTGTTTTAATTTTGTCTTATATATCTACATGTTAGCAACCCAGAAATACCAATGGGTACAGACAAAGTGGGGAAAAGCCTGCTGTCTTCAGTCACAGGATCAGAAAGGTGGCAGCACAGCAGGACAGAAAAAATTTAGACAAAAACTGCTCTACTTTAGCCAAACACCACAGAAAAAAACTGAAGCTCCACCCCCACACTTGGTAACAAAGGCCTAGTGGGGAGAATAGATATCCCCAAGTGAGACTATTCCTCACCATATTCCCTGCAGTTTCAGTGAAGACCACATGAGGAACTTGGACATCCACCTCCACTCAGTGGTAATGAGGAGACTTTCCCATTCTTCTTGGGGTGGTGTTAGGGAAGGCCAAGTCAGGACTATCACAGTCACCCAGCAGTAACAAGGTCATCCACCACCATGCCAGGAAGTTCATGTGAAGAGCAGTTCTGGGGCATGCCTGCCTTTCCCAGCCATGGTGGTATCAACAGAAGTCTAGTAGGGAGCCAGATTTTCCACTCCCACCAACAGTAATGAAGATTCTCCTCTCCATAACCAGGTGTTAGTGGACGTCAAATGAAAAATCTGGACTTCCCCCCCACTTGGCAGTAATAAGGGAGCGCCATCCTCCATCCTTTGCAGGGGTGGTGTAAGAGGAGGCTTGTAGAAACAGAAGGTTTAAAAAAGATGTAGAGTTTATAACATAATACTTAAATGTGCAGATTTTAATAAAAAGTTCACTTATACCAAAATATAGGAAGATTTCAATTTTAATGATAAAAGGCAGTCAATAAAAAACAAAGCCAACATGACATATATGCTAAAATTTTATGGCAAGGATTTTAAAGCAGCCACCATATAACTGCTTCAACAAACAATGACAATATGCTCAAAACAAATGAAAAGAAAATAATAATGTCTCAGCAGAGAAAGAGAAGACTTAAAAAAAAGTGGAAATTTAAAAAAATATAATAACCAAAATGAAAAAAATCAGTGGATGAGTTAAAAAGTTGAATAAACGGTACAGAGGAAAGAATCAGAGGACATGCAAATAAAACAATAGAAATTAAACAATCTGAACACCAGAGAGAAAACAGATTGAAAACAAATGAACAGAACCTCAGGGACCTGTGGAATTATAACAAAAGATGTAGCATTCATATTGTAATCTCAGGAGAGGAGAGACAGTGTGGGGCTAACAATATTCAAAGAAATAATAGCTGAAAACCTCTCAAATCTGGCAAAAGACATAAACCTACCAATCAAGATGTGCAAAGCCAAAATAGGATAAGCTCATTGAAATCCATGCCAAGAGTCAACAGACAAACTACGGAAAACCAAAGGGAAAAAAAATCTTGAAAGCAGTGAAAGAAAACGACATCTTGATGAGAGGGAAAAAGCAAACTCCACTGGTAGTGGATTTCTCATCAGAAACCATGGAGGCCAGAAGGAAGTGGTACAACATTTTTCGAGTTCTGAAAGAAAAGAACTGTAATTCTAACTTTAGTGAATATATCCAGCAAAAATAACCCTTTAGGAATGAAGAAAAAATTAAGATATTCTCAGATGAAGGAACACCAAAAGACTGTCACCAGAAGATCTACTATTAAAAAACTTTTAAAATGGAACTTCTCTGAAGAGAAAGGAAATGAAAGAAGAAATGTTGAAACATCAGGAAGGAAGAAAGAGCAATGAAAAGAGTATAAATATGAGTAAATACAATAGACTTCCCTTTTCCCCTGAAGTTTTCTAAGTTTTATGATTGAGGCAAAATTATAACACTGTCTCATGTATTACTCAGTGTATATAGAGCAAATATTTAATAAATGATTTAATGGGAGAGGGTAAAAAGATGTAAAAGGAGGTAAATTTTCTACACATCTCTAGAATTGAAAAAATGTTTATACCGGTAGACTGTCATAAATTATACATATATAATACCTAGAACAGTCACCAAAAATATTCCATTAAGAGATAAACTCAAAAGACTATAAATAAATCAAAGTAGAATTTATTAAGTGTTCAGGTAACCCCCAGGAAGGCAGGGAAAAAATACTACAGAGAAGTGAACAACAGAAAGAGCAAATAGACGATAAAAATAAAACAGCAGACTTAAACTCTAATATATCAATAAGTATATTGTGTTTAAACGGTCTAAGCATGTCAGGTAGAAGACAGAGATTGGTAGATTTTAAAAAACAAACCACCACCAGCACCACCAAAAACCACAAAATGGCCCACTAACTATATATCTCTACAAGAAACTTATATTAAATAAAACAATAAAGGTATACTGAAAGCAAAAGGCTGAATAAAAAGTACAGCAGCAGTGGGTACATTAATATCATATTTAAAAACAAAGGATTGAGAGGAACTTTGTATTATAAGAGTCAATCCACCAAGAAGACCAGGTAATTCTAAATGTATATACACCAAAAAACAGAGCTTTGAAACATGTTAAATAAAAGTTGAGAGAGCTAAAAGGAGAAATTGACAAATCAAAAATTATATAAGAATTAAAATTATCAGAGTATATTATCTGATTATAATAGAATCACACTAGAAATCAGTAACAGGAATGTAACAGTTAAGTCTCCAAACACTTGGAAACCAAACAACTTTTAAATAGTCCATGAGTAAAAGAAAGAGCCTTAAAGGAAATTGATAAATACTTTGAATGGGATGAAAATAAAAATACAGCATATCCAAAATTTTGGAATATAGCTTACCCAGTGTTGAAAGGAAAATTTAAAGCACTAAATAATTACATTAGAAAAGAGGAAAAGTTTAGAATTCTTAGTCTAAACTCTCACCACACACACATACACACACACATACACACACACATACATAGATAGAAAAAAGAGAGAAAAATAAGCAAGGAGAGAGGAAGGAAATGATGCAGAAATCAATGAAATTGAAAACAGGAAATAATAGAGAAAATTTGTGAAAAAATCTCATTGTTTGAAAATATCAGTAAGATTGATAGACATCTAGTAAGACTGAGAAAGAGAGATGACACAAATACTGATATCAGAACGAAACAGGGGATATCATTAGAGACCCTGCCAATATCAAATGAATAGTAAGAAAATACTACAAATAATTCCTCACATATAAACTTGACAAGTTAGATGAAATGGACCAATTTCTTGAAAAGCACCAACTGTCACAACTTACTTAATATAAAATAGATAATTTGAATAGCCCTATCCATAACTATTAAGAAAATTAACTTTTTCATTTTAAAAATACAGTATAAGAAACTTCCAAGACCAGATGGGTCCACTGGAGAATTCCACCAAACTTTTAAAGGATTAACATCAATTTTACGTAACCTCTTCCAAAGAACACAAGAAAAAGGAAAACTTCCCAAATCATTTTATGAAGTGAATATTACTCCAATTCTAAAATTAGACAAAGACATCAAAAGGAAGGAAAACTATAGATCAATATTCTTCATAAATATAGGTACAAAAATTCTTAACCTACCAGCATATAGAATTCAGCAATATGTATTAAGAATTATATACCACTACCATATGGGATTTATTCCAGGAATGCAAGACTGGTTCAATATTAAAAACTAATCAATGTGATTCAGCATATTAATAGGCTAAAGAAGAAAAGGCACATGATTATGTTAATTGTATTACATCATTTTTTGTGTTAATGTAAATAAATGCCTGAGGCTGAGTAATTTATAAAGAAAAGAGATTTAATTGGATCATGTCTCTGTAGGCTGTACCTGAAGCATAGTGCTGGCATCTGCTTCTGGTGAGGGCTTCAGGAAGCTTTCAGTCACAGTGAAAGAAAAAGGGGGAGCCAGCACATCACGTGATGAGAGTGGGAGCAAAAGAGAGAGAGGGTGGTGCTACACACTTTTAAACAACCAGATCTCTTGTGAACTCACTCACTGTCATGAGGACAGCCCAAGCCATTCATGATGGATATGCCCCCATGACCCAAACAGCTCCCAGCAGGGCCCACCTCCAACACTGGGGATTACATTTCACCATAAGATTTGGAGGGACCAAACATCCAAACGGTATTATCGGTGCAGAAAAAGCATTTGACAAAATCTAATACACAACCACGGCAAAAACTCTCTGAAAAATAGGAATAGAGGGGGTTGTTCTCAAGTTGATAAAGGGAATATACAAGAAAAACCCACATCTAACATTGCATTTAGTGGTAAAAGATCAGGAACAAGACAAGGATGTCTGCTCTGACTACTCTCAATTCACTGTAGTGCTGGAAGTTCTAGGCAGTGCAATAAGGCAAGAAAATTTTTTAAAGGCAGGTAGATCAGGAAAAAAGAAATAAAACTGTTCTTATTTGCAGATGATATAATGGTCTATGTGGAAAATCCTAAGATACCTACAAAAAAATCCTAGAACCAATAAATGAGTACAGCAAGGTCACAGATTAGCAAACAAAATATCAACTGTACATCTATATTCTATTAATGAGAATGTGTGAAGTAGGAGACAGGACTTGACTTTGGAGGTGGGACTCAACTCTGGAAGTGGGGCTCAGATACCAGACCAAATTGAGGACTAGCTAAAACAGGGATGGGGTGGGAGCACCTTCCCCTAAGACATGCCCACCAGTGTGCCCCCTGTTTACCAGTGGCATGGCAATACCTGGAAGTTACCACCATTTTTCTTAAAATTTTTCATAATCTGTCTCTTAATTTGCATATAATTAAAAGTGGATATAAATACGATGGCAGAACTGCCCTGAGCTACTACTCTGGGCTCACTGCCTGTTGGGCAGCCCTGCTCTGCAAGGAGTAGTACCCCCACTGCTGCTGTACACTGCCGCTTCAATAAAAATTGCTGCCTGACACCACCAACTTACCCTTGGATTATTTCCAGGGTTAGATTAAGAACCCTCTCAGGCTAAGCCCCAGTTGTGGGGTTCAGCTGTCTTGCATGGTGTGGAAACCAAAAATTTTAAATACAATACCATTTACAATTGTTAAAAAAAAAATGCTTAGGCATAAATACCTGTATGCTGAAAACAACAAAATGCTCATGAAAGAAATCAAAGAAGATCTAAAAATAAGTGGAAGAGCATATGTGTTCATGGATTGATCAATATAGTCATGTCAATTCTCTCCAAATTGGTATTTACAGGTTTAATACATTTTCCATCAAAATCCCAGTGAGATTTTTAACAGATATAGACAAGATTATTCCAAAATTTAAATGAAAAGGTAAAGGAACTAGAATAGCTAAAGCAATTATGTTTTAAAAAGAATTAAATGGGAAAAAGTACTGTACCTTACAACAAGACTGTGTAGTATTAGTGTAAGGATAAGACACATGGATCAATGGAACAGAATAAACAACCTAGAAGCAGACTTAATGTGGTATGGGTAACTGATTTAAGATGAAAGTGTAAAATCAATTCAGTCTTTCAAGTAAATGGTGATGAAACATTTAGATATCCATGTTTAAAAAAACTAAACCTCAACCTTACACTTTATACTAAAATTAACTCAAAATGCATCATATATTTAAACTTAAACCATAAAACTATAAAACTTTTAGGGAAAAGCATAGGAGAAAATTTTGTGGATCAATGATTTGGTGAACACATTTTAGAAATAATACCAAAGCCTTGATCCATAAAAGAAAAAAATGGTAAATTGACATCATCAAAATTTAAAACTTTTTCTTTCTGGAAGATCAGAGGACAAAAAAAAGCTACAGATCTGGAGAAAATATTTTCAAACCATATATCTGACAGAGGGCTCATCTAGAATTATAAAGAAGTCTCAAACTTCACAATAAAAAATCAAATTAGAAAATTGGCAAAATACACAAGGAGACATTTCATAAAATAAGTTATATAGATAACAATGATATTCAGTATCACCAGCCATTAGGGAAAAGCAACAGAAGACCATGAAGAGTTACAGCATACCCATTAGAATAGCTCAAATAAAAATAAATAGTACCAAATATTGGCAAGGACATGGAGAAACTGGATCTCTCTCACAATGCTAATGGGAATATAAAACAATACAAGCACTCTGGGAAATAGTTTGATAGTTTCTTTACAAACTAAATGTGCATTTGCTATACAATCCATCAGCTTTTCACCAGGCCATTTATCCCTGAGAAATGAATGTTGACATCCATACTAAAGCTTGTACATGATTGTTCAGATGAGCATTTTTATATATAATAAATTATATAGTGGTATATAAGCTATATTTATATAACTATATATATAAGATTTCATGGTATAGTCCCAAACTGGAAACATTCAGTATGTCCTCCAGTTAATGAATAGTTAAACAAACTGTGGTACTTCCATCATGGAATACTACTCAGCAATAACAAATAATGAACTACCAGCAGTCCTGCCCTATAAGAAATACTAAAGGGTATTACCTCAGGCTTGAAAGAAAGAACACTAGAGAGTAATCCAAATGTGCATGAAACATTACCAAGAACACCAGTAAAAGTAATTAAGTGGAGTAAATATAAAAGTCATTATAAACTTATATTTAAATTTTTTTCTTCTCTTTACTGATTTTAAAGACTACTTTTTAAAATAATACTTATGACTAGGCATGGTGGCTCACACCTGTAATCCCAGCACTTTGGGAGGCCAAGGCAGATGGGTCACCTGAGGTCAGAAGTTCAAGACCAGCCTGGCCAACATGGTGAAACCCTGTCTCTACTAAAATTACAAAAATTAGCCAGGCACAAGGGTGTGCGCCTGTAATCCCACCTACTTGGGAGGTTGAGGTGGAAGAATCACTTGAACCCAGGAGGTAGAGGTTGCAGTGAGCAGAGATTGTGTCACTGCACTCTAGCCTGGGTGACAAAGGAAGCCTCCATCCCCACTGCCCCCAAAAAAAATAAATAAATAAAATAATTTTTTAAAATAAAATAATACTTACAAGTTTGTGTTAATGAGCTTATAATGGGAAGGGAGTTATATAGAAGCAAAGTTTTTATAAACTACTGGAATTAAGTTAATATTAATCATAACTTTTTAGGTTTAGATTAAGACACAGATTTCATGCAATACTTATAGCAAACACTTAAAAAACTTTAAAAATATATAGTAAAAAAAACTTCAGTATATGGGAAATCTCTGTACCATCTGCACGATTTTGCTGTAAACCTAAAAATGCTCTAAAAAATAAAATCTATTTTTATTTTGATTTATTTATTTATTTCAAGATGGAGTCTCATTCTGTCACCCAGGCTGGAGTGCAGTGGCATGATCTCGGCTCACTGCAATCTCTGCTTCCCGGGTTCAAGTGATTCTCCTTCCTCAGCCTCCCAAGCAGCTGGTATTACAGGCATGTGCCACTGTACCTGGCTAACTTTTATATTTTTAGTAGAGACAGGATTTTACCATGTTGGCCAAGCTGGTCTCAAACTCCTGGCCTCAAGAGATCTGCCTGCCTCGGCCTCCCAAAGTGCTGGGATTACAGGCGTGAGCCACCACGGCTGGCTGAAAGTCTATGTTTAGTCACCAAAACAATAAAAAACTAACAAAGGAATTTAAATGCTGTATTTGAAAATCTCTATAAACACAAAAGGTAACAGTAGTAGAGGAACAAAAATACATAAAATATATAGAAAACAAATTGCAAAACAGCAGATGTAACTCCTATTATCTTAATAACTACATTAAATGTAGGTGGATTAAACACTACAAATAAAAGGCAGGGATTCCGATTGGATTAAAAAGCAGGATCCAGGCCAAGCACAGTGGCTCACACCTGTAATCCCAGCACTTTGGGAGGCCAAGGTGGGCAGATCGCCTAAGGTGAGGAGTTTGAGACCAGCCTGGCCAACATGGTGAAACCCCATCTCTACCAAAATACAAAAATTAGCTGGGCATGGTAATGGGTGCCTGTAATCTCAGCTACTTGGAAGGCTGAGGCAGGATAAATCAATTGAAACCAGGAGGCTGAGGCTGCAGTGAGCAAAGATCATGCCACTGCACTCCAGCCTGGGTAACAGAGTGAGACTTCACCTCAAAAAAAAAAAAAAAAAGGCAGGATCCAAGTATATGATATGCGTTTCTTCAAGAGACATACTTTCAATTCAAAAATACAAATACATTGAAAGTAAAAGGATGGAAAATATACACTGTGCAAGCTGTAAAGGAGCTGGAATGACCATATTAATATCAGAAAAAATAAACTTTGAGACAAACAAGCTTACTTCAGACAAAGAGGGAGATTTTGTAATGGCATAAAGGTCAATTCAGGAGGAGGCTTTAATTATTACAAACACATACGCATTTAAGAACAGAGATCCAAAGATATGAAACAAAAGCTGACAAAATTGAAAAGCGAAAGAGGGTGGCGGAGCAAGATGGCCGAATAGGAACAGCTCCAGTCTCCAACTCCCAGCGCGAGCGACACAGAAGACCGGTGATTTCTGCATTTTCAACTGAGGTACTGGGTTCATCTCACTGGGGAGTGCCAGACGATCGGTGCTGGTCAGCTGCTGCAGCCCGACCAGCGAGAGCTGAAGCAGGGCGAGGCATTGCCTCACCTGGAAAGCGCAAGGGGGAAGGGAATCCCTTTTCCTAGCCAGGGGAACTGAGACACACAACACCTGGAAAATCGGGTAAATCCCACCCCAATACTGCGCTTTAAGCAAACAGGCACACCAGGAGATCATATCCCACACCTGGCCGGGAGGGTCCCACACCCACGGAGCCTCCCTCATTGCTAGCACAGCAGTCTGTGATCTACCGGCAAGGCAGCAGCCAGGCTGGGGGAGGGGCGCCCGCCATTGCTGAGGCTTAAGTAGGTAAACAAAGCTGCTGGGAAGCTCGAACTGGGTGGAGCTCACAGCAGCTCAAGGAAACCTGCCTGTCTCTGTAGACTCCGCCTCTGGGGACAGGGCACAGTAAACAATAACAACAGAAAGCTCTGCAGACGCAAACGACTCTGTCTGACAGCTTTGAAGAGAGCAGTGGATCTCCCAACACAGAGGTTGAGATCTGAGAAGGGACAGACTCCCTGCTCAAGTGGGTCCCTGACCCCTGAGTAGCCTAACTGGGAGACATCCCCCACTAGGGGCAGTCTGACACCCCACACCTCACAGGGTGGAGTACACCCCTGAGAGGAAGTTTCCAAAGCAAGAATCAGACAGGTACACTCGCTGTTCAGAAATATACTATCTTCTGCAGCCTCTGCTGCTGATACCCAGGCAAACAGGGTCTGGAGTGGACCTCAAGCAATCTCCAACAGACCTACAGCTGAGGGTCCTGACTGGTAGAAGGAAAACTATCAAACAGGAAGGACACCTACACCAAAACCCCATCAGTACATCACCATCATCAAAGACCAGAGGCAGATAAAACCACAAAGATGGGGAAAAAGCAGGGCAGAAAAGCTGGAAATTCAAAAAATAAGAGCGCATCTCCCCCGGCAAAGGAGCGCAGCTCATCGCCAGCAACGGATCAAAGCTGGACGGAGAATGACTTCGACGAGATGAGAGAAGAAGGCTTCAGTCCATCAAATTTCTCAGAACTAAAGGAGGAATTACGTACCCAGTGCAAAGAAACTAAAAATCTTGAAAAAAAAGTGGAAGAATTGATGGCTAGAGTAATTAATGCAGAGAAGGTCATAAACGAAATGAAAGAGACGAAAACCATGGCACGAGAAATACGTGACAAATGCACAAGCTTCAGTAACCGTCTCGATCAACTGGAAGAAAGAATGTCAGCGATTGAGGATCAAATGAATGAAATGAAGCGAGAAGAGAAACCAAAAGAAAAAAGAAGAAAAAGAAATGAACAAAGCCTGCAAGAAGTATGGGATTATGTAAAAAGACCAAATCTACGTCTGATTGGAGTGCCTGAAAGTGAGGGGGAAAATGGAACCAAGTTGGAAAACACTCTTCAGGATATCATCCAGGAGAACTTCCCCAACCTAGTAGGGCAGGCCAACATTCAGATCCAGGAAATACAGAGAACGCCACAAAGATACTCCTCGAGAAGAGCAACTCCAAGACACATAATTGCCAGATTCACCAAAGTTGAAATGAAGGAAAAAATCTTAAGGGCAGCCAGAGAGAAAGGTTGGGTTACCCACAAAGGGAAGCCCATCAGACTAACAGCAGATCTCTCAGCAGAAACTCTTCAAGCCAGAAGAGAGTGGGGGCCAATATTCAACATTCTTAAAGAAAAGAATTTTCAACCCAGAATTTTATATCCAGCCAAACTAAGTTTCATAAGTGAAGGAGAAATAAAATCCTTTACAGATAAGCAAATGCTTAGAGATTTTGTCACCACTAGGCCTGCCTTACAAGAGACCCTGAAGGAAGCACTAAACATGGAAAGGAACAACCGGTACCAGCCATTGCAAAAACATGCCAAAATGTAAAGACCATCAAGGCTAGGAAGAAACTGCATCAACTAATGAGCAAAATAACCAGTTAATATCATAATGGCAGGATCAAGTTCACACATAACAATCTTAACCTTAAATGTAAATGGACTAAATGGTCCAATTAAAAGACACAGACTGGCAAACTGGATAAAGAGTCAAGACCCATCAGTCTGCTGTATTCAGGAGACCCATCTCACACGCAGAGACATACATAGGCTCAAAATAAAGGGATGGAGGAAGATTTACCAAGCAAATGGAGAACACAAAAAAGCGGGGGTTGCAATCCTAGTCTCTGATAAAACAGACTTTAAACCATCAAAGATCAAAAGAGACAAAGAAGGCCATTACATAATGGTAAAGGGATCAATTCAACAGGAAGAGCTAACTATCCTAAATATATATGCACCCAATACAGGAGCACCCAGATTCATAAAGCAAGTCCTTAGAGACTTACAAAGAGACTTAGACTCCCATACAATAATAATGGGAGACTTCAACACTCCACTGTCAACATTAGACAGATCAACGAGACAGAAAGTTAACAAGGATATCCAGGAATTGAACTCATCTCTGCAGCAAGCAGACCTAATAGACATCTATAGAACTCTCCACCCCAAATCAACAGAATACACATTCTTCTCAGCACCACATCGTACTTACTCCAAAATTGACCACGTAATTGGAAGTAAAGCACTCCTCAGCAAATGTACAAGAACAGAAATTATAACAAACTGTCTCTCAGACCACAGTGCAATCAAACTAGAACTCAGGACTAAGAAACTCAATCAAAACCGCTCAACTACATGGAAACTGAACAACCTGCTCCTGAATGACTACTGGGTACATAACGAAATGAAGGCAGAAATAAAGATGTTCTTTGAAACCAATGAGAACAAAGATACAACATACCAGAATCTCTGGGACACATTTAAAGCAGTGTGTAGAGGGAAATTTATAGCACTAAATGCCCACAAGAGAAAGCAGGAAAGATCTAAAATGGACACTCTAACATCGCAATTAAAAGAACTAGAGAAGCAAGAGCAAACACATTCGAAAGCTAGCAGAAGGCAAGAAATAACTAAGATCAGAGCAGAACTGAAGGAGATAGAGACACAAAAAACCCTCCAAAAAATCAATGAATCCAGGAGTTGGTTTTTTGAAAAGATCAACAAAATTGACAGACCACTAGCAAGACTAATAAAGAAGAAAAGAGAGAAGAATCAAATCGACGCAATTAAAAATGATAAAGGGGATATCACCACCAACCCCACAGAAATACAAACTACCATCAGAGAATACTATAAACACCTCTACGCAAATAAACTGGAAAATCTAGAAGAAATGGATAATTTCCTGGACACTTACACTCTTCCAAGACTAAACCAGGAAGAAGTTGAATCCCTGAATAGACCAATAGCAGGCTCTGAAATTGAGGCAATAATTAATAGCCTACCAACCAAAAAAAGTCCAGGACCAGATGGATTCACAGCTGAATTCTACCAGAGGTACAAGGAGGAGTTGGTACCATTCCTTCTGAAACTATTCCAATCAATAGAAAAAGAGGGAATTCTCCCTAACTCATTTTATGAGGCCAACATCATCCTGATACCAAAGCCTGGCAGAGACACAACAAAAAAAGAGAATTTTAGACCAATATCCCTGATGAACATCGATGCAAAAATCCTCAATAAAATACTGGCAAACCGGATTCAGCAACACATCAAAAAGCTTATCCACCATGATCAAGTGGGCTTCATCCCTGGGATGCAAGGCTGGTTCAACATTTGCAAATCAATAAACATAATCCAGCATATAAACAGAACCAAAGACAAGAACCACATCATTATCTCAATAGATGCAGAAAAGGCTTTTGACAAAATTCAACAGCCCTTCATGCTAAAAACGCTCAATAAATTCGGTATTGATGGAACGTACCTCAAAATAATAAGAGCTATTTATGACAAACCCACAGCCAATATCATACTGAATGGGCAAAAACTGGAAAAATTCCCTTTGAAAACTGGCACAAGACAGGGATGCCCTCTCTCACCACTCCTATTCAACATAGTGTTGGAAGTTCTGGCTAGGGCAATCAGGCAAGAGAAAGAAATCAAGGGGATTCAGTTAGGAAAAGAAGAAGTCAAATTGTCCCTGTTTGCAGATGACATGATTGTATATTTAGAAAACCCCATTGTCTCAGCCCCAAATCTCCTTAAGCTGATAAGCAACTTCAGCAAAGTCTCAGGATACAAAATTAATGTGCAAAAATCACAAGCATTCTTATACACCAGTAACAGACAAACAGAGAGCCAAATCAGGAATGAACTTCCATTCACAATTGCTTCAAAGAGAATAAAATACCTAGGAATCCAACTTACAAGGGATGTAAAGGACCTCTTCAAGGAGAACTACAAACCACTGCTCAGTGAAATAAAAGAGGACACAAACAAATGGAAGAACATACCATGCTCATGGATAGGAAGAATCAATATCGTGAAAATGGCCATACTGCCCAAGGTAACTTATAGATTCAATGCCATCCCCATCAAGCTACCAATGAGCTTCTTCACAGAATTGGAAAAAACTGCTTTAAAGTTCATATGGAACCAAAAAAGAGCCCGCATCTCCAAGACAATCCTAAGTCAAAAGAACAAAGCTGGAGGCATCACGCTACCTGACTTCAAACTATACTACAAGGCCACAGTAACCAAAACAGCATGGTACTGGTACCAAAACAGAGATATAGACCAATGGAACAGAACAGAGTCCTCAGAAATAATACCACACATCTACAGCCATCTGATCTTTGACAAACCTGAGAGAAACAAGAAATGGGGAAAGGATTCTCTATTTAATAAATGGTGCTGGGAAAATTGGCTAGCCATAAGTAGAAAGCTGAAACTGGATCCTTTCCTTACTCCTTATACGAAAATTAATTCAAGATGGATTAGAGACTTAAATGTTAGACCTAATACCATAAAAATCCTAGAGGAAAACCTAGGTAGTACCATTCAGGACATAGGCATGGGCAAAGACTTCATGTCTAAAACACCAAAAGCAACGGCAGCAAAAGCCAAAATTGACAAATGGGATCTCATTAAACTAAAGAGCTTCTGCACAGCAAAAGAAACTACCATCAGAGTGAACAGGCAACCTACAGAATGGGAGAAAATTTTTGCAATCTACTCATCTGACAAAGGGCTAATATCCAGAACCTACAAAGAACTCAAACAAATTTACAAGAAAAAAACAAACAACCCCATCAAAAAGTGGGCAAAGGATATGAACAGACATTTCTCAAAAGAAGACATTCATACAGCCAACAGACACATGAAAAAATGCTCATCATCACTGGCCATCAGAGAAATGCAAATCAAAACCACAATGAGATACCATCTCACACCAGTTAGAATGGCGATCATTAAAAAGTCAGGAAACAACAGGTGCTGGAGAGGATGTGGAGAAATAGGAACACTTTTACACTGTTGGTGGGATTGTAAACTAGTTCAACCATTATGGAAAACAGTATGGCGATTCCTCAAGGATCTAGAACTAGATGTACCATATGACCCAGCCATCCCATTACTGGGTATATACCCAAAGGATTATAAATTATGTTGCTATAAAGACACATGCACACGTATGTTTATTGCAGCACTATTCACAATAGCAAAGACTTGGAATCAACCCAAATGTCCATCAGTGACAGATTGGATTAAGAAAATGTGGCACATATACACCATGGAATACTATGCAGCCATAAAAAAGGATGAGTTTGTGTCCTTTGTAGGGACATGGATGCAGCTGGAAACCATCATTCTTAGCAAACTATCACAAGAACAGAAAACCAAACACCGCATGTTCTCACTCATAGGTGGGAACTGAACTATGAGATCACTTGGACTCGAGAAGGGGAACATCACACACCGGGGCCTATCATGGGGAGGGGGGAGGGGGGAGGGATTGCATTGGGAGTTATACCTGATGTAAATGACGAGTTGATGGGTGCAGAACACCAACATGGCACAAGTATACATATGTAACAAACCTGCACGTTGTGCACATGTACCCTACAACTTAAAGTATAATAATAATAAATAAATTTTAAAAAAAAAAGAAAAGAAAAGTGAAAGAGATAATACAATAATAATTGGATGTTTCAATACTCCACTGTCAGTAATGGATAAGAATATAGATAGAAAACCAACAAGGATATAAAAGACTT
The DNA here is from genome assembly GCF_047675955.1 of Chlorocebus sabaeus. Lineage (NCBI taxonomy): Eukaryota > Metazoa > Chordata > Mammalia > Primates > Cercopithecidae > Chlorocebus > Chlorocebus sabaeus. The sequence continues at coordinate 15,014,716 of NC_132923.1, forward strand.
CAAGACACTATTAACTAGATATAACAGACCTCTATCAAATACTCCATCCAACAGTAGAATACACATTCTTTTCAAGCACATGTGGAATATTCTCCAGGATAGATCACATACTGGGCCACAAAGCAATAACGAATTTAAAGGGTGTATTTATTTTTATTTTTTAAAAGATTTCAGCATTTAATTTAGATTCAAGGGGTACATGTGCAGGTTTGTTACATGGGCATATTCCATGATGCTGAGGTTTGGTGTATGATTACTCTCATCACTCAGGTGGTGACCATAGTATCCAATAGTTAGTTTTTCAACTCTTGCCTCCCTTCTTACCTCCCCACTATAGTAGTCTCCAGTGTCTATTATTCCCATCTTTATGTCCCTGTGTCCCAATGTTTAGTGCTCACTTGTAAGTGAGAACATGCAGTATTTGGTCTTCTGTGTCAGTGTTAATTCGCTTAGCATGATGACCTACAACTTCATCCATGTTGCTGCTAAGGACAGGATTTCATTCTTTTTTATGGCTGTGTAGTATTCCGTGGTGTGTATGTACCATATTTTCTTTATCCAGTCCTCCATTGATGGGTACCTAGGTTGATTCCATGTCTTTGCTATCATAAAGTGATATGACGAACATCTGAGTGCATGTGTCTTTTTTTTTGTAGAATGATTTATTTTCTTTTGGGTATATACCCAGTAATGGGATTGCTGGGTTAAGTGGTAATTTTTGTTTTTTTAAGTTATTTGAGAAATCTTCAAACTGCTTTTCACAGAGGATGAACTAATTTACATTCCCACCAACAGTGTATAAGCGTTCTCTTTTCTCCACAGCCTCACCAGCATTTGTTACTTTTTGGCTTTTTAATAATAGCCATTCTGACTGGTGTGAGATGATACCTTGTTGTGGTTTTGATTTGCATTTCTCTGGTGATTACTGATGTTGAGCATTTTTTCATATGTTTGTTGGTCACTCGTATGTCTTCTTTTGAGAAGTATATGTTCATATCCTTTGCTCACTATTTAATGGAGTTTTTTCTTTTTTGCTTGTTGTGTTGTTGAGGTATGAAATTCTTTTCTCATCTTGGTTTGCTCTGTTGTTAAGGCTTTCCATTGTACTTTGAAATTCCTGTAGTGAATTTTTCAATTTCAGAGGCTCAGTTTGATTCTTTTTAAAATAGCTATGTTGTCTTTCAATTCTTGGATCATTTTACTGCCTTTCTTAGTTTGGATTTCAACTTTCTCTTGAATCTTGTTGAGCTTCCTTGCCATTCAGATTCTAAATTCTACGTCTGTCATATCAGACATTTCAATCTGGTTAGGATGCATTGTTGGGGAGCTAGGGCAATCCTTTGTAGGTAAGGAAACACTCTGACTTTTTGAATTGCTGGAGTTCTTGCCCTGATTCCTTCTCATCAGAGAGGGCTGGTGTTTCTTTGTCTTTTTAAAGTTGCTGTTGATTGAGTGGGGCTTTTTGTTTTTATATTCTTCTTTTCCTCTTGAGTGTTTGACTGTGGTGTATGTTGTGTACAGTCAATTGGCTTCATTTCTGGGTGCTTTCAAAGGGCAAAGGCTCTGTAGGTATTCCTAAATTGTAGCTAGTTTCCTGCACTGGGTTTCACAGGCTTTGCCTGCCCAACAAATTTTTGGTTGGTGGCGTAATTCATGCCATGATCCAGTAGATGGCACTTAAGAGTAAGAGCCAGCGGATATGCTGTTAGCAGTGCTTAGGGGAAGCCGGAGAGGGGAGGACAAGAGATGTCTCCCTGGTCTTATATGTTCCTGGGCCTTGGGGGACCCCCTCCAATCACTGGCACTGTGCCTACGTTCCTTAGCTCCAATGGGGGTCCTGGTGGCCTGCACTCCCACCTCCGTTAGGGGCAGTCTGATCCACAGGTTGGGTCACCAAGAGACCCACCACTCCAGCGAACTTGCTGATTCTCTGAGCTTGGCAGAGTGAGAGAGGGTTGTGGGCTATGTCTACATTGGCCTGGTGATGCAATGGGTCATGGACAGAGGATCCCTGGGCAGGGTGGTAGCATCACGAGTGTGCAGCTGGTGTGGCATCCATGGCCTGGGTTTTTGCCCAGGAGATGGCTACGGGGTCTACTCAGCTTGCACTACCCCAGCTGGGCCTCCCTCAGGTGTTTGTGCCAGGAGGAGACCTGACCAGCTAGATTTCTCGAGCATTCCGCATCCAGATCGCTGGGTTGTTCCAGGTGTTCCAAGCCTTGGGGCCCTCTTGGGCAGAAGCTGCAGTTGGCCAACAGGCGAGGCTCTTCCCAGGCCAGCCTTGCATAGGAAGAGATGCTCAACTCCCACACCAGCACATACCCACGAACTCACGCCTCACTCTTCTCAGTGTTCTGAGAGTGGAGGCTTCTCCCTCGCTTGAGGTCAGGTCACAGATCTCAGCCTGATGCCCCTACGCAGTGTGCACAATCCCTGGGGGTTGGAGACCAGGCCCATGGCTTTGTCCTCTGGCCTCTTGGGTTGAGTACCAGCTGTGCTCCAGGGAGCCAAAGTGCTCCCAGGCTATTGGCAGAAACACTCAGGTGGGGCAGTGGAGGCTGGAGGCTGGAGGCTGTGCTCTGTGCTCCCTCTTGCAGGAGCAGCCAGGCATGTGGCCTTGGGAGGAGCTGGTGTACAAGGGCCATGTGTATCAGATGTGCCCCTGTCCCATGGGAAAGGTAGCTCTGCTCTCTTCCAGCCCGGCAGTCAGCAGGGGCTAGAGGCACACACAGCAAAATGGAGAGCCTTGGGGAATGGGAGCCTATGGTCACATTTTGCTATAGCTCTGGGCTCCATGCAGATTCCAGTTCTGCTTCTGTCTACTTTTAAGGCAGTTTCCTCTATCAATTCAAATGTCTTTGGGGGTCACAGGATCTCTTGTAGTTTGGATCCCAGAGGTGTGTGGCGAGAGTGTGGTGCCTGAGAGTTCCTTCACTCACTCCTTCCCTAGGACCTGCTCAGGACCAGGAGCTGGTCTTGGCACTCTTGGTGACTCCATGCAGGTGTCCTAGCTTCCTCCTTCTTCAACCTCAGTGTCTCTGTCACCTCTCTATCAACTTTTTGTGTTTTTTTCTCAAATGATCTGTTTGAACTATGATGTTTTACTTGAAATCCTGGATTCTCTCTGTGGGAGAGGCATTTCCTGACTGTGTCTAGTCAGCCATTTTGTCCCTTTCCATGAAAGGATTTAAATAATACAAAGTATGTTCCCCAGCCACAATGGAATTAAATTAGAAACCAACAACAAAATGAAATTTGGAAACTCCACAAATATTTGGAAATTAAGCAATATATTTCTGAATGATTCAGGTCAAGGAAGACATTACCAAAAATTTAGAAAGTATTTTAAATTGAATCAGTATTAAAACCACACATATTACAATTTATGGGATGCAGCTGAAGCAACACAGAGAAAAACTTATATGACTTTAAATGCCTGTGTTAGAAAAGAAAAAAATATTTTAAATTAAATGAAAAGCATCATAAGGGAATATTATGAGGAACTTTATGCCAGCAAATTAGACAACTTAGGTGAAATAGTCAAATTCTTAAAAAACCCCATAAACTACCAAAACTAACTCAAGAAGAAATGAAACATCTGAACAAATCTGAAATCTGTAAAGAAATTAGTAGTTAAAACCTTCTCACAAATACGAACTCAGACTTACATGACTTTGCCAGTGAATTCCATCAAACACTTCACAAAGACATAAGACTGCTGCTCCACAAGCTCTTCCAGAAAGTAGAGGCAGAAGGAACAGTTTCCAGCTCACTCCATGAGGCCATATCATCCTCATACCAAAGATAAGCATATTACAAGAAAAGAAAATGATAGACCAACATCTCTTCTGAATATAGATGGAAATATTAGAAAATGAAATCTAAGAATATGAAAAAGAATTATATACTATGACTAGGTAGGATGTATTCTGGAGGTGCAACATTGTTTCACATCCAAAAAAACAATTAATTAAATACATCATATTAAAATAATATAAGACAAAACCACATGATAATTTCAATAAATGCAGAAAAATATTTGACAAAATTCAATACCTATTTATGATTTTTAAAAATCTCAAAAGACTTGGAATAAAAGATAACTTTCTCAGTCTGGTGAAAGCCATCTACAAAAAACCTGTGGTAAACATCAGTCTTAATAAAAGGCTGAAGACTTTCCCCCTAAGATTGGGTAAAAGGCAAGGATGTTCGCTCTAACCTCTTTGATTCACTGTAGCCTCTATGGGAGGTTGTAATCCATGCCAAAAGAAAATAAAAGGAAAGAAAAGACGTACGGATCAGAAAGAAAAACAAAAAACAAAAAGCAAAAAACCATACCTACGGGCAGATGACACAACTGTCCATGTTGTGTACACCCTAGGGAGTCTACGCGAGAAACAATAACAAAAAAACAAATCCTAGAATTAATAAGGGAATTTAGCAAGGTCACAAGATATGTGATCAATATACAACAATCAGTTGTATTTCTGCCTACCTGCTATAAGCAATCTGAAAATGGAATTAAGAATTTATAAAAGCATTAAAAAGAATACTTCTATTAAATGTAGAAATACATTTAATAGAAGGTATACAAGTCTTGTACATGGAAAGTTTCAAAACATTGCAGAGTCAGCATCATGCAATATACCTTTGTATAATAACAAACGTGCACATGTACTTCCTGATTCTAAAATAAAAGTTGAAAATAGAAAAAAAAAAAGACCTTGCAGAGGTAATTTGTTAACTCTAAATAAATGTACAAACTTTCAATGTTTTCGGATTGGAAAACTCAATATTGTTTAAGATGGCAATTTTTTCCAAATTGCTCTATAGATATGATGCCATTCAAAATTCCAGTAGATTTTGTGTGGAGACAAACAAGCAGATTCTAAAAATTCTGTGAAAACTCAAAGGACTCAGAACAGCAGAAACTATTTTAAAAAAACAAATCTGGGAACTTGTTCATGTATAGGAAGACTCAATATTAACATGTTAATTATCTCCAAATTGTTCTATAGATTCTGTGTAATACCATTCAAGATAATTGCAGGGATTTTCTTTTTCTTTTTTTTTTAAAAAAATGACAGTTTGATTCTAAAATTTATACGGAAATTGGAAAAACCTAGAATAGCTAACAAAATTTATGTGTACTACATAGTCTTGTAATCAAAGACCCAAATATAAAATCTAAAACTATTAAAGTTCTACAAAAATATAGGAGACACTTTAATGACATTGGTGAGGCAAAGATTTCATAGATATGACACAAAAAGCGTGAGATAGAAAATATTCATATATTTGCCATCATCAAAATTAAAAAACTTTTACTCTTCAAAAAAATACTCTAATGGAAGTGAAAAGCAAAGCCACAGATTGAGAGAAAGTATCTGCAAACATATATCCAAAAAAGGACTTGTATCTAGTATAAAAAAAATTTACAATTCAACTATAAGACAAACAATCAAATTTAAAAATAGTCATATTTGAACAGACATTTCACCAAAGAAGATGTATAGGTAGCTAATAAGTATATTAAATATGCTCAACATCATTATTCATTAAGGTCACACAAATTAAAACTAAAATAAGATACTAGTAAACTTCCTCTAGAGTGGCTAAAATTTAAAGGGCCAAACCAAGTGTTGCCAAGGATATGGAACAACTGAAACTTTCATACATTGTTATTAGAAATGTAAAATAACAATCTCTTTAGAAAACAGTTTGGCAGCTTCTTAAAAAGTTAAACATATACCTACCATATGACCTAGTAAACCCACTGTAGGTATTTACCCAAGAGAAAGAAAAGTATATGTCCACTCAGAGACTAGTATATTAATATTAATAGTGTCTTTATTTGTAAAACCTCAAACTGAAAATAACTCAAATGTTTATCAATAGGTAAATGGTGAAACAAACTGTGGTATATCCATACAATAGAATGTTAACATGAAAAAGGAAGAGTAAAAAAACTGTACAAACTATTGATACATGCAACAACATAAATGAATTTCAGAATAATTATGCTGAGGGTGGGAAGTCAGATTTTTTTAAAGAGTACTATGTGATTCCATTTGTATAAAATTCTAAAAAATAAAAAAAAAAACCTAACAGATAGTGGGAAGAAAAGGGATTAGTGGTTTCCTAGGGATTAGCAGAAAGGAAAGGGCATAGGGAATCTTCTATGGGTGATGGAAATATTCACTATCTTGATGTAGTGATAGTTTCACTGGTGTATAAATATGTCAAGATGCATCTACTTGTACACTTTAAATGTGTGCCGTTTATTGTATTTCAATTATACCTCAATAAAGCTATTAGACAAATAAAGATATTTCTTTGTCTTTTAAAGGCATCTTGAAAAGACTAGTGTAGAGATAATAGAAATAATGGTCATCTAGCAAATAATGAATATTCTAAACATCTGAGCTCTGCACCAGCTGATATAGTGATACAAATGAAGTAGAAAACAATCTTGCCATGGAATACCTTAGTGTCCAGGGACACAGAAAGAGTCAACATGGAAGAATCACTAGAGGAAGTAAGTAATTTATACAGTGTAACACAAGCTTGCACAAAAGACCTAGGCCCAAACAAACTGTATTCATGGCTTAGGCCAGACGAAAGCACACAGGCCTGGCTGAACAGGGAAATAGAGAAAATATGTATCCATTCTGTATGATGTGAAATGCAGAAAGTCTCCTAAATATCTCCGTCACCAACATGCCTATATGGCCTAAATGTTCCTAATAGGTCAGAAAACCAAGTTTAAAGCTCCTCTCAGGTAAGCCACCATTAAGATATACTCATTTTGCCTGGGAACTTAGATCTCTTTGGCTTTTCCTATGACCTTTATTTCATCAAGTGTACCCAGTGTCACCTCATGAGTTCAAAAAAACAAAAACAAAAACAAACAAATGAAAAAAAACGGTAAGTACTGTATTCTATGGAAAATTGGCAAAAAAAAAAAAAAAAAAAAGAGAGAGAGAGAATGGTAAATTTCCAACACTGATGTTTTACAGATTGTGAAGAATGGAATTGAGGAATCTCTAGACTACTTCTATAATTTGTTGGCTTAAACAATTAGGAGTTTAGAGAGTTGCACCTATAATTTTCATGTATAAGAAGAACTCCAGTGAGATCTCAATACATTTCAGATTGCTGTTTCCTTGTCATTCTAAAGTAAGATGGTTAGCATATCTCAATTGCTCAACACTTTTACAAAAGTAACCTATTGAAATAAGAGCAGTATGATTTCTGCAGAAAAACACAATGTGTTACTAATTTATTATTCTCTGAGTGAGGAATGAGGAAAGTGGATTAGAGAAACCCATGATTCAGAAATACAATCATCTAATATGTCCCTAGCAATTAGAACTTTGGAAACCACTCCTATTCTAAAAGTATTGAAAAGTTTTTTATGTTAAAGATTATTAAAAACTGAACTACTTTGGAACTGTTGGAACTTTGACATTGGCAAAGAATAAATAAAGGAAACTTCTCAGAGTAGAGAACTATTTGTTTGTTTTGAGGCAGGATCTTACTCTGTCACCCAGGCTGGAATGTAGTGACACAATCTTGGCTCACTGCGACCTCCCCGGCTTAAGCAATCCTCCTACCTCAGCTTCCCAAGTAGTTGGGACTACAGGTGCCTGCCACCACACCCAGCTAAATTTTGTATTTTTTGTTGAGATGGGTTTTGTCATGTTGACTAGACTTGCCTCAGACTCCTGGGCTCAAGTAAACTGCCCACCTCAGCCTCCCAAAGTGCTAGGATTACTGGCATGAGCCACTGCCCTGGCAAGTAGCAAAGTTTTGATTGAGGATCTGTCAAGAACCCGTGCTTGGATTCATCTCATTTAATAGCTTTAGATTTATTCTACAACACAAAAATGGTGCACAGTGTCTCTAAGTCTGACAATGGCATGAACTCTATCCGGAATTAAAGAATCAGTTAAGATTTCAAAATAGACTCCAGGAACATTTCACAGGTTTTTGCCAGGGTGCAAATGAGTCAATAGCATATTACTGTTTTTGAAGTGGTCTCTAATATTAGGTATGTGCCAAGAAATGTTTTCAGAAGCAATTGGGAGTTATTCTCTAAGGACTCATTTTGTGGACTGCTTTGATTTTTGAAAGAAATAAACAAAATATTGGTCATCAACAAAAAAGAAACTGGAAATACAATACAGAATGTTCAGAGACTATAACCCCTGGAACAGTGTGTGATGTTCTGACTGCTGATCCTCAATGGTGAGAAAATGAAATAAGTAAAGGGCAAGAAAAATGAGCTGGGGGATGAGGAGACAAACATGAGACAAACCATGAGACATGATTTAAAAACTATCAAATCATGAAGCATATGGATAAAGGGATCATAGACTCATTTAACATTTGTGGCCTAAAGAAATCCTAGTAAAGAAGACAAACTAAGCGTTAGTAACCATTATTTACAAATAAGGAAACTAGGCTTATAGAAGTCGAATTAATAGGCTCATACAATCGCCGAGTAACAGAGCCATATCTGCTGCTACAGTATGCTTTCTACTGTACTCACAGTTACCTCTTGACTTAGTAGAACAGATTATACACTCATTACTCCCAATAAAGCAATACTTAAGAGAAGTGTAGGTTGACAGAATGAAAGGGGGTTAGACAAATTGATGAAAAAATGAACCATAAATGTTTCCTTGCAATAACCAGAGTACATTAACTGAATAAGGTAGAAATTAAATAGAACAAAAAGGGAGTCCAGTGTAATAGGACCTCTGAGTTGAGTACAGCGGAATAAAAGAAAGATGCCATCAAGATAAAAAGAACAAAGCTGGAGGCATCATGCTACCCTACTTCAAAATACTATAAGGCTGCAGTAACCAAAATAGCATGGTACTGGTACAAAGACACATAGACCAATGGAACAGAATAGAGAACTCAGAAATAAGATGGCACATGTACAACCACCCGATCTTTGAGAAACCTGACAAAAACAAACAATGGGGAAAGGATTCTCTATTTAATAAATGGTGCTGGGAAAACAGGCTAGCCATATGCAGAAAATTGAAACTGGACTCTTTCCTTACACCTTATACAAAAATTAACTCAAGATGGATTAAAGACTTAAATGTAAAACCCAAAACTATAAAATTCCTAGAAGAAAATCTAGGCAATACCATTCAGGACATGGGCACAGGCAAATATTTCATGATGAAAAAGTCAAAAGCAATTGCAACAAAAGAAAAATCAAAAATTGGGATCTAATTGAACAAAAGAGCTTCTGCACAGCAAAAGAAACTGTCATCAGAGCAAACAGACAACCTACAGAATGGGAGAAAAATTTTGCAATCTGTCCATCTGACAGAAGTTTAATATCCAGAGTCCACAAGGAACTTAAACAAATTTACAAGAAAAAAACAAACAACCCCATTAAAAACTGGGCAAAGGACATGAACAGACACTTCTCAAAAGAAGACATTTATGTGGCCAACAAACATATGAAAAAAAGTTCAATATCACTGATTCTTAGAGAAATGCAAATGAAAACCAAATGGAGATAGCATCTCATGCCAATCAGAATGGCAATTATTAAAAAATTGAGAAACAGTAGATGCTGGAAAGGCTGTGGAGAAATAGAAACACTTTTATACTGTTAGTGAGAATGTAAATTAGCCCAACCATTGTGGAAGGCAGTGTGGCAATTCCTTAAAGACGCAGAGACAGAAATACCAATAGACTGAGCAGTCCCATTATTGGGTATATACCCAAGGGAATATAAGTCATTCTATTAGAAAGATACATGCATGCATATGTTCATTGCATCACTATTCACAATAGCAAATACATGGAATCAACCCAAATGCCCATTAATGATACACTGGATAAAGAAAATGTGGTACATATATACCATGGGATACTATGTAGCCATAAAAAGGAATGAGATCATGTCTTTTGCAGGGACATGGATGGAACTGGAAGCCATTATTCCCAGCAAACTAACACAGGAACAGAAAACCAAGTACCACTTGTTCTCACTTATAAGTGGGAGCTGAACAATGAGAACACATGGACACATAGAGGGGAACAACATACACTGGGGCCTGTAGGGCAGTGATAGGGAAGGTGGAGGGAAAGCATCAGGAAAAATAGCTCATGCATGCTGGGCTTAATACCTAGGTGATGGTTTGATGGGTGCAGCAAACCACCATGGCACATGTTTACCTATGTAACAAACCTGCACATCCTGCACATGTACTCCAGAACTTAAAAAAAAAAAAAAAAAAAAAAAAGATAGAAGTGAGCCAAGGAAGGAAAATCAGGCATCAAAGACACATCTTCACAATTTTACAGAGGCCTGATTATCCATATGTAAAAGGTGTAGTGAACCCCTTAGGAAGCTACACACCAACCGCAACACAAGCTGCTCAACGTGAGTCTGGATTTCCTCTTTTCAAAGGTTTTCAGAGATTGCAGGCCTTTTTTTGAAGTATTGGGAAAATATGACTTCTTATAAATGGATGATTTTTGGAAACATCCCAAAGTTATTTGAAATAAGCTGTTTTTGGAACAAATTCATTGAAGTACATGAGCAACAAGTTGGGTAGTACCATCTGGGCATATATGGGTCTGAGACTTGTATTATTGTATGGCTGGGAAGGTGGCTTGAAGGGAAATAGGGCCAAAGCTTGGCTTGTCTTAGGACCTCCTGACTGAGATTGTAGTTCCACTCCTTCACACAATCCCTGTCCCACAGTGACCCAATTGCTGGGTGAATTTTCTGGGAGGGGGTGGGTGTTTCATGATTTCCTTCGTTGGAGTGAATAATTGAAAGTGGAGAGTGATATGTTAGTGCTTCCTTGAAGGATGTAATTAGGTAATATCATGCAAGAAGGAAACTGTCATAAAGCTAATAAAATGCAAATGAGAAGGAACTGCAGCATTGCTCATCTGCATCATCTCATTTGCAGAATTTAAAATGAAACAATAGAGATGAACCAAGAAGTTACATACATTCATCAGGATTGCTGGAGAGTCCTGACCTCTGGCCATCGATCAAAGGGAAGCATTCACTACTGAAAGTTTGTCTTCACTGTGCTGGGATCTGCAATTAAAAGGAAGAAGGATAAAAAGTGGTATGCTGGCCGGGCGCGGTGGCTCAAGTCTGTAATCCCAGCACTTTGGGAGGCCGAGACGGGCGGATCACGAGGTCAGGAGATCAAGATCATCCTGGCTAACCCGGTGAAACCCCGTCTCTACTAAAAAATACAAAAATCTAGCCGGGCGAGGTGGCGGGCGCCTGTAGTCCCAGCTACTCGGGAGTCTCGAGGCAGGAGAATGGCGTGAACCCGGGAGGCGGAGCTTGCAGTGAGCTGAGATCCGGCCACTGCACTCCAGCCTGGGCGACAGAGCGAGACTCCGCCTCAAAAAAAAAAAAAAAAAAAAAAAAAAGTGGTATGCTGAATGGATTAAAGGTAATATTTTGATTATATCAGTAGTTTTCAAACTTTTATAACTCATGAGCTGTTTGGGAATATTTGAGCATATGATCAGTCCACATGTGAATTATCCTGTCCACAAAGATGTCAAGGAAATACTTCTACTGCCCCTTCTGAAGCCATCTTAATTTCAGGAGCTGAATAAATTTCAAAGTCATTGATGACTGCATCAGCCAAAATTTGTCCAAATGTTTTGAAATGTATTTCTATTTCCTGTCACATCTACCTCTTTGGCTAATGCATTCATTTTATGAGTTTCAAAAATTGCCATCTCCCTGTCCCAGGTCTTTCAAGTTGTCGAGTAAGCAAATCTCTGTTCACTTCACTTTGTTTATACTACTTATGATTATGTAGATTTAATTACTTCTAATTAGATTTCCATATTAAAAGTACAAATTTAACCTTAAACAAAAAATTTGTTTTATAATCGTCAATGTCTCCAATTATTTTGAGCTCCTCTTCTCTGTATCTTTTCAAGTTATAGCAAACTTGGTTTTGAGGAGTAGCAACAAGAGCTACATAAATCTTTTCAAGCAGAGATATACCAGTATAAAACTTGCTTTCCAGTATAGTCCTTAATGATTTTCTTCATTTTCCAGGCCTTTTTGCCTGATGCAGAATATTGGTACGTATGCTGGGGTCAATATTTAATGACTCTGGGTCTTTTTCTTGAGCTAGTTTCTTGAGACTATCTAAGGGATAGTCTTTCATTTTATAGATGTATTTTAGATTATTCATAAATTCATTACTTTTTCCTCACACACATTATAACATCTCTTAAGGCTCTTCCCATTGACACAGATCCCAGGATTATTCTATAATGTCTCTCTTCTCTGGGGTGTCTTCTACTGTCTGGGGAGATTTGTATATCTTGGAGTCTGAGACTTAAGTGTGCACTCCTTCCTTTTCATCATTTATAAGCCTATTCAACAGACTCTGCCCCAGGAAGGATTCTTGAGCAATCTTGAATAATTAAATGAGTATCCAAAGATACTGATTTTAGGAGAACAAGGTTGTTGGGTACAGGTAGTTAATTATTCCTAAAACCGAATATGTCCAATACCTGTGTCTTGAGAAGCTGTAAGAAAGTAACAGAAGAGCAACAATGGAATGTGACAATTGCCTGCACTGTCTTTCTAGGTTGAAAATCCAAGAAGTTTACGTGTACTGAATTTTATTTCCTTTATTTGCTTATTTATTCACTCAAAGAATTCAGGATCCATATTGCCATAGTGGAAATTGGTTACTTCCGTTTTAGTCTTGAATTGTCTAATTTTGTTCAACTTGCCTGGTACGGAGGGGAGATTCACCAATGGGCCTCACCTGTAAGTGAGGGTCACATCTGTAATTCTCTGATCTCATGATGCAGAAGTAGGTCACATCTTCCATTTTCATCCTTGGATTCCTGTGAAATTTACAGATGCACAGATGGAAGTCATTTGGTCTTAGAGAGATACCTTCATCTGCTTTGTCAATTTGATGATGAATAAGACCGAGTTGAATGTATTTAGAACGTCTTGGCTATAAATTCCTCCATATAGCTTAACTCACTGTTTCCTGCAGTATGCACCCCTTTACTGAGAGAGGGAAAGACAGAGAAAGAATTTCATGTTTCTGTGGGTTTTAGAAGGCTATAAGAAGGGATTTTTGTTTGTCCACTTTCAGAACTTATTAATAGACAGTTATTGAACACCTACCTTGGGCACAGAAATGATCACATTCTCTCCTGAGAATTTTGAACCCACAGCCAAGTACAGGTGTGGAAATTTGATGATAGAATTAATACCAGTGGAAAAAGGGGCCCACAGAACTGAAAAAAGTGGCCACTAGTGATGACAGTGACCTGGGAGGGAGCGACGCAACCTAGAGAGACAGTGTGGGGAATCGTCACGTTCCATTACAGCACCCTTTTCTTACTCTCTTGGAGCTTCTCAAGCCACAGGTGTCAGTCATATTGGTTTTAGAGATTATTAGTAACTACTCAAACCCAACAATTTTGTTCTCCTGAAACTAGAAATGTCCTGTTTCCAACTTTGTATTTTCATCAACTTCTTTTTCTATGATGTGTGAGAAACTAGAATATTCAGTGTGCTTTCTTGAACACCAGCCTTGTTTCAACTCTTTGATGAGTGGACTATTCTCTGAAGCTGGCCCTCAGTCTTACTCTGGGTTGATCAACCAAGGTCAGTATTTGTCCACATGCACATAGCAGGAGCACTTTTCCAAGAATTGTAAAGGAGCCACGGTGCAAAGCCTTCTGGACCTGGGTCTCATGTGAAAACACAACAATGGGCCTCCTGGCCTGAGATGAGCCTGTGGAGCACCTTGTCACAGCACACATATGATGTATATCAAAAATGAACACATTTTGTATTCCAATTACACTGATTTGATCTTTACAAATTATATGGATGTATTAAATTGTCACATGTACCCCCAAAATATGTACATTTATTATGTATCAATAAAAGAATTAACATAGTTTTAACTTCTTTTTAGTAGAGCCATAACATCTGGGGAACAATTAATTGCAGAAGCAATTAATGTGGCTCTCGACTGATATTTACTCAGGACAAGGAAAACTCATTACTAAGTAAGATGTGCGAGAAAGATTAATTCACAGTAAGCAAGATTTTTGTAGCTTGTACTGCTATAAATTTGTATTACTGACTGACATTGGACCTTCTACATGTAAATCCTACAAATCAAGACAGAACAGTGACCTCCTCAGGTACTCATCATACTTATCTCAGTTTCCAGAACTCAGCAATCAATCTGAAAAGGTAACTAAAATGGCACTTATAAGAACCATAGATTGGTAAAGTTAATTATCCATATTTGTTAATAATATAAATAATAGTTACTATTTATAGTGCCCCTACCATGTACCAGGCATCATGCTAAGTACTTTATATTTTTAAATTTTTATTTCAATAGCTCTTGGGGTACAAGTGGTTTTTTTGTGACATGGATAAATTATACAGTGGTGAATTCTAAGATTTTAGTGCACCTGTCACCCAAATAGTGTACATTGTATCTAATGGGTAGTTTTTTAAATCCCGAGCCCCTCTTCCAACCTCCCACTTCTGAGTCTCCAAAGTCTATTATATCACTCTGTATGCCTTATGCTTTATATCACTTAATCCTAACAACAATATTACGAGGTAGATACTGTTATTATCCCCAATAGATAATCGTGCACCACCACATAGTTCCATTGATGGACTGCATTTAGGACAGTGGTCCGATAAGATTATAGTGGAGCTGAAAAATTTCTATCATCTGTAATGTTGTAGCCATCACAATGTTGTAGCACAAACCATTAGTCATGTTTGTTGTGAATTTCCTGCATTGCCAGTCACGTAAAAGTATAGCACATACAATTATGTACAGTATGTAATACTTGATAATGGTAACAAATGACTATGTTACTGCTTTATATATAATATTTACTATACTATAGTTTTTTATTGTTATTTTAGAGTGTACTCCTTTTACTTATGGAAAAAAGATGACTGTGGCCGGGCGCAGTGGCTCACACCTGTAATCCCAGCACTTTGGGAGGCCGAGGCAGGTAGATCATGAGGTCAGGAGTTCAAGACCAGCCCGGCCAAGATGGTGAAACCCTGTCTCTACTAAAAATACAAAAATTAGCCAGGCATGGTGGCGGGTGCCTGTAATCCCAGTGACTCGGGGGCTGAGGAAGAGAATTGCTTGAACCCGGGAGGCGGAGGTTGCAGTGAGCCGAGGTCATGCCACTGCACTCCAGCCTGGGTGACAGAGCGAGACTCCGTTTCAAAAAAAAGAAAAAAAGAAAAAAAGGTGACTGTAAAACAGCTTCCGGCAGGTCCTTCAGGAGGTATTTCAGAAGAAGGCATTACTTTTCCAGGAGATGACAGCTACATGCGTGTTATCGCCCCTGAAGACCTCCCAGTGGGACAAGATATGTTCTGTGTCTTAGTTTTTAACAAAAAATGTTAAAAAGTAAAAAAGAAACATAAAAAAATTTTAAAATAGAAAAAAACTTGTAGAATAAGGATATAAATAAAAAATATTTTTGTATAGCTGTATTACATGTTAAGCTATGTTATTACACAAAAGCCAACAAGTTGAAAAATTAAAATGTATAGAGTAAAAAATGTAGTAAGATAAGTTTATTACTGAAGAAAAAATTTTAATAAATTTAGTGGAGCTCAAGTATACAGTATTTACGAAGTCTGCAATAGTGTACAGTAATATACTAGGCCTTCACATTCATTCACCACTCGCTCAGGGACTCACCCAGAGCAACTTGCAGTCCTGTAAGTTCTATTTATAGTAAGTGCCCTATACAGGTGTATCGTTTTTTATTTTAAATACCATGTTTTTACTGTACCTTTTTTATGTTTAGATATGTTTAGATATCCCAATGCTATTGTGTCATAACTGCCTATAGTATTCAGAACAGTGACATACTGTACAGAGTTGTAGCCTAGAAGCAACAGACGATATCACATAGCCTAGGTGTGTAGCAGGCCATACCTTCCGGGTTTGTGTGATTATACTCTATGATGCTATCATAGCGCACAGTCACCTAACAACACATTTCTCAGAACGCGTCCCGGTTGTTAAGAAATGCAGGGCTGTATATAGATAAGGAAATTTTTTTTTTTTTTTGAGACGGAGTCTTGCTCTGTAGCCCGGGCTGGAGTGCAGTGGCCGGATCTCAGCTCACTGCAAGCTCCGCCTCCCGGGTTCACGCCATTCTCCTGCCTCAGCCTCCCGAGTAGCTGGGACTACAGGCGCCCGCCACCTCGCCCGGCTAGTTTTTTGTATTTTTAGTAGAGACGGGGTTTCACCGTGTTAGCCAGGATGGTCTCGATCTCCTGACCTCGTGATCCGCCCGTCTCGGCCTCCCTAAGTGCTGGGATTACAGGCTTGAGCCACCGCGCCCGGCCAGAACTTCATAAGATCACACAACTAGTTAAGTGGTAAAGCCAACATTCAAATTTAGTTCTAAGTGTCTTCTAGGCCAAAGGTCTTCTAGGTCCAGTTGCATTAAGTAAGAAAGAAAGAAGAGGGAGGAGGAGCAGGAGGAGGAGGAGAACTGACTAGAAGTAGAATTTAGTGCAATTGAACCAGAAACTTTGAATCAGGTTGTGCAAAATGTCAAAAGCTGTGACTTTTTGTAAGAAAGCAATCAAGTCTCCTCTGACTTTCCCTGGGGCATCACCAGATCTCAAGTTGTCTTGAGTTGCCTCTTCTAAAAAGGGGTTCCCTATTTAAGTTTCCTGTCAACATGTTTGTGGCATAATAAGAAATGCATTTGGTATTTGACCCAGATTCCTAGCACAGAGCTCCTAAAACCCTGGGAATTTCCTGAGTGATAGGAGTGTCTTTTGTTATTCATAGTGAAGTCATTTTGATCATCCCTGAGTTTATGTTAATGAGATGACTTAGGTGGGGTCATAGAGCTTATGCCAAAAAGATAGACTCAGGATGGGAATGGTCATTAGAAAGATTAAGAAATTAGAGGGTTGAAATTTTTACCTCCACCTACCAACCTCCTGAAAGTAGGTGGTGGAGCTAATGATCAAGCTCTATAAAAAGTCTTGAAGAATGAGACTTGATGAGCTTCTGCATTGGTCAACACATCAAGGTGCTCAGGGGTGGCACACTAGAGAAGGCATGGAGGGTCCCCTCCATACCTTGCCCTATGATCTCTTCCATGTAGCTGTTCCTGAGTTGCTTCCTTTATAATATACTGGTTAACATAAATAGTTTCCCTGAGTTCTGTGAGCTATTCTAGCAAATTATTGAACCCATGGAGGGGATTGTAGGAACTCCTGAATTATAGGTAGGCTTGAGATTGGCATCTGAAGTGGGAGTAGACTTGTGGGACTGATCCCTTAACTTGTGGGATCCGATGCTAACTCCAGGTAGATAGTGTTGGAATTTAATTGAATTGTAGGACACCCATTTGGTGTCAGAGAATTGGTTGGGTGTCCTGTGTGAAAGTGTAGCGATGTGTGTCTTTCAGAATGGTGTATTTGCAAAGTTGTACAATCAGCGAAGGTCATAATGTATGGTTAGTCCTAATCCTATCATCATGTAAGCAAATAGTACTGGCTGTTTTGACCAAGAGTTATAGTGAAAATTGCTTTTTAGAGTGCTGATATATATACAAATTGCCTGAGTGATCTTTCTGAGTGAAATAAATAATATTATATCACATTTACTTATATGTTTTTGTTTATCTATTTCTGTATGCTATTTTTCATGTGAGGATTTTTACTCTCATTAAATTCCTCCCTAGAGGGAATCTGTGATGGCAGTAATATTTATTCTAAATATTTGGGTCAGAGTAATTAAACAGAAAGGACCTTTTTGATGAAAATAGATGTATGAAATGAGACATTAAAAGTGATTAACTGCTCTGTGTTAATTTGGCAGTAGATGATCTGGAAGTAAGCCTCTCAAAATTCATGTTGCTGAGTTTGTTATGACTTAATGTTAACCCAACTTCTTAGTGCGTACAACGGAATGAGGAAAGACGTATAGGGTTATAGACAAAACAACTAGGTGATGTAATTCCTGCTTTTAAGCTCATCAGACAAACCTTTGTTTTTCAGTCCAAGTTGCAAGCCAAGCTGGTCATCTTTGCCCCTGAGTTTGGGTTATCCACGCTGTTGCTATTGTTACTCCATGACAGAGCTGGATTTCCCCCCTTTCCTAACTCTGCTTATCTTTAAGAAACAGGATGCCTTCAATAGAAAGTTCCCTTTGTAACCAGACCAGCTGAGTCTGTCTAGAACCAAGATAGCTGACCAAACAACTTCAAAAAGATCTCAGGCTTCATTATAATCTCATTTCCATGCTAAATGACACTCCCAACAGTGCTATGACAGTTGACAATTACCATGACAATGACCAGAAGAAGCCATAAAAGGACAAAAAAAAAAAAGGCAGCAGTCCAGCTCCAGAAAGTTCACTATGCATTTCTGGAAAAGAAAGGAATATTCTTCCCCTTGTTTTTAATGTCCAACCCCTTCATTAGAGAAATCCTATATTTTAACCCCCTCACCCATCACTTGTTGAGAAGTTGATCTATGAGCCATGTTCCCATTTCTTCGTTCCATGGCCATCAAATGAAGCCTGAACTGCTTGACACTCATTTTCAGTTTCGTGTATTGGCTTCATGACACTGAACAGAAAAAGACCCCATCTTTTGGGAGACCAGCTTTGTCGCTAACACTATGTATTCATTTTTAATCATAGAATTACTAACAAAGAGACTTGGCCACACTTCTGTGGCTCTTGGAGGGAAAAGGGTGTATGTTTGGCAGCTCAGCTGAGGACTGAACTCCCAGAAGGCAAGCCATGGCCCACGTAGGCTGTGCATGTTGTTTGTGGAGGTCACATGTTTCTGTAGAAAGCACTCAAACCTAGCGGTCAGATAGGACTGGATTTGAATGCCAGCTTATCTTCCTTACAACTGCATTATTCATACAAAAATTAGAGGGAACCTTGCCTCTAATCATCCTCTGACTGACACTGTGTGTGTCCTAGCATAGGCATCTCCCCTGCAGCCTCATCTAAGGTAGTGGTCTCTGTTAGAAAAGACAGCTCGTGCCTATTCCTGATAAATGTTACTCTTAAAAAGATATCTGCCTGATGTAAATGACGAGTTGATGGGTGCTGACTAGTTGATGGTGCAGCACACCAACATGGCACATGGGTACGTATGTGACAAACCTCACATTGTGCACATGTACCCTAGAACTTAAAGTATAATAAAAAAAAAATTTTAAAAAGGAAATAAAGTAATTTATAATTGGAAAAAAAGAAGATATCTGGAAATCACTAGAAAAATCATTCCACTCATGAAACTGTATGTTTCTTTAGCTTCTCTAAGGTGTACCTCAAGTGTTTTTCCCCTTTTGTAGCAAGCTATAAAAGATACAATACATATAATATGTACAAGACATGTGTACCATGTGTATGTATTGTATATCCCACTCACAGCTAGATTTTTTAAATCACTTTTCTTGGGATAAGAAACAGAAATATCATGGAATCTCAATTACATTTTGTTTCTCTGGTGATCAGCTTCCCAGCCTCATATATCCATAACAAAATTGCGAAAAAGAAGTATTTTTTAAAAAGACAATGAAAATACCACACCACCACAATCACCCCCCGCCCCACCAAAGAAATGATGCTGACAGCTGACATGAAATGCAGAACTCTGCTGGTTGCCAGTGCACACACAGACACAGTGATAGCTGACAGCATGACAACAAAGTAAGAGCAAAAAAACTAAGGACAACTATTTCAAAAAGTAGAGCAATATGAGCCACTCGGCAAAGGACCAAACTTTCCACACCTCAACAGTGGTTATGGAGATCACTGTATTATAAAAGGATACTTTTTTTTTCCGAAAAGATAATCCGAAAAGATAATCCTCAGCTATCAATACATTGTTAAATTTGATTTAACTTTCTTTGTTTAAAAAAGCAGTGAAATATCTAAGACTGTTTTAGAAGATCTTTCAGAACAATGTTAGAAATTTAAAATAAAAATTAAAAAATTTTAAATTATTTTTAAATTTAAAAAATATTTTTTGTTTATTTTTATTTTTTAAGCTTAAAGATAATTTTTAAAACGTATTTTTTAAGTTTAAAAAATAATTTATGTTGACCAGTTCATTCTGGGATAATACAGGTATTAAAATGTAAGCTTTTTTTCCTCCTAAAATATGCATGTGGCTAGTCATATTTGAGCTTGCAATTCTGAATACTATTGAGAAGGCTATGAGGGCTACCGAGTGTTTGTTCTTGTTCTAACTACCTGAAGAGTGAGTTGGTCTTTTTTGTGATGTTAGCAGACACCATCATCATTAGTATTTCTGTGGCATGTAGTGTACCTGGGATGAATTCACTGACACTCTGGCAATATGGCCTATGTAGGACTAGGAAAAAAAAAAGGTATAATCATGTAGTATTGGAGCTGATAGCAGGTAGAGATGTCTTATCCAAGAATTTTAATTTAGAGATGGAGAAATTGAGTTCCAGTAGCTACTCAAGGTACATGACTGGTGAATTCACAGCCCAGGACCAGAATGTAGGTCTCCAGATTCCCAGCCCCATCCAATGCCCCTTCTGTCATGCTTCCATCAAATGTGAGATAATGATGAGGCCTCTGTGGTAACTTTGAGATATCTTCAGAAGTGCCCCAGAACCCATCAATCAGGTAAAAAAAATCCCCATTTAGACATTTAGTGAACGCTACTATTAAAATAATGAGAATGTAAAGTGATCTTCATTAATTACCTACAAATGTTCAACTAAGCCTTTGCATGGATAACTCATATTGCTACTGAAGAAGTCAGTAAGAGAGATAAAGAAAACATTTAAATTCACACTAATCATTAGTTAGTAGATTGTTTCTCACACCATGCTCCAGGCCCAAGTTCCAAGGCAGTAAGAGAGAGAAGGAGGGCGTGGGGGACAGGGGCTCTCACCAACTGAGCAGCTCTTCAGCTACTGGTATATATTTTAGAATCCTGCATGAGGTTTCTTCATTGAAAGAATGTATTGCTGGAACTGAGGTCTGAAAAACCACTTCATGTTACCCAAAGTGCTGGGCCCACCCCCTCCAGGGGATGCTCTTGCCCCTGGAGTCTGGACCCTGTGGACCACAGCCTGGTGCTTCTTAGGCTTTGCCGGCAGCCTCTCACTTTTCACGTTCCTTGCCCATGCTCCTTCTCCACCTGGGAGGTCTTTGAGAAATTTGCTACTTTATTGCAACTAAGGGTTTGTTTAGGAGAGGATTTAGATAGCAGTTCTCTACTGGATAGATGAGCAGCTTCCCTTCACATCCGGTTCCAATATCCTGGGTAGCCTTAACGGAATCAGTAGTTCATACCCTTTCACAAATGTCAAGCTGCGAATAGCAATTGCCAATCCAGCTACTTTGAGAGTTGCCATTATATTGTCAGTCTGAAACCATTGCATTTATTTAATAGTTAGTACTTTGTGAAGATTTGTATGGAGACTATTTAAATTTTTTTTTTTAATTGTGGTAAAATATTCACAACAAACTTATTAGCTTATAAACAATAGAAATTTATTTCTCACAGTTGTGGAGGCTTGGGAAGTTCAAGAACAAACCGTCAGCAGATTTGGTGTTTGGAGAGGGCCAGCTGAGTGGTTCATAGAGGGAAGCTTCTTGCTGTGTCCTCACATGGTAGAAGGGACAAACAGAGCACTAATATTATTCACCAGGGTTCCACCCTCATGGACCTAATCACCTCCCAAAGTCCCCGTCTTTTAATACCAGATTTAAATATATGATTTTTTTTTTTTTTTTTTTTTTTGAGATGGAATCTTGCTCTGTCACCCAGGCTGGAGTGCAGTGGCGTGATCTCACTTCACTGCAACCTCTGCCTCCTGGGCTCAAGCGATTCTCCTGCCTCAGCCTCCTGAGTAGCTGGGATTACAGGTGTGTGCCACCACACCTGGTTAATTTTTGTATTTTTAGTAGAGACAAGGTTTCACTGTGTTGGCCAGGCTGCTCTTGAACTCCTGACTTCAAGTGATCCACCCACCTTGGCCTCCCAAAGTGCTGGAATTACATAAATACATGAATTTTAAGGAGACACATTCAGGCCATAGCAATCCTTATCGGATTTCTGATTTGCAAACATTTTTTTCCATTCTGTGGGTTGTTGTTTCACTCTGTTGATAGAGTCCTCAAATACACAAAAGTTTTCATTTTGTTCAAGTCCACTTTATCTATTTTTTCTTTTTGTTGTCTGTGCTTTTGGTGTCATATTTAAGAATTCATTGCCAAAGACAATGTCATAAAGATTTTTTCCCTATGTTTTCTTCTGAGAGTTTTATTTTTTTAGATCTTGTATTTAGGTGTTTGATCTATTTTGAGTTATGTTTGTGTATGGTTTAAGGTAAGGGTTTAACTTCATTATTTTGCATGTAGATATCCAGTTTTTCTAACATCATTTATTGGAAAAAACCTCTTCCCCCTAGTAAATGGTCTTGGAACACCTGTTATAAGTAATTTGACCATATCTGCAAGGATTTAGTTCTAGGCTCTCTATTTGATTGCATTGGTCCATATGTCTGTCCTCATTCCAGGATCACACTGTCTTCATTACTGTAGCTTTGTAATAAGTTTTTGAAATGAGGAAGTGTGAGTCCTCTAACTTTGTTGTTTTTGCCAGATCGTTTTGGCTATTTGGGACACGTCCCAATTTGACATGAATTTCAGGATTGGTTTTTCTATTTCTGCAAAAAATACCATTGGGATTTTGATAGGAACTGCTTTGAACCTATAGATCACTTCGGGTAATATTTCCTCCCTTCTGCTAGATTTGGATTTAGTTTGCTATTTTTCCTAGTTTCCTGAGATGCACAGTTAGGTTATTGATTTGATATCTTTCTTCTTTTTAAATGTATTCATTTACAGCTATAAATTTTTCTCTTAGCATTGCTTTTGCTGCATCCCATAAATTTTGGAATCTTGTATTTTCAGTCTCATTCATCTCAAGATATTTTCTAATATTCCTTGTGATTTCTTTTTTGATCCATTGGTTGTTTGAATGTGTTGTTTAATTTCCATACATTTGTGGCAGTGAGAATGGTCCAACCTCGTGATATGCAATAAGGGGCTATATTGACTACAGAGAATTTAAAGCAGTGATAAAATTAGTGAACATGCATCTACTTTTTATTATTGTTATGTGTTAGGAATTGTAAACAATGCCAGTGATAAAATACTCTTTCCTAAAAAAAAAAAAAACTTTTGTGCATCTAATAATCTAAATAATCACTGTAGTTACTACTGAGTTTTCATAATATATATTAACCTCCAGTTAACATATTTTTCTTACTTATCCTGTCATAAACATTATCTTCTACATAACAGTTAATTGAAAGGACTCCTAATTATACACCCAGGTTCTTTTGGGGAGGAAGAACTCAAGTTCTATTTTTCTGTCATTACAATGATAGAGCTACTATTATTTATTTAGGATCAACAGTTTATATGTGGGAATATATAATACCACAGGGGTTGGAAGTACAAACTGCACCCCATAGAAACTTGAAAATCCCAAGCCACCACAAATTTTCGAAGTTTTCACCAAAAACAATTAAAATGTATGACAAATTTTCTGAAGAAATTTAATGAAAAAATTTTGACTGTAGACATGTTTGAAAACCCCTTGCAAATTACTCTGAAGAAACAATGACATGGAGAACATTGCAATTTCTGGAATTTTTGTGATATGGTTTTTTAAAATGAAACTCTGATAAACTTTGTTTAAACTTTCCCTATCTGTATATATGTTTCATATGAAAGTAACTTTTCAATATTAAAAGTAATAAGAAACATGTACTACCCATTTCCTTACTGTTAAATAAGTACATATATAATCCAAAATCATTAGCTAGTACAGTAAGTCTTCATTGATGATATGTTATGTATACATTTTTGCCATTTAAGGAAGTTACAGTATATACTCAATATAAGTATATACTCAATGTAAGTATAATTTCTAGGTGATTTTTAAATTTCTAGAGCCTTGTTTTATAAGTATAACCTGTACTTATAAAGTAAATAATACTTGATTCATAATGCTTCTAAAAATGCTTATGGCAGCATGTTTCTTGGATCCTTTTAAATCTGTTATCAGCAAGTTCTTTTTACTTCAGAAAGTGGGATAGATGCGGTGTCACATATTTTGACCTATTTAAGTGGTCTGCAAATAAAAATTTTTGAATGCCGTTGATATAAAAGGACCAGAAAATAGATTATTCTAGATCAAAACTCCTCAAATCTATGAATTTGTTGAAATTTCTCACTTGCTAATGCCGATTCCATCACTACCACCCTGGGCTCTTCCAGTTTCTTTTCTTTAGTGCATGTCAGCTAGAGAGAAATAAAATTTACAAAGTTAAACAAAGCAGTCTATATTAATTGTAGTAAATAAAATATAGTAAAATGCAAAGAGACAAATCCTCTTATTCCATATCCAGAGAGGAATAACTACTGGAAGATACATATACCACTCTGTAGCGCACAATCCAACTTTTTCCACTAATGCAAACATTTCCTCATTTAATTACATTTTTCAACACCATGACTTTAAATGGCACATATGATAACTAGTTCAACAAACCTGCTGTTGAGTTTTTAAACTGCTTCTAATTTTCCCCTACTGTGAATATCGCTGTGATGGACATCCCTGTAAAATAGGCGTACATACAAGCACATATACTGGATTATTTCTTAAGGATACAGTTCAACAATTCAAATGGATAAATCAGATTCCACATCCATTTCGAAAGACTTTGATTCCTATTACTAACTTGCTTTACAGAAAGGAAATGCCAATTTAAACTACCTGCAGCAAATTATGAGAATGCCTTCTTCCCCACACTGTGTTTCCAATGTTAATATGGTAGAGACTTGGGCTTTCTAAATGCTGAGTGGGAAAACCCACTAGTGTTGTGATGATTGGAGGTAAGGAGGTGGGGGGAAGAATAATTGATGAGCAGAGTTCCTGAGAAAGACAAGTAGTGGTGAAATTTGGAGCACAGGAGGAGGAGTCAGTCTTAGACAAGGATGACTGTCCCTTGGAGTGTTGATGTAACCAAGCGAATGGCAGGCAGGGGCATGAAGTTGCGGAAATCTCTCATTAATACCCTCTGGTTCCTCTCTGAAGTAGGAAGCAAGGCTTAGCAAGATTAGATAATTACCTCTGGATCATGTTGTTAATGAGAGATCAAGCCAAGATTGATATCACCTCTCCCAACTCAGTGATACACTAGTAATTTTAAGTAATTCTTACTAGATTACTTTAAAATTTACTTAAGACAATTTTGCCTCAGCCAAAGATGATCATGACAGATACATATATATTCAGGAAAGGGGTAGTGGGCCTCATATATATATATATTTTCCCCCTTAAATAATTTTGAAAATATGTATTTCACCATCTACATTTTTAAGTAATAGCTAAAATTTTTCATTATGGCTTTAAAAGGCTGCAAAAATATAATTTTTATGGCTATGATACCTATTGGCATGTTTGATTAAGATAGGTATATCACTAGTTTAAATTTGTTAGTGGAATCTAAATGATAATTTAACATGACCATCACCCATTTTTAAAACTACATGAACATGCTCTTCTTAAAGAGTTAGAAATTTACATCATTTAATTTTTTTATTGTACTTGTATGTTTCAAGAATTGTATCTAAGTATATGTTTTATAATACACAACTATAGGCCAGGCGTGATGGCTCATGCCTGTAATCCCAGCACTTTGGGAGGCCGAGGTGTGTGGATCATGAGGTCGGGAGATTGAGACCATCCTGGCTAACGTAGTGAAAGCCTGTCTGTACTAAAAATAAAAAAATTAGCCAGGCCTGGTGAAGGGCACCTATAGTCCCAGCTACTGGGGAAGATGAGGCAGGAGAATCGCCTGAACCTGGGAGGCAGAGGTTGCAGTGAGCTGAGATCATGCCACGGTACTCCAGCCTGGGTGACAGAGCAAGACTCTGTCTCAAAATAATAATAATAATAATAAATTACTTATGTAACATAAAATTATAAATGATAACTAGTAAATTGAAATTAAATATTTAAAATTTCCCATTAACATAAAGCTCTGAATATTAAAAATTTCTCCTGGATTGAGTTATTAGCACAAACAATAATGGTACACAATTGGCCAAAACCATGTAAATTAACTTTAACTCTTGAAAAATATTGGTTTGTTTTTTTTCACTGACTAGTTTGTTGAGAGTTCTTATTATGAAGGGATGTTGGATTTTATCAAAAGCTTTCTCTGCATCTATTATAATCATATGGTTTTTCTTTTAATTTCTCTGTATGTGGTGAATTACATCTGTGGATTTGCACATGTTGAACCAACCTTGCATCCTAGGAATAAAGCCTCCTTGATGGTGGTGAATTAACTTTTTAATGCGCTGCTGGATTTGGTTTGCTAGTATTTTGTTGAGGATTTTAAAATCTATGTTCATTGGGGATATTGGGTGGTAGTTTTCTTTTTTTACTGTGTCTTTGCCAGATTTTGATATCGGAGTGATGCTGGCTTCCTAGAATCAGTTAGGGAGGAGTCCCTTCTCTTTAATTTTTTGGACTAGTTTCAATAAAATTGGTTCCAGCTCTTCTCTGTACTTCTGGTAGAATTCAGCTGTGAATCCATCCGGTCCAGCACTTTTTTTGGTTGTTAGGTTTTTTATGGTTGATTCAATTTCAGACCTCATTATTGGTCTGTTCAAGTTTTCGATTTCCTGATTCAGTCTTGGGAAGGTCTGTGTTTCCAGGAATTTATCCATTTCAAAACAAGGATGGCACTCTTACTTCTTCTGTTGCGCATGGTACTGGAAGTCCTAGCCAGAGCCATCAGGCAAGAGAAAGAATTAAAAGGCATCAAAATAGAATAGAAGAAGCCAAATTATCTTGTTTCACTGATGACATGATTCTTTTTTTTTTCCTTTGAGACAAAGTCTCGCTCTGTCACCCAGGTTGGAGTGCAGTGGCACAGTCTCAGCTCACTGCAGCCTCTGCCTCCCAGGTTCAAGTGATTCTCCTGCTTCAGCCTCCTGAGTAGCTGGGACCACAGGTGTGTGTCACCATGCCTGGCTAATTTTTATACTTTGAGTGGAAATGGGGTTTCACCATGTTGGCCAGGGTGGTCTCAAACTCCCGATCCCAAGTCATCGGCCTGCCTCGGCCTCCAAAAATACTGGAATTACAGGCATGAGCCACTGCCCCTGGCCACTGATGATATGATTCTATACCTAGAAAACCTTAAAGACTCTGCCAGAAGGCTCCTGGACCTGATAAATAACTTCAGTAAAGTTTCAGGATATAGAACCAACATATAAAAATCAGTACCATTTCTATACACCAATAACATTCCAACTGAGCCAAAATAAAAATGCAATCTTGTTTACAATAGCCTCACAAAAAATATCTGGGAATACATCTAAGCAAGGAGGTAAAAGATCTCTACAAAGAAGAGAACTACAAAGCACTGGTGAAAGAAATCAGATGACACAAACAAATAGAAAAACATTCCATACTCATGGATCGAAAGAATCAATATTGTTAAAATGGCCATACCACTCAAACCAATCTACGGATTCAATGCTATGTCTGTTAAACTACCAATGTCATTTTTCACAGGATGAAAAACTATTCTAAAATTAACATGGAATCAAAAAAGAGCCTGGATAGCCAAAACAGGTTACAGTAAGGCTACAATAATGAAAACAGCATTGCACTGATGCAAAAACAGACACATAGACCAATGAAATAGAACAGAGAACTCAGATGTAAAGCTACATACCTACAACCATCTGATCTTCGACAAAGCTGACAAAACTAAACCATGGGGAAAGGACTGCCTATTCAATAAATGGTGCTGGGAGAACTGGCTAGCCATATGCAGAAGAATGGAACGGGACCTGCTACTTTTCATTATATACAAAAATTAACTCAAGGTGGATTAACGATTTAAATGTAAGACCTCAAACTACAAAAATCTTAGAAGAAATGCCCTCTGGACATCAGCCTTGACAAAGAATTTATGACTAAGTCCTCAAAAGCAATTGCAATAAAACCAAAAATGGACAAATAGAACCTAATTAAACTGAAGAGCTTCTGCACAGCAAAAGAAGTTATCAGCAGAGTAAACTGACAACCCAAAGAATGGGAGAAAATATTTGCAAACGATGCATCTGACAAAAGTATAATATCCAGAGTTTATAAGGAACTTAACAGGCAAAAAAGAAGTATCTCCATTAAACAGTGGGCAAAAGACATGGACAGACAATTCTCAAAAGAAGACATACAAGCAACTAATAAACATATGAAAAAATGCTCAACACCAGTAATCATCAGAGAAATGCAAATCGGAATCACAATGAGATATACTATCTCACACCAGCCAGCAAGGTTATTATTTAAAAAGTGAAAAAATAACAGATGTTGGTGAGGCTGCAGAGAAAAGAGAACACTTATACACTATTGGTGAGAATGTAAATTAGTTCATCTGCTGTGGAAAGCAGCTTGAAGATTTCTTAAAGAACTAGAAACAGACCTACCATTAGACCCAGCAATCCCACTACAGGGTATACACCCAAAGGAAAATAAATTATTCCACAAAAAAAGACATATGCCCTTGTATGTTCACCACGGCACTATTCACAATAGCAAAGACATGGAATCAACCAAGTGCCCATCAGTGTAGGATTGGATAAATGTGGTACATATAAACTAAGGAATACTATGCAGCCATAAAAAAGACTGAAATCATGTCCTTTGCAGCAACATGAATGCATCTGGAGGCCATTATCCTAAGCGAATTCAAGGAGGAACAGAAAACCAAATACTGCATGTTCCCACTTATAAGAGGGAGCTAAACATTGGATACTCACGGACATAAAGGTGGAAATAATAGACATTGGGGACTACTAGCTGGGGGAGAGAAGAAGGGGTGGAAGGGTTGGAACACTACCTATTAGGTGCTATGCCCACTACCTGGGTGACAGGGTCACTCATACCCCAAACCTCAGTATCACCTCAGTATCAGCATACCCATGTAACAAATCTGTACATGTACCTTCTGAATCTAAAATAAAAGTTGAAATTATTTTTTAATTGCAAAAAAGGCAAAGACATAAATACAATTTAGAAATCAAAAAGTTCATATATCCAATATTACTTATTGCTAGAATGAAATAGAATTTAGCATCAATTCTCCTACTTTTTTTGTCACTTTCAGTGCTAAGTAGCTAAGCTCGAGTAAATAAGTAGCTGAAAATGGAAATAGTTTTGCCACGCCACTGTCACTTAAATCTTTTAACTTCTTCTGAGCTATCTGACAAAATCACATAGTGTTGTATAATCAATAATATTTAAGTATATCAGCTACTACATATATTTTGTTGAAGCAAAGAATTGGAAACCACCTGACTTACGAATTGATTTGTTACATATTCATTACAGTCAATCACTTTCTCATTTTCTGGGAAGTATCCCAAAAAGGCTTTACCAAGAATTGTCAAATTACCGTTATTTATGCCTGTTACTCTTCCACTTAAAGATACTTACTTTGCTCGGTAGACTCAGAAAGGGTTCAGAAAATCAAATTACTGTTCATTTTAATACATCTTTGCAATGCAATGTTTCTTGATAAAATGCTTTTATTTTATATGCTTTCTTCAAAGTCTTGAATCTGTGACTCGATACCCATGTCATTCAATTTATGGTAAATATCCACTATGTAATCTAATTGACAAAACCAGCTTTCATTGTCAAATTCATCAGCCAAATCAGGAAAAAAAGGTGACTTAAAAAAATTTAAATAAACATATTATGCATCCCCATGACAGTTGTCCAACTGCCAATTTTTTATTGTAAGATATATAAAGAAATAGACAAATATGCAAAATACAGAGACTTTCCAAGAATGAAATAAGGCCTTGTTGCCTTTGCTCTTTCTTTCTGATGCCATGTTTTGGGTTAGACAATAGAAGAGGTGAGATCATGCTGAAGAAAATCCGTTGTCACTGCAGCCATATCTGCAATACATCTGAATTTACACCACCTTACATGGGTCAAAATGACATCATTTCAAGTATTAAGCTTCTCCTTTAACAGAAATATGTGAAAGGCTGAAAAAGGCAGCCACGCTGAGGTTCCTTCAAAATGAGACTTTGCCTAAGCCAATATGTAACTTGTCTCTTTGGTACCCTGAGGTAATGGTGAGCTCATTTAGATTTGGTGTGGGTAAGAGATGTGTCCCTCCTTGTAAAGTAGAAGACAGTTGTCAAAGTGAGATGAAGAAGGAGAAACAACAGATGGTCTCCAGCCTGGAAAAATTCACCTGGCACAGTGAAAGTCATTTCCTAAACTAGGAAAAGTGCATATGGTACACGATGGGCTGGAGGCCAACAACTGATTTGTAAAGTGCACTATTAATTGCACCAAATCGACAGAGCAAGGCCTGAAATACTAGAAAAGATCTGTTCCAAACAGTACCCCTGCAAATACTACCAGTAACCGGCAGTTTCTGTGCTCAGCAAATACATAATCAGTGATTCCCTAAGCATTTGTTGAAATTAACTAATGAAGCAACTAAAAGACAAATAGAAAAATGGTAAATTTTTGATTAATAATTGCAGATGATCATACTGAACTTCCCCTCAAATGTTTTAATTAAATCATTTCCAGCTGTCTTAAAGGAGAAAGGATGCAAAACAAAACAAATTACTCGGAAAAAGATAATAGAAACCACATCATCATAAAAAGTTGAAAGAGGCTGGATGCAGTGGCTCACACCTGTAATCCCAACACTTCGGGAGGCCGAAGTGAGCAGATCACTTCAGGCTGGGAGTTCAAGACCAGCCTGACCAACATGGTGAAATCCTCTCTATTAAAATGTTTTTAATAATTTTTCTTTAATTGAAAGAACCCCCAAAATGATTAGTGCAGTGTCCATATTTATAATCAATCAAGTTCTCCAAACCAGAAAGAACTTAAACTTTTTTTTTCATTTCTCTGTATCAAAAAGTCCTGCCAACATTTATTTATTTGTTTGTTTATTACTCATGGAGTCTCGCTCTGTGGCCCAGGTTGGAGTGCAGTGGCCTGATCATATATCACTGCAGCCTCAAACTCCTGGGTTCAGGAGGTCCTCCCATCTCAGCCTCCAAAGTAGCTGGAACTGCAGGTGGCTGCCACCATGTATGGCTAATTAAAAATTTTTTTTTGTAAAGATAGAGGTCTTGCTATGTTGCCCAGGCTGGTCTTGAACTCCTGGGAGCAAGTAATACTTCCTGCCTCAGCCTCACAAAACGCTGGGATTACAGGCATGAGCCACCATGCCTGGCCCCTAAATTTACTTTTGACATATTTGTCTTTATACTTTTTCTAATCTTCTTTCCTTGATACTAAGACATCTACTGAATCTGACACTTTACTATTGGTTGATTGAGGAAAACACAGGATCCACCTCTTTTTCAATTTATTTTCTACTCTATTAATATTGCATATGATTTCCTGAAAATCAACTTTTAGTTTCATTACCCACAATTATTCCAAGTCAAATGTAGATTCCATAGCAAGAGGTCCACATGGGAGGTGCAGTGACTGTCATATTCTGATATTAGCTGCCAAATCCATTGAAATTTTGAGATTAGGTCTTACTCCAAAATAGATGGGAGAGACAAATCAGGGCTAATGAGACTTGGACAAGAAAAGGTAAAGGTTAAAGTTTTTAAACCCTAAGTCATATTTTCAGAATTTGTGTTGAAATTATGATGTTCTTTGGTTTTCTGTTCTTCTTTGTGAATTTCTTACAGTCATCTGAGATGAAATAAAAATTAAAAAATAAGGCAGGTCTTCAAAAATAGATATTGAGCTTTCATGACAAAAAAGTGGGTAGGAGAAAGACCGAGATGAGGCAATTCTGTTCCTTATATGATCTTCATCCAAGACCACTGCAGTCAGTTCTTTGCAGAACCAGGCTGTGTCCCCTAACAGCCTGCCTTGGGAAACCTAAACGCTAATCAGTGGCAATTAAAAGTTTCATTGGGCACTATTAAAACTTTCAAAGTCAATGAGTTGGAGTAGCAGTGGCAAATGAGTGGCAATGGGGATTGTTAACTAGTCACTGTTTGCAAGATACATCAGCCATAGGAGCGTGCAAATTAAAAGATTTCTCCTGCGACACCAAGTCACTGGGAAACTCATTTAATCACATCCCTAAATAATTAGAAGCTCCGTGCCTTCATTAAGAACCAAAAATAAGTGCTTGCACCATGTTCAGGTAAATGACAGCAGGGACATGCAAAAGTTGTTTTCTAGTTTAGGCTCAGAAAAATGTGTCATTTTTATTGGGTGAAGAAAAAAATTCCCTATAATAATTTTGTGATTATGCTCTCATTAGGAGCCATGAGAGAGCTCAAGAAACCCACAGCTCTCATAAAGTATCCTGTTATTTCCATTTCCTCCTCAATAACAGTTTTATGGTAAAACTAACATAATGAGACTTGGTACTCTCAAGCCCTTTTGCCTGGGGATTCTTACTGACATTATACACATTAAGGTTAAGATGAACCTCATACCAAAAATATTAGATGGCCAGAGATCTACACAGTTTACATTGCATAGATTTTTCAAAGAATTATGTCCAAATATGTTTGGAGGTTTGGTTTAGAAAAAAGGAGCGCAGGAGGAATAAGGAAATATGTCACCTTTTAGCCATTCTTTTCTCTTTTTTTAAAATTTAAGTTCTGGAATCCATGTGCAGAAAGTGCAGGTTTTTTACATAGGTGAACATGTGCTATGGTGGTTTGCTGCACCTGTCAACCCATCATCTAGGTATTAAGCCCAGCATGCATCAGCCATTTGTCCTGATGCTCTCCCTCCCCTCACCCCCATGACAGGCTCTGGTGTATGATGTTCCCCTCCCTGTGTCCATGTGTTCTCATTGCTAAGCTCCCACTTATGAGTGAGAACAAGCGGTGTTTGGTTTCCTGTTCGTGTTTTATTTTGCTGAGGATGATGGCTTCTAGCTTTATCCCTGTCCCTGCAAAGGACATGATCTCATTTCTTTCTATGGCTTCATAGTATTCCATGGTATATATGTACCACATTTTCTTTTCTTTTTTTTTTTTTTTTTTTTGAGACAGAGTCCCGCTCTGTCTCCCAGGCTGGAGTGCGGTGGTGCGATCTCCACTCACTGCAAGCTCCGCCTCCCGGGTTCACGCCGTTCTCCTGCCTCAGCCTCCCGTGTGGCTGGGACTACAGGCGCCCACCACCGCGCCCGGCTAATTTTTGTATTTTTAGTAGAGACGGGGTTTCACCGTGTTAGTCAGGATGGTCTCGATCTCCTGACCTCGTGATCCGCCCATCTCGGCCTCCCAAAGTGCTGGGATTACAGGCGTGAGCCACTGCGCCCGGCCTCCACATTTTCTTTATCCAGTCTATCATTGATGGGTATTTGGGTTGGTTCCATGTCTTTGCTATTGTGAATAGTCCTGCAATAAATATACGTGTGCAGGTATCTTTATAATAGAATGATTTATATTCCTTTGGGTATATACCCAACAGTGGGATTGTTGGGTCAAATGGCATTCTGGTTATCGATCCGTGAGGAACCGCCACACTGTATTCCACAATGGCTGAACTAATTTACATTCCCACCCACAGTGGAAAAGCACTCCTATTTCTCCACAGCCTCACCAGCATCTGTTGTTTCTTGACTTTTTAATAATTGCCATTCTTGCTGGCATGAGATGGTATCTCATTGTGGTTATGATTTGCATTTCTGTAATGATCAGTGATATTGAGCTTTTTTTCATATGTTTGTTGGCTGCATGAATGTCTTCTTTTTTTTATTATTATTATACTTTAAGTTCTGGGATACATGTGCAGAATGTGCAGGTTTGTTACATAGGTATGCATGTGCCATGGTGGTTTGCTGCACCCATCAACCCATCATCTACATTAGGCATTTCTCTTAATGCTATCACTTCCCTAGGCCCCCCAACCCCCGACAGGCCCCAGTGTGTGATGTTCCCCTCCCTGTGTCCACGTGTTTTCATTGTTCAACTCCCACTTATGAGTGAGAACATGCGGTGTTTGCTTTTCTATTCCTCTGTCAGGTTCCTGAGAATGATGGTTTCTAGCTTCATTCATGTCCCTGCAGAGGACATGAATTCATCCTTTTTTATGGCTGCATAGTATTCCATGGTGTATATGTGCCACATTTTCTTTATCCAGTCTATCACTGATGGGCATTTGGGTTGGTTCCAAGTCTTTGCTATTGTGAATAGTGCCGCAATAAACATATATGTGCATGTGCCTTTATAGCAGAATGATTTATAATCCTTTGGATATATACCCAGTAATGGGATTGCTGGATCAAATGGTATTTCTGGTTCTAGATCCTTGAGGAATCACCACAATGTCTTCCACAATGGTTGAACTAATTTACACTCCCACCAACAATGTAAAAGCGTTCCTATTTCTCCACATCCTCTCCAGCATCTGTTGTTTCCTGACTTTTTAATGATTGCTAATCTAACTGGCATGAGATGGTATCTCATTGTGGTTTTGATTTGCATTTCTCTAATGACCAGTAATGATGAGCTTTTTTCATATGTTTGTTGACCACATGAATGTCTTCTTTTGAGAAGTGTCTGTTCATATACTTTGCCCACTTTTTGATGGGGTTGTTTGTTTCTTTCTTGTAAATTTGTTTAAGTTTCCTATAAATTCTGGAAATTAGACCTTTGTCAGATGGGTAGATTGCAGGAATTTTCTACCATTCTGTAGGTTACCTGTTCACTCTGATGATAGTTTCTTTTGCTGTGCAGAAACTCTTTAGTTCAATTAGATCCCATTTGCCAATTTTAGCTTCTGTTGCAATTGCTTTTAGTGATTTCATCATAAAATCTTTGACCATGCCTATGTCCTGAATGGTATTGCCTAGATTTTCTTCTAGCTTTTCTATGGTTTTGGGTTTTACATTTAAGTCATTAATCCATCTTGAGTTAATTTTTGTAGAGGGTGTAAGGAAGGGTTCCAGTTTCAGTTTTCTGCATATGGCTAGCCAGTTTTTCCAGCACCATTTATTAAATAGGGAATCCTTTCCCTATTGCTTGTTTTTGGCTGGTTTGTTGAAAATCAGATGGTTGTAGATGTGTGATCTTATTTCAGAGATCTCTATTTTATTCCATTGGCCTATATGTCTGTTTTGGTACCAGCACCATGCTATTTTGGTTACTATAGCCTTGTAGTATAGTTTGAAGTCAGGTAAAGTGATGCTTCCAGCTTTTGTTTTTGCTTAGGATTGTCTTGGCTATACAGGCTCTTTTTTGGTTCCATATGAATTTTAAAGCAGTTTTTTTTGTAATTCTGTGAAGAATGTCAATGGTAGTTTGATGGGAATAGCATTGGATGTATAATTTACTTTGGGCAGTATGGCCATTTTCACGATATTGATTCTTCTTATCCATGAGGATGGAAAGTTTTTCCATTTGTTTGTGTCCTCTCTTATTTCCTTGAGCAGTAGTTTGTAGTTTTCCTTGAAGAAGCCCTTCACATCCCTTATTAACTGTATTCCTAGTTATTTTATTCTCTTTGTAGCAATTGTAAATGAGAGTTTATCCATGATTTGGCTCTCTGCCTGTCTATTGTTGGTGTATAGGAATGCTTGTGATTTTTGCACACTGATTTTGTATCCTGAGACTTTGCTGAAGTTGCTTATCAACTTAAGGAGCTTTTGGGCTGGGATGATGGGGTTTTGTAAATATACAATCATGTCGTCTGCAAACAAAGACAATTTGACTTCCTCCCTTCCTATTTGAATACCCTTTATTTCCTTCTCTTGCCTGATTTCCCTGGCCTGAACTTTCAATACTGTGTTGAATGGGAGTGGTGACAGAGGGCATCTTTGTCTTGTGCTGGTTTTCAAAGGGAATGCTTCCAGTCTTTACCCATTCAGTATGATACTGACTGTGCATTTGTCATACATAGCTCTTAATATTTTGAGATATGTTCCATCAATACCTAGTTTGTTGAGAGTTTTTAACATGAAGGAATGTTGAATTTTATTGAAGGCCTTTTCTGCATCTATTGAGATAATCATGTGGTTTTTGTCATTGGTTCTGTTTATGTGATGGATTACATTTATTGATTTGCACATGTTGAGCCAGCCTTGCATCCCAGGAATGAAGCCAACTTAATCATGGTGGACAAGCTTTTTGATGTGCTGCTGGATTCAGTTTGCCAGTATTTTATTGAGGATTTTCACATTGATGTTCATCAGGAATATTGGCCTGAAGTTTTACTTTTTTGTTGTGTCTCTGCCAGGTTTTGGTATCAGGATGAGGCTGACCTTATAGAATGAGTTAGGGAGGAGTCCCTCCTTTTCAATTGTTTGGAATAGTTTCAGAAGAAATGGTACCAGCTCCTCTTTGTACCTCTGGTAGAATTCAGCTGTGAATCCTGATCCTGGGCTTTTTTGGTTGGTATTCTCTGATGGTAGTTTGTATTTCTGTGGGGTCAGTGGTGATATCCCCTTTATCATTTTTTATTGTGTTTATTTGATTCTCCTCTCTATTCTTCTTTATTTGTTTAGCTAGCAGTCTATTTTATTAATTTTTTCAAAAAAAGCAGCTCCTGGATTCATTGCTTTTTTTAAAGGGTTTTTCATGTTTCTATCTCCTTCAGTTCCACTCTGATCTTAGTTACTTCTTGTCTTTTGCTAGCTTTTGGATTTGTTTGCTCTTGCTTCTCTAGTTCATTTGGTTGTGATGTTAGGGTGTCAATTTGAGATCTTTCTAACTTTCTGGTATGGGCATTTAGTGCTATAAATTTCCCTCTTAACACTGCTTTAGCTGTGTCCCAGAGATTCTGGTAAGTTGTCTCTTTGTTCTCAAGGAACAAAGGGACTTCTGGATTTCTGACTTAATTTCATTATTTACTCAGTTGTCATTCAGGAGAAAGGTGTTCAATTTCCATGTAGTTGTGTGGTTTTGAATGAGTTTCTTAATCTTGAGTTCTAATTTGATTGCACTGTGATCTGAAAGACTGTTATGATTTCTGTTCTTTTGCATTTGCTGAGGAGTGTTTTATTTCCAATTATGAAGTTGATTTTAGAGTAAGTGCCATGTGGCACTGAGGAGAATGTATATTCTGTTCTTTTGGGGTGGAGAGTTCAGTGGATAGCTGTTAGATCCACTTGATCCAGAGCTGAGTTCAAATCCCGAATATCCTTGTTAATTTCCTATCTCATTGATCTGTCTAATATTCACAGTGGGATGTTAAAGTCTCCCACTAGTATTGTGTGGGAGTCTAAGTCTCTTTGTAGGCTTCTAAGAACTTGTTTTATGAATGTGGGTGCTCCTGTATTGGGTGCATATACATTTAGGACAGTTAGCTCTTCTTGTTGCATTGATCCCTTTACTGTTCTGTAATGCCCTTCTTTGTCTTTTTTGATCTTTGTTGGTTTAAAGTCTGTTTTGTCAGAACTAGGATTACAATCCTTGCTTTTTTCTGCTTTCTATTTGCTTGGTAAATTTTCCTCCATCCCGTTATTTTGAGTCTCTGTGTGTCTTTGCATGAGAGATGGGTCTCTTGAATACAGTACACCAATGGGTCTTGACTCTTTATCCAATTTGCCAGCCTGTGTCTTTTAATTGGGGCATTTAGCCCATTTACATTCAAGGTTAATATTGTTATGTGTGAATCTGATCCTGTTGTCATGATGCTAGCTGGTTATTTTGCACACTAGTTGATGTAGTGTCATTGGTGTTTGTATTTTGGTGTGTTTTTGCAGTGACTGGTACCAGTTTTTCATTTCCATATTTAGTGCTTCCTTCAGGAGCTCTAGCAAGGCAGTCCTAGTGGTGACAAATTCCCTCAGCATTTGCTTGTCGGAAAAGGATTTAATTTTTCCTTCACTTAGGAAGCTTAGTTTAGCTGGATATGAAATTCTGGGTTGAAAATTATTTTCTTTAAGAATATTGAATATTGGCTCACACTCTCTTCTGGCTTGTAGGCTTTCTGCTGAGACACCCACTGTTAGTCTGATGGACTCCTCTTTGTAGGTGACGTGGCCTTTCTCTCTGGCTACCCTTAACATTTTTTCGCTCATTCGACCTTAGAGAATCTGATGATTATTTGTCTTGGGGTTGATCTTCTCATGCAGTGTCTTAGTGGGGTTCTCTGTATTTTCTGAATTTGAATGTTGGCCTGTCTTGCTTTGTTGGGGAAGTTCGCTTGGGTGTTATCCTGAAGTATGTTCTCCAGCTTGGTTCCATTTTTCCCATCTCTTTCAGGTACACCAATCAATTGTAGGTTTGGTTTTTTACAGAGTCCCATAGTTATTAGAGGTTTTTTCATTCCTTTTCATTTCTTCTCTAATTTTGTCTGCCTGCTTTATTTCAGCAAGATAGTCTGCAGCCTCTGATACTCGTTCTTCCACTTGATCAACTTGGCTATTGATATTTGTGTATGCTTCACAAAGTTCTCGTGCTGTGTTTTTCAGCTTCATCAGGTCATTTATGTTCCTCTCTAAACTGGTTATTCTGGCTAGCAGCTCCTGTAACCTTTTATTATGGTTCTTGGCTTCTTTGCATTGGGTGGAACATGCTCCTTTACCTCAGCGAAGTTTGTTATTACCTGCCTTCTGAAGCCTGCTTCTGTCATTTCATCCATTTCATCCTCCATCCAATTCTGTGCCCTCGCTAGAGAGGTGTTGTGATGATTTGGAAGAGAAGAGGCACTCTGGCTTTTTGGATTTTCAGCATCTTTTCGTTGATTCTTTCTCACCTTTATGAGTTTGTCTAGTTTCGATATTTGAGGTTGCTGACCCTTGGATGGGGCTTTTGTGGGTACTTTTTTTTGTTGATACCGTTATTGTTGCTTTCTGTTTGTTTTTCTTTTTTCTTTTTTTTTTTTTTTTTGAGGTGGAGTCTCGCTCTGTTGCCCAGGCTGGAGTGCAGTGGCATGATCTCGGCTCACTGCAAGCTCCACCTCCTGGGTTCATGCCATTCTCCTGCCTCATCCTCCCAAGTAGCTTGGACTACAGGCCCCTGCCACCACGCCCGGCTAATTTTTTGTATTTTTAGTAGAGATGGGGTTTCACCGTGTTAGCCAGGATGGTCTCGATCTCCTGACCTTGTGATCCATCCACCTCAGCCTCCCAAAGTGCCGGGATTACAAGTGTGAGCCACTGCGCCCGGCCTGTTTTTCTTTCAATGGTCAAGACCCTCTTCTGTAGGGATGCTGCAGTTTACTGGGGGTTATTCATCTGGTTCACTCTCACGTCTGGAGATGTCACCCCAGGAGGCTGAAGAACAGCAAAGATGGGTGCCTGCTCCTTCCTCTGGGATCTCTGACCTCAAGGGGCATCAATGTGATGCCAGTTAAGAATGCTCCTGATGACCCCTGTTAGGAGGTCTCACCCAGTATGGGGGCACAGGAACCAGGGCCCATTTAACAAAGCACTTTGGCTGTCTCTTAGTGGAGGGAGTGTGCTGCACTGTGGGGAAACCCACTTGTCTGGGCTACCCAGATTCCTCAGAGGTAGCAGAAGGAAAGACTAAGTCTGCTGGTCCACAGAGACTGTGGTCATCCCTACCTCTAGGGACTCCAGCCCAGGCAGATGAGATTTCTGTCCTTGAGCACCTGTCTGTAGTTGTTGGAGGTCCTGCAGGGACACCCACACAGTGAGGAGGGATGGGTGAGGGCCTGGCCTAAATAGGCAGTGTGGCCATGGTCTGCCACAGCCAGTGTGCTGTGGGGAATACTTCTTGGAACCAAGCCATCCAGCCACCCTGGCTCCAGCTGGGGGAAAAGCACAGCCTGGAGCTATAGTAATGGCTGCTGCCCTTCCCCACGGGGAGCTTAGTGTCTTAGGTGGCTAGCAGCTGCAATGTTGGCTGCCATGTCTCCCCCAAGAAGTTCAGACAGCTTAGACATCAGGCAGCAACAGTGGTGGTGGTCACCTCTCCCTCAGGGAGCTCTTTTGTCTGAGGCAACTGCAGTGGTGGCTGCCACTACTCCCCCAAGGAGCTCAGACAGCTTAGAGAGCAGGCAGCAGCCTTGGTGATGGCCATCCCTCTCCCGAAGGAACTCAGTAGGCTTAGGCAGATTCCAGCCAAGTGGCTGTTGAGAATCTGCAAGGCTCTGTGTTTGGGACCCCTGGCCCTGGTGGCATGGGCTCACCAATGGGATCTTCCAATCAATGGGTTGCACAGTTCCATGAAAAAAGCACGGTTTCCCAGGCTGAGTAGATAGCATGCTCACTTACTGCCTCCTTTGGCTGTGGGTAGGGGCTCCCCTGCCCCGTGCAGCTCTCAGGTAGGCTGATGCACCACCGTGCTCTTTCCTCCTCTCCATGGGTCATGCCAGCCACCTAGTCAGTCCTGATGGCAGAACCTGGGTACCTCTGTTGCCAGTGCAGGATTCGCAGGCTGTTTTGGTTCTTTTCAGTGGGAGTCTCCTATCTCAGCTGCTCTAGTTGGCCATTGGGGCCCCACTCCCTAGCCATTCTTTAATGGGAAGCAATATGTCCATTCAGCTACTGATAATGCTCTCTTCACCAAGGTGTCACCTCTGTTAGATGAGCCTATGATACAGGTGCTAACTTTGATATTGAGTTTGAGTAGAAGCAGGAAGAGGTTACTTATTCCATTTACAAATATATACTGAGCTCTACTGGGCAAAAAGTCCTAGGATAAGAACTGAGGGAGATACAGCATTGAATCACTTGCAAACCAATGCATAAGTGTTTATGCATGGATAGAGAAG
This sequence comes from Chlorocebus sabaeus, assembly GCF_047675955.1. Classification (NCBI taxonomy): domain Eukaryota; kingdom Metazoa; phylum Chordata; class Mammalia; order Primates; family Cercopithecidae; genus Chlorocebus; species Chlorocebus sabaeus. The sequence goes on from NC_132923.1 coordinate 15,055,570, forward strand.
ATCAAGCGAGTTCCTCAGCCTTGATAATTCAAAGTGTAGAGAGAAGGGGGTTTCTAAGTGCCTAAAAGATTTCTGGAAGACACTGTTAAAGTTGTTTAGGAAAGGAAGCTGGGAACCAGGAGTGGGACAAAGATTGTCTTTAAAGGATAATATCGACTCAGGTTAAAAAATAGAACATTGCCAGTCTTTCTTGGGCCCCTTCTCAACCACCACCCCCTCCCCTGTTTGGTGCACAAGCACTTTTCCAGTCTAACTGCAGCCTATGCTTGCTTCCTGCCTAGTCTCCCACTATTCTACCCTATATTCCAGCCACATTGAAATCTTTGCAGTCTCTCAAACATGCTATTCCTTCATAATTCTCTGCCTTTGTTAGTGCTCGTTCCTTCTTACTTGAATGTCTTCTGATGCCCTTTCTTCCCTACATCTGAAACTTTCTTCACCTAGTAAACATTTTTGCAGATTCAGTTCAAAAGTCATTCCTCATCTGAAGCTACTCCTGGTATGCTCAACTAATATTGTGTAAATTAATAGATTACAGGGCCAGGTGCTGTGGCTCATGCCTGTCATCCCAACACTTTGGGAAGCCTATGTTGGAGGATCACTTAAGCCCAGAAGTTTGAGACCAACCTGGGCAACATGGTAAGACCCCATCTCTACCAAAAACAAAAAGCAAGATTACAAATGAGAAATGTGGACAATCCCCCCTTGTTCAGCAATGACTTTATTCAAAGAAACTGAAGAAACTTCTGATGTCACTGATGTGCACTTTTACTAAATAAGCCTTGAGAGTAAGAACTTAAGGAGAATGTTAAAATTATTTTTAATATGTACCTTTAATTTGGTTTAGGGTAAAAGAGAAGTCAACCCATGAAACTTAAGAAGCTATAGTAACACTATAATTTCCAAAAAATGACAAGGAACTTCTCTATTTGCATCTCAATTTGGTCTCTACTGGAGTCTCATAAGTTGAAATAAGTAAATTTAAGGGGGGTTGGCAAAGATGGCCGAATAGGAACAGCTCCAGCCTCCAGCTCCCAGTGTGAGTGACACAGAAGAAGGGTGATTTCTGCATTTTCAACTGAGGTACCAGGTTCATCTCACTGGGGCATGTCAGACAGTTGGTGCTAGTCAGTGGGTGCAGCCCAACCAGGAGAGCTGAAGCAGGGTGAGGCATCACCTCACCTGGGGAAGTACAAGGGGAAAGGGAATTCCTTTTACTAGCCAAGGGAAACTGAGACACACAACACCTGGAAAATGGGGTAACTCCCACCCTCATACTGCGCTTTACCAAGGGTCTTAGCAAATGGCACACCAGGAGATTATATCCCACACCTGGCCAGGAGGGTCCCACGCCCACAGAGCCTCCCTCACTGCTAGCACAGCAGTCAGAGATCTAACTGCAAGGTGGCAGCGAGGCTAGGGGAGGGGCGTCTGCCACTGTTGAGGCTTAAGTAGGTAAACAAAGCCACTGGGAAGCTCAAACTGGGTGGAGCCCACTGCAGCTCAAGGAGGCCTGCCTGCCTCTGTAGACTCCACCTCTGGGGACAGAGCATAGCTAAACAAAAAGCAGCAGAAACTTCTGCAGATGTAAATGTCTCTGTCTGACAGCTTAGAAGAGAGCAGTGGTTCTACCAGCATGGAGATTGAGATCTGAGAATGGACAGACTGCCTGATCAAGTGGGTCCCTGACCCCTGAGTAGCTTAACTGGGAGACATCCCCCACTAGGTGCAGACTGACACCTCACACCTCACACAGCTGGGTACACCTCTGAGACAAAGCTTCCAGAGCAATAATCAGACAACAACACTTGCTGTTCAGCAATATTCTATCTTCTGCAGCCTCAGTTGCTGATACCCAGGCAAACAGGGTCTGGAATGAACCTCAAGCAAACTCCAATAGACCTGAAGCTGAGGGTCCCAACTGTTAGAAGGAAAACTAACAAACAGGACACCCATACCAAAAACCCATCAGTATGTCAACATCATCAAAGACCAAAGGCAGATAAAACCACAAAGATGGGGGAAAAGCAGTGCAGAAAAGCTGGAAATTCAAAAAATCAGAGCACATCTCCCCCCTCCAAAGGAACGCAGCTCATTGCCAGCAATGGAACAAAGCTGGATGGAGAATGACTTTGACAAGTTGAGAGAAGAAGGCTTCATCGATCAAACTTCTCAAAGCTAAAGAAGGAACTACGTACCCAGTGCAAAGAAACTAAAAACCTTGAAAAAAGAATGGATGAATGGATAACCAGAATAACCACTGCAGAGAAGTCCATAAACGAACTGATAGAGATGAAGACCATGACTTGAGAACTATGTGACAAACGCACAAGCTTCAGTAACTGACTCAATCAACTGGAAGAAATAGTGTCAGCGATTGAAGATCAAATGAATGAAATGAAGCGAGAAGAGAAGCTTAGAGAAAAAAGAGTAAAAAGAAATGAACAAAGCCTCCAAGAAATATGGGATTATGTGAAAAGACCAAATCTACATCTGATTGGTGTGCCTGTAAGTGACAGGGAGAATGGAACCAAGTTGGAAAACACTCTGCAGGATATTATCCAGGAGACCTTCCCCAACCTAGCAAGGCAGGCCAATATTCAAATTCAGGAAACAGAGAATGCCAAAAAGATACTCCTTGAGAAGAGCAACTCCAAGACACATAATTGTCATATTCACCAAAGTTGAAATGAAGGAAAAAATGTTAAGGGCAGCCAGAGAGAAAAGTCAGGTTACACACAAAGGGAAGCCCATCAGACTAACAGCAGATCTCTCGGCAGAAACTATATAAGTCAGAGGAAAGTGGGGGCCAATATTTAACATTCTTAAAGAAAAGAATTTTCAACCCAGAATTTCATATCCAGCCAAACTAAGTTTCATAAGTGAAGGAGAAGTAAAATCCTTTACAGACAAGCAAATGCTGAGAGATTTTGTCACCACCAGGTCTGCCCTATAAGAGGTCCTGAAGGAAGCACTAAACATGGAAAGGAACAACCGGGACCAACCATTGCAAAAACATGCCAAAATGTAAAGACCGTCAATGCTAGGAAGAAACTGCATCAACTGGCAAGCAAAATAACTAGCTAATATCATAATGACAGGATCAAGTTCACACATAACAATATTAACTTTAAATGTAAATGGACTAAATGGTCCAATTAAAAGACACAGACTGGCAAATTGGATAAACAGTCAAGACCGATCAGTTTACTGTATTCAGGAGACCCATCTCACATACAGAGACACACATAGGCTCAAAATAAAGGGATGGAGGAAGATCTACCAAGCAAATGGAAAACAAAAAAGGCAGGGGTTGCAATCCTAGTCTCTGATAAAACAGACTTTAAACCAACAAAGAACAAAAGAGACAAAGAAGGCCATTACATAATAGTAAAGGGATCAATTCAAAAAGAAGAGCTAACTATCCTAAATATATATGCACCCAATACAGGAGTACCCAGATTCATAAAGCAAGTCCTTAGAGACTTACAAAGAGACTTAGACTCCCATACAATAATAATGGGAGACTTTAACACCCCACTGTCAACATTAGACAGATCAACAAGACAGAAAGTTAACAAGGATATCCAGGAATTGAACTGAACGCTGCACCAAGCAGACCTAATAGACATCTACAGAACATTCCACCCCAAATCAACAATATACATTCTTCTCAGCACCACATCACACTTATTCCAAAACTGACCACATAGTTCGAAGTAAAGCACTCCTCAGCAAATGTAAAAGAACAGAAATTATAACAAACTGCCTCTCAGACCACAGTGCAATCAAACTAGAACTCAGGACTAAGAAACTCAATCAAAACCGCTCAACTACATGGAAACTGAACAACCTGCTCCTGAATGACTACTGGGTACATAACAAAATGAAAACAGAAATAAAGATGTTCTTTAAAACCAATGAGAACAAAGATACAACATACCAGAATCTCTGGGACACATTTAAGGCAGTGTGTAGAGGGAAATTTATAGCACTAAATGCCCACAAGAGAAAGCAGGAAAGATCTAAATTTGACACCCTAACATCACAATTAAAAGAACTAGAGAAGCAAGAGCAAACACATTCAAAAGCTAGTAGAAGGCAAGAAATAACTAAGATCAGAGCAGAACTGAAGGAGAGAGAGAGACAAAAAACCCTTCAAAAAAATCAATGAATCCAGGGGCTGGTTTTTTTAAAAGATCAACAAAATTGATAGACCGCTAGCAAGAGAAGAAAAGAGAGAAGAATCAAATAGACACAATAAAAAATGATAAAGGGGATATCACCATTGACCCCACAGAAATACAAACTACCATCAGAGAATACTCTAAACACCTCTATGCAAATAAACTAGAAAAACTAGAAGAAATGGATAAATTCCTGGACACATACACTCTCCCAAGACTAAACCAGGAAGAAGTCGAATCACTGAATAGACCAATAGCAGGCTCTGAAATGGAGGCAATAATTAATAGCCTACCAACCAAAAAAGTCCAGGACCAAATGGATTCACAGCCGAATTCTACCAAAGGTAAAAGGAGGAGCTGGTACCATTCCTTCTGAAAATATTCCAATCAATAGAAAAAGAGGGAATCCTCCTTAACTCATCTTATGAGGCCAACATCATCCTGATACCAAAGCCTGACAGAGACACAACAAAAAACCAGAATTTTAGACCAATATCCCTGAGGAACATCAATGCAAAACTCCTCAGTAAAGTACTGGCAAACCGACTCCAGCAGCACATCAAAAAGCTTATCCACCATGATCAAGTGGGCTTCATCCCTGGGATGCAAGGTTGGTTCAACATACGCAAATCAATAAATGTAATTCAGCATATAAATGGAACCAAAGACAAAAACCACATGATTATCTCAATAGATGCAGAAAAGGCCTTCAACAAAATTCAACAGCCCTTCATGCTAAAAACTCTCAATAAATTAGGTCTTGGTGGGACATATCTCAAAATCATAAGAGCTATTTATGACAAACCCACAGCCAATATCATACTGAATGGGCAAAAACTGGAAGCATTCCCTTTGAAAACTGGCACAAGACAGGGATGCCCTCTCTCACCACTCCTATTCAACATAGTGTTGGAAGCTCTGGCTAGGGCAATCAGGCAAGAGAAAGAAATCAAGGGTATTCAGTTAGGAAAAGAAGAAGTCAAATTGTCCCTCTTTGTAGATGACATGATTATATATTTAGAAAACCCCATCGTCTCAGCCCAAAATCTCCTTAAGCTGATAAGCAACTTCAGCAAAGTCTCAGGATACAAAATCAATGTCCAAAAATCACAAGCATTCTTATACACCAATAACAGACAAACAGAGAGCCAAATCATGAATGAACTCCCATTCACAATAGCTTCAAAGAGAATAAAATACCTAGGAATCCAACTTACAAGGGATGTGAAGGACCTCTTCAAGGAGAACTACAAACCACTGCTCAGTGAAATAAAAGAGGATACAAACAAATGGAAGAACATACTGTGCTTATGGATAGGAAGAATCAATCTCATGAAAATGGCCATAGTGCCCAAGGTAATTTATAGATTCAATGCCATCCCCATCAAGCTCCCAATGAGTTTCTTCACAGAATTGGAAAAAACTGCTTTAAAGTTCATATGGAACCAAAATAGAGCCTGCATTGCCAAGAAAATCCTAAGCCAAAAGAACAAAGCTGGAGGCATCATGCTACCTGACTTCAAACTATACTACAAGGCTACAGTAACCAAAACAGCATGGTACTGGTGCCAAAACAGAGATGCAGACCAATGGAACAGAATAGAGCCCTCAGAAATAATACCACACATCTACAGTCATCTGATCTTTGACAAACCTGACAAAAACAAGAAATGGGGAAAGGATAGGATTCCCTATTTAGTAAATGGTGCTGGGAAAATTGGCTAGCCATAAGTAGAAAGCTGAAACTGGATCCTTTCCTTACTCCTTATATGAAAATTAATTCAAGATGGATCAGAGACTTAAATGTTAGACCTATAACCATAAAAACCCTAGAAGAAAACCTAGGTAATACTATTGAAGACATAGGCATGGGCAAGGACTTCATATCTAAAACATCAAAAGCAATGGCCACAGAAGCTAAAATTGACAAATGGGATCTAATTAAACCATAGAGCTTCTGTACAGCAAAAGAAACTACCATTAGAGCGAACAGGCAACCTACAGAATGGGAGAAAATTTTTGCAATATACTCATCTGACAAAGGGCTAATATCCAGAATCTACAAAGAACTCAAACAAATTTACAAGAAAAAACAACCCCATCAGAAAGTGGGCAAAGGATATGAACAGACACTTCTCAAAAGAAGACATTAATACAGCCAACAGACACATGAAAAGATGCTCATCATTACTCGCCATCAGAGAAATGCAAATCAAAACCACAATGAGATACCATCTCATACCAGTTAGAATGGCAATCATTAAAAAGTCAGGAAACAACAGGTGCTGGAGAGGATGTGGAGAAATAGGAACGTTTTTACACTGTTGGTGGGACTGTAAACTAGTTCAACCATTGTAGAAGACAGTGTGGCGATTCCTCAAGGATCTAGAACTAGAAATACCATTTGACTCAGTCATCCCATTACTGGGGATATACCCAAAGGATTATAAATCATCCTGCTATAAAGATACATGCACACATATGTTTATTGCAGCACTATTCACAGTAGCAAGACTTGGAATCAACCCAAATGTCCATCAGTGACAGACTGGATTAAGAAAATGTGGCACATGTACACCATGGAATACTATGCAGCCATAAGAAAGGATAAGTTTGTGTCCTTTGTAGGGACATGGATGCAGCTGGAAACCATCATTCTCAGCAAACTATGGCAAGAACAGAAAACCAAATATCGCATGTTCTCACTCATAGGTGGGAATTGAACAATGAGATCACTGGGACACAGGAAGGGGAACATCACACACCAGGGCCTATTGTAGGGAGGAGGGAGGGATAGCATTAGGTGATATACCTAATGTAAATGATGAGCTAATGGGTGCAGCACACCAACATGGCACATGTATACATATGTAACAAACCTGCATGTTGTGCACACGTACCCTAGAACTTAAAGTATAATTGAAAAAAAGAAAAAAAAATAAGTAAATTTAAGAAAATATTGTAATAAATCTCTTTAAAGATAGGCAATCCAAAATAGATAGACATAGTTTTCCAGCTTTACTAGGTTTCAGATAAATTTCTATGCACTTGTCGCAATAGTAGTGGTGACAATCAGAAAGACATCATCAAACAAAAGTCAAGAGAAAAGTCCTTTTAATTGATGCTGGACATGCAGTCCAGCAGAATGATAAATTTCCAGTCCATGCACTATGGAGATAAAGAGGAATCAGCTAAGGACACAAAGAGGAAAATACATGAAAATAGGAAACATTTCGGAAAAGTGCTTATTATAGAATTCATTGAAAATTTCAGGAATGCTGAAGATGAGAAGGGATTTAGAGTGCCATACTTCTGTGTGGGCAGAAGCAGACCAGAGAGGCAATTTCTCTGTAAATCTTAAAAGCACAGGACCCTATGCTAACCTCTAGCAGAAAGAAAGGCAGAGAAGGAGCATGGAATGTGGTTTGACAAAAGGGATGAAGAGAGATTTAATGTTAAGAGTTGATGCCAGATTACATGACATTGAGAAGTAAAAAGGGAAATAGAGAATAAAGGGAAGCCAAATTGTATACTAAAAAGAAAAAAAAAAAATGTGCACTGAAAGAGGAAGAAAAGGAGGCAATGACCAAAATGGGTACCAGAGTGAAAGAAAGTTGTTTGTTATTTTTCTTTTGTTTTGTTTGGAGATGAAAAGAAATGAGCCACCATGGGGGGAGAGAGAGAGAAAGTGAGAGATGAAAGATATTAAGAGAGTAGGAATGTGTTTATTGCAACTAGCTTCCTGATAAAGCTCCTAGGGGAGTTACAAATTGAGGGGTTAGTGCTTGAGAAGGTAAAATGGTTACTCTGAAGCTGGAAGATGAGAAATTGCTTGTAGGAAATCTATTTAGGTAAAAATATTCATGCTTATGATCTCTGTCTGAAGTGGGAGAACATATTATTCATTAAGAGTGAAGACATAGGGTAAAAATGTGAAGTAATTTTTATGGGGACATGTACTAGAATCAACGAGGTATTACTAATATGTATCAACAAGAATCAGGTTGGATTTCATAACTCCAAGAGGCCCCGACAAACCATGATAAGGAGCTGAGAAGTTGGATGGTAGGGATGATGAAGGGCTGGATAGTGAATAATGAAGGGCTGGATGTTTCACCACCATGGTGTAAGTGGTGATGGAACATGCTGGGAAGGGCATCATTGAAACAATGATCATGAAGACCCAGAAGGGAAAGAGCAATCCCTAGGAAGACCAAGTGGAAAGAGAGCATTTGCATGATGCCTAAAACGTATTTCTTAGAGACACTCAGATGGACATTTTTGCACGAGATGGAAAGCGTGTGGTAGGCAGGGACCACACAAGTATCCCTGTGTCATCCTTTCCTTGTCTTATCTCTCATTTGTGGTCTTCCTTGGCCATCCATTTGATATTATTACTATGGGCCCTGCTACACCACTACCTAATTGTTTCATATGTGCATAGTCTCTTTCTAAACAAACTTGTTTTTTTGTTGTTGTTTGAGACAACAAAGACAGGGTCTCACTCTGTTGCCCTGTTACTCAGGCTGGAGTGCAGTGGCATGATCATATTTCACTGCAACCTCAAACTCCGGGGCTCAAGCAGTCCTCCACCTCAGCCTCTTGAGTAACTGGGACAACTACTCAAGAGGTGATAGCACACACTATCACACTTGGCTAATTTTTGTATTATTTCTAGAGATGAGTCTCACTGTTGCCCATGCTGGTCTCAAACTCCGAACCTCAAGCAAGCCTCCGGCCTTGGCCTTCCAAACAACTGGGATTACAGGCGCAAGCCACCTTGCCCAGCCTGTTACCTTCTTGAGGGAACAGATTCTGTTTTTGTAAACATCTGTTTTAGTAGGGCTAAGCCGTGTGTGTGTGTGTGTGTGTGTGTGTGTGTGTGTGTGTGTGTGTTACATTCACGGAATTCTATAAATCAAGAATACATTGAGTAAATAGACTCCATATTCGGGTGAATTTGAGAGAAAAGCTACAGATCATCTGCTAGCTGTGCCCTAGTGCTCAATAGTTGTAACATGAAATGTTGCCATTAGACTATATTGACACCTAGAATGGTTTGTATTTCTATAGTGAAGTGCAATTGCTATACAAGAAACAGAATGTGTGTTGTTTGTGTCTCTGGTGGAAATAACCAGTGCTGGGACTACTACTGGGATTGTGCTTATTTTTTTTAATGTGGTGTTAATAATAAGATTTCTTTCCAATATTTTTAAAATGTGTTTTTCTGCTGCTTTATAATGAAGCCAAGAGAGAAAATGAGAGTGAGAGGGCAAGAGAAACAATGAAAGACAGGGAAAATGAGAGAGGGGGAGATTAATTCATTCTATGTCTCTCTAGGCCTCTGAACCACCTGTTTATTTCAATAAAGAACAATTATTGGATTGTTCTTGAATGTCACTGAAATAAATTTGAAAAGACATAAATAAATGGAAAGACATTCTGTGTTTATGGATTGGAATAATTAATATTGTTAAGATGGCAATATTCACCAAATTGATCTACAGATTTAACACCTTTATTAAAATACCAGCTGCTTTCCTTTTTTGCAGAAATTGACAAGCTGATCCTAAAATTTACATGAAAAAGCAAAGGACCCAACATGATATTGAAAAAGAAGAACAAATTGGAAAGCTCACACTTTGTGATTCCAAAACTGATTACAAAGCTACAGTAAGCAAGCCATTTAAATCAATGTTAGCAGTGCATGGGGGTGTGTGCTTGTAGTCCTAGCTACTAGTCCTAGGTTGGGGCAGCAGGATCGCCTGAGTCCAGGAGTTTGAGGCTGCAATGAGCTGTGATTGCACCACTGCATTCCAGCCTGGGTGACAGAGCAAGACCTTGTTCAAAAATCAATCAATCAATCAATCCATGGAATAGGATTGAGAATCCAGAAATAATTTCATACATTTATGATCAGTTGACTTTCAACAAGGGTACTAAGACAATTCAAAGGAGGAAAGAATAGTGTTTTCAACAAATGTTGCTGGAACAACTGAATAGCCACATGCAAAAGAATGAAATTTGACACCTATTTCACAGAATATACAAAAATTAATTTAAAATGGATCAAATTTCATATACAAAAAATTAATTTAAAATGGACCTAGATATAAGAAAACTATAAAACTCTTAGAATAAAATATAGATGTAAATCATCATGGCCTTGGATTAATCAATGAATTCTCAAATATAACATCAAAAGCAAAGCACAAGCAATCAAGAAAAAAATGCATAAATCAGACTTCCTAAAAATTAAAAGCTTTTGTGTTTCAAAGGATGCTTTTAAGAAGCAAGAAGACAACCCACAGGACAGGAGAAAATATTTTCCAATCATATATGTGATAAGAATAAATACATACCTTAAAATTCACAATAAAAGAACAAATAACCCAATTTAAAAATGGACAAAATAGCTGAATAAATATTTCTCTAAAGAAGATATATAGATGGGCAATAAGCATATGTAAATTGGTACATCATTAGCCATCAGGAAAAAAGTAATTATGAATACGGTCAGTGAGATATCACATCACATCTACTAGGATGGCTATAATAAACAAGATAATAACAAGTGTTGGTGAAGATGTGGAGAAATTACAACTCTTGTACATTACTGTTGGGAAGGTAAAATGGTGCAGCCACTTTGGAACAAACAGTTTGGCAATTCCTCAAAATGTTAAATATAGAGTTATGACCCAGAAATTCCACTCCTATGAATATACTCAAGAGAAATGAAACATATATTCACACAAAAACTTGTACACAAGTGTTTCTAGCAGAATTATTCGTAATAGTCCAAAAGTGGAAACAATCCAAATGTCCATTAACTGATGAATGTGTAAAATGTGGCACATCTACACCAAGGGATATTATTCAGCCATAAAAATGATTAAAGTGCTGATACATGCCAAAACATGGATGAACCTTGAAAACAGTATGCTATGTGAAGGAAGCCAGACATAAAAGGCCACGTATTATATGATTTTATTTATGTAAAATGTCCAAAATAAGCAAATCCAGAGAGACAGAAAGTAGATTAATGGTCGTTAGGGGCCAGGAGGAAGGGAGAAGGCAAGTGACTGCTAATAGGTATGGATTTCTTTTAGGGGTGATGAAAATGTTCTGGAATTATATAGTAGTGATGACTACATAACTTTGTGAATATACTAAAAACCACTGAATTGCACACTTTAAAGGGTGAATTTTATGGTATGTGGATTATATACAAACAATTTTTTAAAAAGAACAATTAAACCTTAAATTTGGATTAAGTGGAGCAAAAATAAAGCAAACCAATTGCTTGATTGCATCATCTGGCTGTTTGACTGAATCATGTTGTACTAGCTCGTTGATTCGGTTTGTCAGCCCAACAGCCCCACAGAGCTTTAGTCAGAGGTGAAGAGAGAAGGATCATTTTATGTCTTGACTGCCTGTTAGCCTGTGTGCTACAATGGCTGAGGTTGTCTCTTTTTATTGTACTTGTAAATATGCACTGAGGCTCTTAAATAATGGACAGAGTCAATAAACATAATGAATAGATTAATAATAAAACCAAATCATGAAAGGAAAAGAGCAAATGACTGGCATGCAGTGTTGTCAGAACAAATTCACCGAAGTGAGAAAAACAGCCTGTTGGATTCAGCTGCTAAGGAACAGCAATTTATTTAGAAAGCAGCTGCCACTCCAGAATGGATTATTTTCTGATTAAAGTGATGAATATGTATGCATGAAAGGAAGAGGGACTGGTTAAAGATTGCACCCAGGATAACTCAATTGATTCCTTTCAGAATATTGTGACTTGGCGGTGAATCAGCACCATTGGCAGGGCATTTGCTTCTCTGCAGCAGTGCGTATGGAGTTGAAACACACTTTTCTACCTTGCCCTCCATATTGTACTAGCTTATCACAAGCCACAAAGTGAGAGAAAAGACTATTTCTATAAGGATTTAGGATTGGGTAATTTTCATATCACTTCTGTCACTAATATGAATGTAAATAATCACTACACTCCTTTGAACTGCTCATTCGAATAAGGGGATTTAAGAGCAGATCTTGTGTCATGAAGAACAGAGTGCCATGCATAAGATTTCTGCAAAACAAACAAACAGAAACAAAACCTCACAAAATTAACAATAAACTTTTACCACCACAACTCCCCAGGAGTGAGTGAAGTTACAAGATGTCACTAAAACTATGGGCCTTGGGTATGTAGGTAAGAAACCTTTCTATATTCTTATTTCTTTTTGTTCTTTAGATAAAAGGGCAGAACTGTCGGCTTCTCTCAGTGGCCAATAAGTCTCCTCCCCATCCAGTAGAGCCTAAATATGATGGAACAGAACCAGGATTCCCACCCTACCTCTGGCCATATCCTCTTTGGTTGTAGCAGCCAGGAGCTTTGAAAGAGCTTAGTGGCAATGAAGTAAGGGTCAGATTCCAGGTTTATATCCCAGTTCTGATAACTATTTGATCTTGGGCACATTACTGACTTTTTAAACCTCAGCTTCCTTATCTGTACAGTGGAGATAATTATAGTATCTAATCTACAGGAGTGTCTGAGGATTAAATGAGGCAATAAATGGAGCTTTGGACATGGAGTAGTCAGTACATATTAAGCTGTTGCTGATATCCGTCTCTCCTTGCCTAAATATTCCCTCTATATACATGTAAGAGGGGAGAGATTTGGTTACTAGTTTAGAATATCAAATGTAAATATAAATCACTAGAAAAAGAATGACTCTATCTATAATTTGGGACTGTATTCTGAAAATATGAAACTCTACTGAATTGTTGAAAAGAAATTTCTTTCTGGAATTCACCTCCTCTGGAATAATTTGGCTCAGCGTAACAACCCACAAGGCAGGTACAGGTGACAGGAAAATCTGGGGATCAGCTAACTATTCCACTGCCTCATCCTGTGATACACATAGGAAGTAAGGACACCAAGAATAAATTGTTCAGTGTAGGAGAGTGGGAAGAAGGTGGCTTTCCGTGTGGTTACTCTGCTCCCCTGAATGATCCTGATTGCAGAGAAAGCTAATCACAGGTTTCCAAGGGTGGATCCAGGATTCATTGATTCAGCGGATCAACTAGTTCTTTTGCCGGCAGCCTGTGGTATTTCTGCAGTTTGGGGTTTAGGGAGAAAAATAACATTAGACACCAAAAGAAATGAGGTTATGTGATCATGGCACATGAGTGTTCATCTGACTTTTTTCAGGGGGGATTGTGGTAAAAGGGAGTTACTGACTATCCTTGTAAAGCATTGCTGAATTTTCAATTTGCACGTGTGTGTGTGTATGTGTGTGTGTTTGATGCTTGTCTTATATGCCAGGCACATGGTTTCTTTAACTGGAAGAACTTTGTTTCATCAATAACCTTGTAGAGCAACTGCTATGTGTAAAGCATAACTTTATGCTTTGCATAAAACTCTTTGTTTTATGCAAACTTAAGGGTTTCCCAGTGAGGAAAAGCTGTTTTAATAGAGGAATAGCTACTATTCTTTTTCTGAGGAGGCAAAAATATGACTCCCTTGTCATGAAAAAGTCACAGAGGTTCATGCTACTGTGGTTCATGACAGCTAACATGACAAATTGTTCCTTTTCTGTTTATGTTGAAAATAAGTAAAAGCAGCAGCAGCAGCAGCAGTTGAGCCAAAGGGAAGGCAATCCAGGTTCTAGATTTAGTCCTAATAGTTAAGCAGGGTAAAGAATACGTGTGGCTGTGACCGAAGGAAGTTGTGGCAGATGGGTAAAGTTTTTCATATTAAGATAGCCTGAAATCCCTGATTTGTCTCAATAAGATGTTTAGGGAGTGTTAATAATATAAGAACTCAAGATGAGTTAGAAAGGAACCTTTGCAAAAACCTGAGGATATAAATCAGGGCTGGATTGAACATTCATAAATAACAATGTGAGAAAGATTGCCGATATTACCTAAGTGACTTCTTTGAATCTTGTATGTTTCGTACATTTGTTACATCATTTTAAATGGCTGTGTTTAATGTTGGCTATTTAAATAAGGAACTTTGCTTTTGCTTTAAAAATGAAGAATAATGCAACAGATATCATGGCAACCTTTCTCTTTCAGGTTACCTGGCTGCTTGCAGCATGAGACAGATAATTATTAAATATTAGTATAAAGGAAAGTTTAAGAAAGCAATTGACCATTTTCTCTCCGAAAAAGGCCAACTTTGATTCTCAACACTCTCTAGACAATCTTAGATGTTTGCCTCTTATTATCTTAATTATCTCTTATTTCTTATTTGCCCCTTATTATTCCATTTTTCATAGTATTCTAAGGTAGTATCTAACCTAAAGCTTCCTGTTTCAACTACACTTAATTTCTTGTCTACTATACACAAAAGAAAGAAAAGCCTAGTGTTTGACCTGGCGTAAGTAGTGAGAAATGAGGAAGGAAGGAGGAAGGGTATTAAGACTAGATGATAAAACTAAAAAGACCAGAGAGACGTGCTGTCTGCATTCCCTGGCCCCAGACATGAAGATCCACACAGGAGGAAGAGTAGAGAAAAGCAAGGAAGGAGGCTCATCAGTCTGGGTGGCCCAGAGAAACACAACCATGTTAGCTTCTGTCACACTGCCTGGACATTGGCTGGGTCTGTCAGTAGCTCAGGTCAGAAGGCAGACTCTCACCCAGGAAATTGCCTAATTTCTACAATCAGCTTGTTGTCAAATGACGCATTATTCTTCTGTAGCTGCAAAACTCCTCATACCTATTTTGGCATCTATCCGAGGTCTCTTTATTTATCTCTCAGGATTTCAAATGTGTCCTCAAATTATGGAAACCTGGTGGTTAATAAAATCTAAGCCCAGCTCAGAAGGAGATTGTTCATTTACCCAACAAATGCCATGATGGACCTGGTACTGTTACAGCTACTGGGAATGCAAAGATAAGGAAGGCAGCATGTCCTCTTTCTACCATGTGTGCTGAGAAAGATGCTGTAGAAAAGACTGATACTTCAACCAGTACTATTGTAAGGTAGATAAACATGAAGATAAGGGACATGCACTGTAATGAAAGAACACAGCAAGGGTACTTGACTCAGGAGGGGTTGTCAGGGAATACTTCCCAGGGCAAGAGACATTTTAGGGAGACCTAAAAAGTGTACAGGTATTAGTCTGGTGAAGAAGAAGGTGAAAATATTATGAGACAGCGGGAACAGCATATGGAAAAATCCAAAGACGAAAGAAACGCCAGTGTGGCTGGAGAATGGAGTATGTGTGCCTGTGTGTGCCTGTGTGTGTGTGTATGTGTGTGTGTGTGTGTGTGTGCATGTATGCACACATGCACATGAGTGTATGTGATGGGGGGAAGGAGGTAGCAGGAGACATGTCAGACATAAACCATTGCCAACCCAGTAGCCAGTCTCCTACTTCTTCCCAGATAAACACGAAGTGGATATTTCTTAACCTCAGGGAAGAGAGCCTCTACCCAGCGTACAGAGTAAGTCATGATTGGCCTAACCAGTTTTAGAAATCTCATTGCTCTCCTGAGCAATGATTGCTGTATTATCAAGTATATGAAAAGAACAGCCTCCTCTTGAGAGGGCCACAGGTTACTGTTCTCTGATCTCTCAGGAATTAGCTTCCTCCTGGGAAGGTTATTTTGCTGAGTGATTTCAGAGGTTTCATGGCTGTGGAGACCTCAGTTTTTCTATATGATCTGTACTATGATCCAGAATGAGTGAGGCAGATCAAGGGAGAGATTTAGCTTTCAAGTTAATAGCTTCTAAGGGAGTGATAAGGCATATAGTAGATTCGTGTCCCTGCAGCAGGGGTGGTGAGATTCTCTCTCTTTCCTCCAAGCAGTAACTACCCTTTGCTCTCCAGTTTACACTATACTGCAGAGGTTCTCAACCTTTTGTAGACATCAGAATCAATTGGAAAGCTTGTTAATGTTCAGATTCCTGGGCCCAATCTTTAGTGATTATGATTTAGTGGTTTAGGACAATACCTAGTAATCATTTTAAACAAGCACCCAGGTGATTCTGATGCATAAAGTCCTTGAACTACACTTTGGGAAATTTGACATTACAGGCTTGATAACTTCAGGGCACTAATAATGCAACCAGCTAAAAGTCACTCCTTATAGCTATATAAAACTCATATGATATGCCTACACATATCAAATTATTTCACTTGTTACCTCAAATCTGCACTAAATACAAAACCATGTCTTTTTTGGCATCATGTTTTGTTTATATTTATCAGTCTCACTCCCAGTGTTGAAATTGCCACTTCATCCATTTTTGATGGATACTTCTGACTATATTTTCTCAGCAACCCTTTTCCTTTTGACAGTCATTCATCTGATGATCTTACTGTTTACATCACTTGGATAACATACTTGTCGAGTAAGGATAAGGAATGTTTTGCTTTGTGACCTAAGTTATTTCTACTCCTTTTTAGTTACAGGCAGAGTTTTTAAAACATGCAACAAATAAAAATGTTAGGTTGAGTAATAAAACAGAATCAGGTGTCCCAAATTACTTGTTTACCCTAAAAAATAGTATTTGTTTCTGGTATCCGAGAATACTAGAGGTGTCAGAGAATTTAGAATTCATTATTTAATTCAAATTTTTTTGGCCATAATCACATGAACTACTATTTATTGAGTACCTATTATGTGCATGGTATTTTAGGTGCTTTGCATGCATTGATTCACACAATCCTAACAATAACACCAGAGGGAAGGAACATTATTCCTCATAGAACCAGGCTTTTAAAAGCATCTCAACAGGCTTGATAAATGAGGACAACCAATTAAGAAGGATAAATATAAAGCCATTTACCTGGTTTCTAAACCCAGCTGTACAAGCCTGGAATGAATAAGATTGGACTGCACAGTGGTTTACAGGAGACAACATGGGTGCTTCAGTTGACTATTAGTTATATTGGTGTTAGAGGACCACTGCCAGAAAAGTTAAGTGTTCATAAGTATATGAACAGAAGTCTTATCCAGCTCTACTCCCTGTTGGTTTTGCCTCACTGTTGTGTGGGGTTCATTCCAGGCTCTGCATGTTATGAGAAATTTTGGCTAACCAGACCCCTAGAGGAGAGATGGAGGATCTTGAAATACATTTATTTGAAGAACACATAAAGGAATAGAGAATATTAGATCCCAAATAACGTGAAACCTGCTTCAAATACTTGAAGGGCTGTAAGATGGACTCATGAAGGAACTATATGTGGCTCTGAGAGCAGCAAAAGGCACTATGAATAGATGTCACAGGAAAGCAACTTTCTTTCTTTCTCTCTCTCTTTCTCTCTCTCGCTTTCTTTTCTTATTTTATATTTATTTTTTGAGACATAGTGTTGCTGTGTTGCTCCAGCTGGTCTCAAACTCTGGGCCTCAAGCATCCTCCCACCTCAGCTTCCTGAGTAGCTGGGATTAGAGTCTTGAGCTATCACACTAGGCTGGCTGAAATCTCAACACAGTACAAAGGAACACTTTCCAGAAATACCAGCTGTCCAACCATGGGGTGGGCTGCTGTGGGAGGCAGCAGGCTCCCTATCACTGGAAGCACCATGGAGAGGTGGAGTGCCATTTACCCTGGAGGTTTGGGAGGAAATTCATTCCTGGATATGGGATGGTGTCTTATGAGCTTTCGAGTTCCTTTCCAACTTTGAGAATTTGTTATTCTGGGGCAACAAACAGGTATTAGGAAACTACTATGCAAGAGATCCTATATCAATGCTTTGAAGGACAAAAAAAATGAATAAGGCATAATTATTGCCTTCAAATGACTTACCAGCTAGTGGGAAAACAGGTTAAAAAATAAATACCGAGCAAGCACGCCCAAGATGGCCAAATAGGAACAGCTCCAGCCTCCAGCTCCCAGGGTGAGTGACACAGAAGAAGGGTGATTTCTGCATTTCAACTGAGATACTGGGTTCATCTCACTGGGGAGTGCCGGACAATCGGTGCTGGTCAGCTGGTGCAGCCGGACCAGCGAGAGCTGAAGCAGGGCGAGGCATCGCCTCACCTGGGAAGCGCAAGGGGGAAGGGAATCCCTTTTTCTAGCCAAGGGAAACTGAGACACACAACACCTGGAAAATGGGGTAACTCCCACCCTCATACTGTGCTTTACCAAGCGTCTTAGCAAATGGCACACCAAGAGATTATATCCCACACCTGGCCGGGAGGGTCCCACGCCCACAGAGCCTCCCTCATTGCTAGCACAGCAGTCAGAGATCTAACTGCGAGGTGGCAGTGAGGCTAAGGGAGGGGCACCCGCCATTACTGAGGCTTAAGTAGGTAAACAAAGCTACCTGGAAGCTCGAACTGGGTGGAGCCCACTGCAGCTCAAGGAGGCCTGCCTGCCTCTGTAGACTCCACCTCTGGGGACAGGGAATAGCTAAATAAAAAGCAGCAGAAACCCAGCAGAGGTAAATGCCCCTGATAGCTTTGAAGAGAGCAGTGGATCTCCCAGCACGGAGTTTGAGATCTGAGAACAGACAGACTGCTGCTCAAGTGGGTCTCTGACCCCTGAGTAGCCTAACTGGGAGGCATCCCCCACTAGGTGCAGACCTACACTTCACACCTCACACGGCGGGGTACACCCCTAAGATGAAGCTTCCAGAGCAAGGATCAGACAGCAACATTCACTGTTCAGCAATATTCTATCTTCTGCAGCCTCTGCTGCTGATACCCAGGCAAACAGGGTCTGGAGTGGACCTCAAGCAAATTCCAACAGACCTACAGCTGAGGGTCCAGACTGTTAGAAGGAAAACTAACAAACAGAAAGGACACCCACACCAAAACCCCATCAGTATGTCAACATCATCAAAGACCAAAGGCAGATACAACCACAAAGATGGGGGAAAAGCAGTGCAGAAAAGCTGGAAATTCAAAAACTCAGAGCACATCTCGCACTCCAAAGGAACGCTGCTCGTTGCCAGCAATGGAACAAAGCTGGACGGAGAATGACTTTGACAAGTTGAGAGAAGAAGGCTTCAGTCGATCAAACTTCTTAGAGCTAAAGGAAGAACTACGTAACCAGTGCAAAGAAATTAAAAACCTTGAAAAAAGAATGGATGAATGGATAACTAGAATAATCAGTGCAGAGAAGACCTTAAAAGAACTGATAGAGATGAAAGCTATAACACGAGAACTACGTGACAAATGCACAAGCTTCAGTAACCAACTCAATCAAATGGAAGAAAGAGTATCAGCAATTGAAGATCAAATGAATGAAACGAAGTGAGAAGAGAAGCATGGAGAAAAAAGAGTAAAAAGAAATGAACAAAGCCTCCAAGAAGTATGGGATTATGTGAAAAGACCAAATCTACATCTGATTGGTGTGCCTGAAAGTGACGGGGAAAATGGAACCAAGTTGGAAAACACTCTGCAGGATATCATCCAGGAAAACTTCCCCAACCTAGTAAGGCAGGCCAACATTCAAATTCAGGAAGTACAGAGAATGCCACAATGATACTCCTCGAGAAGAGCAACTCCAAGACATATAATTATCAGATTCACCAAAGTTGAAATGAAGGAAAAAATGTTAAGAGCAGCCAGAGAGAAAGATCGGGTTACACGTAAAGGGAAGCCCATCAGACTAACAGCAGATCTCTCAGCAGAAACTCTCCAAACCAGAAGAGAGTGGGGGCCAATATTCAACATTCCTAAAGAAAAGAATTTTCAACCCAGAATTTCATATCCAGCCAAACTAAGTTTCATAAGTGAAGGAGAAATAAAATCCCTTACAGACAAGCAAATGCTGAGAGATTTTGTCACCACCAGGCCTGCCCTACAAGAGATCCTGAAGGAAACACTAAACATAGAAAGTAACAACAGGTACCAGCCATTGCAAAAACATGTCAAAATGTAAAGTCCATCGATGCTAGGAAGAAACTGCATCAACTGGCAAGCAAAATAACAAGCTAATATCATAATGACAAGATCAAGTTCACACATAACAATATTAACCTTAAATGTAAATGGACTAAATGGTCCAATTAAAAGACACAGACTGGCAAATTGGATAAAGAGTCAACAGCCATCA
This sequence comes from Chlorocebus sabaeus, assembly GCF_047675955.1. Taxonomy (NCBI): domain Eukaryota; kingdom Metazoa; phylum Chordata; class Mammalia; order Primates; family Cercopithecidae; genus Chlorocebus; species Chlorocebus sabaeus. The sequence goes on from NC_132923.1 coordinate 15,075,781, forward strand.
GTTTGCTGTATTCAGGAGACCCATCTCACATGCAGAGACACACATAGGCTCAAAATAAAGGGATAGAGGAAGATCTATCAAGCAAATGGAGAACAAAAAAAAGCAGGGGTTGCAACACTAGTCTCTGATAAAACAGACTTTAAACCGTCAAAGATCAAAAGAGACAAAGAAGGCCATTACATAATGGTAAAGGGATCAATTCAACAGGATGAGCTAACTATCCTAAATATATATGCACCCGATACAGGAGCACCCAGATTCATAAAGCAAGTTCTTAGAGACTTACAAAGAGACTAAGACTCCCATACAATGATAATGGGAGACATTAACACCCCACTGTCAATATTAGACAGATCAACGAGACAGAGAGTTAACAAGGATATCTAGGAATTGAACTCACCTCTGCACCAAGTGGACTTAATAGACATCTACAGAACATTCCACCCCAAATCAACAGAATATACATTCTTCTCAGCACCACATCACACTTATTCCAAAATTGACCACATAGTTGGAAGTAAAGCACTCCTCAGAAAATGTACAAGAACAGAAATTATAACAAACTGTCTCTCAGACCACAGTGCAAAATGAAAACAGAAATAAAGATGTTCTTTAAAACCAATGAGAACAAAGATACAACATACCAGAATCTCTGGGACACATTTAAGGCAGTGTGTAGAGGGAAATTTATAGCACTAAATGCCCACAAGAGAAAGCAGGAAAGATCTAAATTTGACACCCTAACATCACAATTAAAAGAACTAGAGAAGCAAGAGCAAACACATTCAAAAGCTAGCAGAAGGCAAGAAATAACTAAGATCAGAGCAGAACTGAAGGAGAGAGAGAGAGACAAAAACCCTTCAAAAAAAATCAATGAATCCAGGGGCTGGTTTTGTGAAAAGATCAATAAAATTGATAGACCACTAGCAAGACTAATGAAGAAGAAGAGAGAGAAGAATCAAATAGACACAATAAAAAATGATAAAGGGGATATCACCACCGACCCCACAGAAATACAAACTACCATCAGAGAATACTCTAAACACCTCTATGCAAATAAACTAGAAAAACTAGAAGAAATGGATAATTTCCTGGACACTTACACTCTCCCAAGACTAAACCAGGAAGAAGTTGAATCACTGAATAGACCAATAGCAGACTCTGAAATGGAGGCAATAATAAATAGCCTACCAACCAAAAAAAGTCCAGGAACAGACAGATTCACAGTCGAATTCTACCAGAGGTACAAGGAAGAGTTGGTACCATTCCTTCTGAAACTATTCCAATCAATAGAAAAAGAGGGAATCCTCCCTAACTCATTTTATGAGGCCAACATCATCCTGATACCAAAGCCTGACAGAGACACAACAAAAAAAGAGAATTTTAGACCAATATCCCTGATGAACATCGATGCAAAAATCCTCAATAAAATACTGGCAAACCGAATCCAGCAGCACATCAAAAGGCTTATCCACCATGATCAAGCGGGCTTCGTCCCTGGGATGCAAGGCTGGTTCAACATACGCAAATCAATAAACGTAATCCAGCATATAAACAGAATCAAAGACAAAAACCACATGATTATCTCAATAGATGTAGAAAAGGCCTTTGACAAAATTCAACAGCCCTTCATGCTAAAAACTCTCAATAAATTAGGTATTGATGGAACGTATCTCAAAATCATAAGAGCTATTTATGACAAACCCACAGCCAATATCATACTGAATGGGCAAAAACTGAAAGCATTCCCTTTGAAAACTGGCACAAGACAGGGATGCCCTCTCTCACCACTCCTATTCAACATAGTGTTGGAAGTTCTGGCTAGGGCAATCAGGCAAGAGAAAGAAATCAAGGGTATTCAGTTAGGAAAAGAAGAAGTCAAATTGTCCCAGTTTGCAGATGACATGATTGTATATTTAGAAAATCCCATTGTGTCAGCCCAAAATCTCCTTAAGCTGATAAGCAACTTCAGCAAAGTCTCAGGATACAAAATCAATGTGCAAAAATCACAAGCATTCTTATACACCAGTAACAGACAAACAGAGAGCCAAATCATGAATGAACTCCCATTCACAATTGCTTCAAAGAGAATAAAATACCTAGGAATCCAACTTACAAGGGATGTAAAGGACTTCTTCAAGGAGAACTACAAACCACTGCTCAGTGAAATAAAAGAGGACACAAACAAATGGAAGAACATACTATGCTCATAGATAGGAAGAATCAATATTGTGAAAATGACCATACTGCCCAAAGTAATTTATAGATTCAATGCCATCCCCATTAAGCTACCAATGACTTTCTTCATAGAATTGGAAAAAACTGCTTTAAAGTTCATATGGAACCAAAAAAGAGCCCGCATTGCCAAGACAATCCTAAGCCAAAAGAACAAAGCTGGAAGCATCACGCTACCTGACTTCAAACTATACTACAAGGCTACAGTAACCAAAACAGCATGGTACTGGTACCAAAACCGAGATAGAGACTAATGGAACAGAACAGAACCCTCAGAAATAATACCACACATCTACAGCCATCTGATCTTTGACAAACCTGACAAAAGCAAGAAATGGGGAAAGGATTCCCTATTTAATAAATGGTGCTGGGAAAATTGGCTAGCCATAAGTAGAAAGCTGAAACTGGATCCTTTCCTTACTCCTTATACGAACATTAATTCAAGATGGATTAGAGACTTAAACATTAGACCTAAAGCCATAAAAACCCTTGAAGAAAACCTAGGTAATACCATTCAGGACATAGGCATGGGCAAGGACTTCATGTCTAAAACACCAAAAGCAATGGCAACAAAAGCCAAAATTGACAAATGGGATCTAATTAAACCATAGAGCTTCTGCACAGCAAAAGAAACTACCATCAGAGTGAACAGGCAACCTACAGAATGGGAGAAAATTTTTGCAATCTACTTATCTGACAAAGGGCTAATATCCAGAACCTATAAAGAACTCAATCAAATTTACAAGAAAAAAATAAACAACCCTGTCAAAAAGTGGGCGAGGGATATGAACAGACACTTCTCAAAAGAAGACATTCATACAGCCAACAGATACATGAAAAAATGTTCATCATTACTTGCCATCAGAGAAATGCAAATCAAAACCACAATGAGATACCATCTCACACCAGTTAGAATGGCAATCATTAAAAAGTCAGGAAACAACAGGTGCTGGAGAGGATGTGGAGAAATAGGAATACTTTTACACTGTTGGTGGGACTGTGAACTAGTTCACCCATTGTGGAAAACAGTGTGGCGATTCCTCAAGGATCTAGAACTAGAAATACCATTTGACCCAGCCATCCCATTACTGGGGATATACCCAAAGGTTTATAAGTCATGCTGCTATAAAGACACATGCACACATATGTTTATTGCAGCACTATTCATAGTAGCAAAGACTTGGAATCAACCCAAATGTCCATCAGTGACAGACTGGATTAAGAAAATGTGGCACATTGGCCAGGCACGATGGCTCAAGCCTGTAATCCCAGCACTTTGGGAGGCTGAGACAGGTGGATCACGAGGTCAGGAGATCAAGACCATCTTGGCTAACATGTTGAAACTCCGTCTCTACTAAAAAATACAAAAAACTAGCTGGGCAAGGTGGCAGGTGCCTGTAGTCCCAGCTACTCGGGAGGCTGAGGCAGGAGAATGGCGTAAACCCAGGAGGCAGAGCTTGCAGTGAGCTGAGATCTGGCCACTGCACTCCAGCCTGGGCGACAGAGTGAGACTCCGTCTCAAAAAAAAAAAAAAAAGAAAAAGAAGATGTGGCACATATACACACCATGGAATACTATGCAGCCATAAAAAAGGATGAGTTTATGTCCTTTGTAGGGACATGGATGCAGCTGGAAACCATCATTCTCAGCAAACTATTGCAAGAATAGAAAACAAAATACTGCATGTTCTCATTCATAGGTGGGAATTGAACAATGAGATCACTTGGACACAGGAAGGGGATCATCACACACCAGGTCCTATTGTGGGGAGGGGGTAGTGGGGAGGGATAGCATTAGGAGATATACCTAATGTAAATGACACGTTATGAGTGCAGCACATCAACCTGGCCCATGTATACATATGTAACAAACCTGCACATTGTGCACATGTAGCCTAGAACTTAAAGTATAATTAAAAAAAAAAAATTGAAACAAGAAGTTCTAGAGACAAATGTTCCCAGACTATATATTTCAAAGGAGGAATTACCATGAAAGGAATGAACTTGAAAGTTCAGGGGCCCTTACACTCAGGTGCCTATTTTGTGCCCAGAACCACAAAAGCACAATTAAATATGCTGCTTTCAATCTTTACAAACAATCCTGCAAGTCAGATATTACTATTATTCCCATTATATAAATAAGGGAACTGAGACTTAAAGAAGTGGCTTGTCTAATATTCCTAGCTAGTACAAATCAGAGCTCAGTCTCTCTGATTCCAAAACTCACCAGCTATGCTAAAGCAAAAATCAAAATGTAGTAAGGAAGGGTATCTAATAGTCATTCTGAGAGATAATTAAAAATAAATAATGTTTACTGTCACTTAAAAAAAAAAAAAAAAAAAAAAAGACCAGAGCAACCCCTTTCTGAACCACTTTGCATTTGACTGGTTTTTGAGTTATATGTTAATATTCCACGTTAACACATTTTTTTGCAAAATAAATAAATAATGACAGGATTTAAAAAATAATAATAATAAAATAAATACCTTTGGGAGGCACAGGCGGGCAGATCATGAGGTCAGGAGATCGAGACCACCCAGGCTAACATGGTGAAACCCCATCTCTACTAAAAACACAAAAAATTAGCCCAGCGTGGTGGCACACACCAGTAATCACAGGTACTCGGGAGGCTGATGCAGGAGAATCACTTGAACCCAGGAGGCGGAGGTTGCAGTGAGCCAAGATCATGCCACTGCACTCTAGCCTGGGTGACAGAGGGAGACTCCGTCTCAATAAATAAATAAATAAATGGCCAGGCACGGTGGTTTAAAACTGTAATTCCAGCATTTTGGGAGTCTGAGGCTGGAGGATCGCTTGAGCCCAATAGTTCAAGACCAGCCTGGGCAGCATAGCAAGACCCTGACTCTATAAAAAAAATAATCCAGGTGTGGTGGCACACACCTGTAGTCCCAGCTACCTGGGAGGCTGAAGTGGGAGAATCTCTTGAGCCCAAGAGTTCAAGGCTGCAGTGAGCTGATTGTGCCGCTGCACGCTAGCCTGGGTGAGAGAAAATAATTTTTAAAATATCAAGACAAGAATTTACTGAGCTCGACTATGTAACAGGTACTATGTCTCTACTAATAAATCATAAAATGTACCCTCATAGTAACTCTGTGATTTGGGGATTATTGCTCAAATAATAAGAGGTTTTGCTTTCCATCACACTTCAGTTTCACACAAACTTCTGTTCATTCTATGGCAAACTGTTTTAAACAAAAACTTATGTTAATGCAGTTCTTTATAAGCTGAAGTATATTTATGTCTGACAAGTGTGCATGATCTACACATATTTCATGTTTCTTCTTTGCCAATACCAAGCTCTGGTCACTTCTTCTGTCCTTTTCTCTGGTGCCACTCCCAGGCTGCTGAGAATTTTTGTGAATAACCACAAAGCCGTGCTCCTAGGGTCCACTCTGATACATGCAATCTTCCCTAGGCTGGACTCTCACTGCTGTTCAGGCAATCACTTTTCTCATCTCTTGTTGAGTTGCTGATGCATCTCTCATAGTATCTATTCCAATTTTTTCCATATTCCTTAAGACTCCCCTAACCCCACTCCTTCTCCAGGATCACTTCATTCTTAGCAGATGGTCATTCTACTAGAATATAGCTCCCCCATTCCTTCAAATGGATGCTCCCCTGACTTCACACCAGAGAGACTCAGTCACCATAGCAACCGCTGCCGGCTTTGGTTCATTTCCTCAGAAACCCCAACTGGCAGAGATGGCTGAATCGAGGAATTTTTGCAGGAAAATTTTGGGAGCTCTTGATACTGAGGGCTGAAATTTCAAAGGCAGCTTTAAATTTAAATAACCAGAAAATAACAGATCCATAAGCACAAACGAGAAGCAAAGGGTGGGTCTAGAAACAGCAATTTCTTGTCCTACTAGCTTTTTGAGGGAAGTCATAGGTTCTGTGAAAACAAAAAGAGGTAGGGATCAGCTGGAGTTTGAGATCCTGATATCAAAAGACATCATTATGTCTTGTTTCATTGTTTCCAATGTATATTGGAGGTGCAGACTTTAAAGGAAGAAAATGAATATCTAACATTATTTCTCCTTTAATTTCAAATTGACTTGTGGAGTTACGGGGGTAGCATGTGATACTGTAAGCCTATTTAGCAAACATTTGTTGCTCTTCTCTTTGTGTCAGACATTGTGCTAGGATATGGAAAAGAATGAACACAATATACAATCTGTATCTGTCCTAATGGGAGATACATACACACTAAGAAAAATGGAAAAGTTTACAATTAGACCAAAGTCAGCTCTTCCAGAGACATGTCTGTCATAAAGCACAAGCATTTGCAAGTCTACCTGGGAACTCCATGAATTTGCAGAATGCTGTTTGATAAAGAAACCACTCAGCCCTTATAGCACATCCAAGTTACCAAAGCATTTGAATTAGTTCACCATAAGGCAATAAGCTCTCCTTTAAAAGGCTCATCCTTCTCAGTTCTTGGGTGTTTGAATTTTCTCTTTTCTTTGTCACCCTAAAACTTAATTACACAGCAGCTGAGAAAGAAGACCTCTCTTGACCAAAATTTGAGGATAAAAATGTGGGATTATACAACAAATAACTATAATAAAATGTGGTCACTCTGTAATCCACACAAGAATAAAGAAGAGTGGGAAACACAGGAAAAAGGGCAATTTATTTTGTCCTAGGGACTTGGAAGAGGAAGAGTTAGTTAAAGCTTCATGAAAGAGAAAATGTTTCAGCTGTAATTTGTCTTCCTCCTGTATTCCTAAGTGATAAATTATATTCTCCTTTTTGGAAATTAAAAAAATACATTTTTTAATTACAAGGGAAATATATACAGAAATTAGAAAAGCACCATAAAAGTTTGAATTCCAGTCCTCCACTCTTCACGGATGAGCAACCATGAAGCTTCTGAGGACACTCTGTAATCCTGAGTACAGGGGTTTTAGAAACCAAGTGATGAAGACAGCGTTTGTTATAATCAGGCCTTTAAAAACAAAACACTGTAAAGAACACTAAATGGGATTGGGAAAGTGGGAAGAGAGGGAAACTGTCCAGAAAGCTAATTCCTTTGTAACTCTTGCCAGCCTCAGTCTAGACTTGCCAGAGGATCTTTGCTAGGTTATGGATTTTAGGTGTTTTCATTAAAGACTATCTGGAATAGAGCCTCATTCCTCCTGTACCCCAGAAGGCAATAGTCACTGATTCACTCTTCATATCCCTTAAGCTTGCATGACTTAATTTCTTTCTTCCCATTAAATTAGAATAAAAAAAAAAAACTCTTATTAGTTTCCTCCAAGGGTTTTGGAAAGATAAAGGAAACTGTCAAGTCTTAAGAGTGTCATAAACCTTGGGGACACACATGGCACTCAAATACCAGAGATGATGTCTAATGATATCATTTTCAAAAATGTCTTTCATTATTTTGCCATGTCCTGAAATCCCATAAAAGCATAACAGAAATGAGTTTGGGATTTTACTAAATTAAAATTTGTAAAGAAGGAGGAAAAGGATGATAATGATAATGTCGTTGACTTTCATTATTGTTCATTGCAAATTCCACAAAAAAGTAAAATATGAGTCAAGATGCAAAATTAGATGACTGCGTAGTCAAGAAGGCAAGGTAAGGTGCTTAAAATTTAACAAGACTGATAAAAGCAAAAAGAACAACATCAATCAAAATCTCAAGTTGTACATTGGCAGCACTTTCTGTGCTATCTCCCAAGTTTTTCTGGGGCTCCACCTATTATACTGGGAATCACCGACATTGCTGAAAGCATGTTAAAGGCATTAATTATCTAACGTACTGTCTTAATTACCTATGCACATCTCAGGAGAATTGCAAAGGGAGAGGTATCAGGAACCCTTCTTTGGTGACAGAAAAGCAAGTGACAAAAGAGAAGCGATTTGTCCTAAAACATCTAAAAGGCAGGTTGGAAATAACAGGTAGACTCAAGTTTGGTTCAGCCCAAATTAAAAAAAAAAAAAAAAAAAAAAAAAAAATGCCATTCTCCTCATTCACTGACACCAAAATATTCACCTTCACCTACAAAATTATATTTTTTTCTGGCATGATTTTTTTCCCTTCGTTCAGCCTCAGAGATAATACTAATGATTACCAGCGATGGTAGTGAAAGCCAAGCTTAATCACCATAATTGACAATTAAGTTGGGTAACAACACAGAGACAGGTGATTTCACACAAGGCTAATGAAAATGGGCTATTAAAATCCACACACGTTTGGCAGCAATTATGAGCTCCTGGAGCCATTTGCTTTGAAATGTGCACATTTCACAGGTGGCTGCCTGCCAACAAGACAACTTTGAGCAGGACCGAGAAAGCAACAGGAAAAGACAGAGTTACCGGAGATTTTCTTAAGTGCCATTGCTTTTCAGTGGCTTGCTGGATCCTTATCATTACAGGCCAGATATTTTAAAGTCAAAGAAAGATGCAAATTTCACAGCTGCGGAGAATGACAGACACCCCATTTTCCTATAGAACCACGATGGTATTGGCAGAGGACAAGGGAGTGGGCACTAGTGAATACAGAAGGGCAAAGTAGAGAGGATTCCATGAAATAAGTGCTGGACCATGTAAGAGAGGTCTGGAGCCCGGATGTCTTGTCTAGAGTACACAGAAGATACTTAACAGTTTTCACAAAGTGTGAAATGGAAGTAATAATCTCTGCTTCCCAAATATGATAGTATGGTTAAATGAGTTCAGTTCCTTGAAGGGCACTTGAATTCAGAGGCTGAGGTTACTTTGCTGCAGTTTCATGCATCTCCTAGCTCCCTGCTGTTACTCTCTTATATCAGTATGCCACCATTCTGCTCAAAGCCCCTCTCCTTTAAGCTCTTTACTGTCTGGGTATACCAGTTAGTAGGGAAGTTAGTCAACTTTTTTTAATGACAGGTAACCAAATAACAAAGAGTGGTGGCAACTTGCCTGAAAGTAAACTGGGAATGACATCTGTATTCAAATACAACAGTCGAATCTTGTTTTTTAGCCACTCTGACAATCTTTTAATTGGTACGTTTAGACCGTTCTCACTTAAAGTGATTATTGATATTGTTGAGTCAATATTTACCGTTTGTAACTGTTTTCTATTCATTGTACTTGTTCTTTTTTAAAATCTCTTTTTCTGCATTTTCTGGTTTTATATGATTCAATTTTATCTCTTCTTTTAGCATATCAATTACTGTCTTTTCAATTTTTTAAGTAGTTGCCCTATGGTTTGCCATATACATGTACAGTTAATATTTCTTCCTCTTCCTGTGCTGTGAAAGTACCCTATAACAGAGTATTTCCAATTTTTCCCTCTCATCTCTTACGACATTACTGTCATTCATTTTATTTGTCCATTTGAATACAATCACCAATACATTGTTACTGTTATTACCTTAAATAATTATCTTTTCAATCAATTAAGAATAAGACAAGCAAAACATTTTACTTTACTTTTACTTCTTCATTCCCTGACAATTTTCCTTTCTTTATGTGGATCCAAGTTTCTGACCTAGATCATTTTCCTGCTCCATGAAGAACAACTTTAGTTTTTCTCACAGGGCAAGGTCTGCTGACAATGACTTCTCTCAATTTTTGTTTCTGTGAAAAAGTCTTTAGTTCTTCTTCAGTTTTGAAGAATAAATTCACTAGATATAGAACTCTAGGTTAGTGGGTTTATTTGTCTCAACACTTTAAATATTTCACTCCATTCTCTTCCTGCTTGTGTGGTTTCTGACGAGAAGTCATCTATAATACTTTTCCTTGTTTCTCTATAAGTAAGTTGTTCTTTCCTCTGGCTTTTTTGAAGGATTTCTCTTTGTCTTTCTCAAGTTTGAATATGATATACCTATGCATAGTGTTTTTTTTGGTGGTTGTTGTTGTTTTGTTTTGTTTTGTTTTGACATTTATCCTGCTTGGTGTTCTCTGAGCTAACTGGAACTGCCGTTTCGTGTCTGCCATTATTTTGGAAAAGTCTTGGACATTTTTATTTCAAATGTATCTTCTGCTCCATTCTTTTTCTTCTCCTGGTATTTCAGTTGTGCACATTACACTTACTGAAATTGTTTCACAGTTCTTGGATGTTGTATTGTAATTGTTTCACTCTATTTGGTCTTTACATTTATGTTATGGGAGTTTCTATTAATTCATCTTCATGGATTCTTTCTTCAGCCATATTCAGTCTATTGAGACCATCAAAGACATTCTTTATTTCTGTCACAGTGTTTTTAATTCTTTCTTAGCATTTTCATCTCTCTGTTTACATTACCAGTCTGGTCTTTCATGTTGTCCACCATTTTCTTTAGAGCCCTTAACAGGTCATAGTTATTTTAAATTTCCAGCCTAGAAAAAAATAATTTGTATCATAGCTAGGTCTGGTTATAATGCTTATATTGTCTTTTTAGACTGCTTTTTTTTTTTTTTTTTTTTTGACAGAGTCTTGCTCTGTCGCCCAGGCTGGAGTGCAATGACGAGATCTTGGCTCACTGCAATCTCCACCTCGTGGGTTCAAGCGCTTCTCCTGCCTCAGCCTCCTGAGTAGCTGGGATTATAGACATGCGCCACCATGCCTGGCTAATTTTTTAATTTTTTGTATTTTTAGTAGAGACGGGATTTCACCATGTTGTTCAGGCTGGTCTCCAACTCCTGACCTTGTGATCCGCCTGCCTCGGCTTCCCAAAGTGCTGGGATTACAGGGATAAGCCACTGCACCTGGCCTTTTCCTGCATTTTAAGATGACTTGAGTTTTTATTTTATTTTATTTTGAAAGCTGTATGTGGTATATATTAAGTAATAGAAACTGAGGTAAATAGGGCTTTCGTGTAAGGTTTTATGTTTATCTGGCTAGGAGTTATGCAATATTTAGTATTTGCTGTAGCTATAGGTGTCAGAGCCTTAAATTTCCTCTAGTGTCCTTGTTTTTGTCTCCCTTGTGGTTTTTGGGTTTCCCTAGAAATGGCTTCTTAATTAGACTCTGTATCTAACTCTCTCAGTTATAATCCACTTTTATTATACTGGAGCCCTATTATAATAATGAAGTATTGGGGAGGGGAGGAAGGGAGACATTCTATAATCATCTGCTTAAATCTCTCTCTCGCTCTCTTTTTTTTTTTTTTTCTCAAATGAGCAAAGTCCCTGGGCTGTAACTTCCAGAATAATTTCTTAGCCTTTTTTCCCCTTCTTTATGTGAGACAAGATGGGTAGAGTGCACTAGAGCTGTCTAATTGTCCCTATGTTTGATCAGATAAGGCCCTGGTAAAGTAGTTTGGGTTGAGCGCAGGTCTTTGTTATGAAGAATAGAACACTCTGGGCCAATTTCAAAAGGACTGCTTTCCTGTTTTCCCCTGCCCAAAGCACAAGGAGATGTTTTCTTTCCTTTTCACTGTGAGACCCTTGGTTGGGCTTTTAGAAGTAAAATCATAAGTGTGGGGAACCCTACGCTGGGTCACCAGGAGTTTTTAATTCTCAAGCTAATTTGCAATCAGTTTGTAGCGATTTGTCAATTACTATTTAAGTGTTCCTATCAGTTACTGACTTCAACAGTTTCCGCTCCTGGTAAGTTGTGATTCACTGTATCTGCCCATCTCTCTGGCTTTCAGAGTGGCGGTTTGCCCTGTGACCTCAATTCTCTGGGAGATCTCAGTTGGTGATTTTTAATTTGTTCAGCTTTTTTCTTGTTGTGTCAGTGTTTTCTTGTTGGGTTAAATAAAATCATTAAAATTAATTTTACCTGTTTCTTTTTAATTTTTAATGTGGCTACTAGAAAATTTGAAATTACACATTTGGCTCACATTTTTCCATTTGTCTACACTACTCTATGGTTTAAAATATGTATATTTGATTTATTATAATCTACTTTTAAATGTTGTAATGATATTTCACATATAATTTGAAACGCTTAAAGTAGTATTTTATTCCCCATTCTGTCCCTTGTGTTATTGTTGTCATACATTTTATTTCTGCATGTTATGAACCACACACTAAATTATTTTGATCTTAGAATTAAATTATCCATTAAAGATCTTAAAAATGAAGGGAATAGTCTTTTTTATGTAACCACATATATCCGATCTGCAGTACTCTTCATTCGTTTGTGTAGATAGAAGTTTGCAAGTTACACCATTTTCCTTATGTCTGGAGAACTTCATTTAACATTTCTTGTAATGTAGACCTGCTTCTACTTAATTTTCTCAGCTTTTGTTTATCTGAAAAAAAAGTTTTGATTTAGTATTCATTTTTCTTTTATTTTGATTTTTATTTTACTTTAAGTTCTGGGAATATGTACAGAACATGCAGATTTGTTACACAGGTATACCTGTTCCATGGTATTTTGCTGCACCTATTGACCTGTCCTCTAAGTTCCCTCCCCTCGCCTCCCAACCCCCAACAGGCCCTGGTGTGTGTTGTTCCCCTCCCTGTGTCCATCTGTTCTCATTGTTCAACTCCCACTTCTGAGTGAGAACATACGGTGTTTGGTTTTCGTTCCTGTGTTAGTTTGCTGAGGATGATGGCTTCCAGCCTCATCCATGTCACTGCAAAGGACATGATCCCATTCCTTTTTATAACTGTATACTATTCCACAGTGTATATGTACCACATTTTCTTTATCCAGTCTGTCATTGATGGGCATTTGGGAGTTCCATGACTTTGCTATTATAAATAGTGCTGTAATAAACATATGTGTGCATGTGTCTTTATAGCAGAATGATTTATATTCCTTTGGGTATATACCCAGTAATGGAATTGCTGGGTCAAATGGTATTTCTGGTTCTAGATCCTTGAGGAATTTCCTTACTGTCTTCCACAATGGTTGAACTATTTACATTCCCGCCAAGAGTGTAAAAGTGTTCCTATTTCTCCACAGCCTCACCAGCATCTATTGTTTGTTGACTTTTTAATAATCCTCATTCTGACTGACATGAGATGGTATCTCATTGTGGTTTTGACTTGCATTACTCTAATGATCAGAGATGTTGAACTTTTTTTCATATGTGTGTTGGCCCTGTAAATGTTTTCTTTTGAGAAGTATCTGTTCATGTACTTGACCTAGTTTTTGATGGAGTTGTTTGTTTCTTTCTTGTAAATTTAAGTTCCTTGTAAATTCTGGATATTAGCCCTTCATCAGATGGGTAGGTTGCAAAAAATTTCAACCATTCTGTAGGTTGCCTGTTCACTCTGGTGATAGTTTCTTTTGCTGTGCAGAAACTGTAGTTCAATTAGATCCCATTTGTCAATTTTAGCTTTTGTTGCAATTGCTTTTAGTGATTTCATCATAAAATCTTTGACCATGCCTATGTCCTGAATGGTATTGCCTAGATTTTCTTGTCCTTGTCTTGTTTCAGTTTTCAAAGGGAATGCTTCCACCTTTTGCACATTCAGTATGATATTGGCTGTGGGTTTGTCATAAATAGCTCTTAGTATTTTGAGATATGTTTCTTCAATACCTAGTTTATTGACAGTTGTAAACATAAAGGAATGTTGAATTTTATCAAATGCCTTTTCTGCATCCATTGAGATAATCACGTGGTTTTTGTCTTTGGGTCTGTTTATGTGATGGATTACATTTATTGATTTGTGTATGTTGAACCAGCCTTGCATCTCAGCAATGAAGCTGACTTGTTCGTGGTGGATATGTTTTTTGATGTGCTACTCAATTTGGTTTGTCCGTATTTTATTGAAGATTTTTGGATTGATATTCATCAGAAATATTGGCCTGAAGTTTTCTTTTTTTGTTGTGTCTCTGCCAGGCTTTGGTATCAGGATGATGCTGGCCTCATAAAATGAGTTAGGGAGGAGTCCCTCCTTTTCAATTGTTTGGAATAGTTTCAGAAGAAAAGGTACCAGCTCCTATTTGAACCTCTGGTAGAATTTGGCTGTGAATCCATCTGGTCCTGGGCTTTTTTTGGTTGGCAGGCTATTAATTACTGCCTCAATTTCATAACTTGTTATTGATCTATTCAAAGATTTTACCTCTTCCTGGTTTCTTCTTGGGAGGGTGTATGTGTCCAGAAATTTCTCCATTTCTTCTAGATTTTCTAGTTTATTTGCGTAGAGGTGTTTATAGTATTCTCTGATGGTAGTTTGTATTTCTGCGGGGTCAGTGATGATATCACCTTTATCATTTTTTATTGTGTCTATTTGATTCTTCTGTCTTTTTTTAAAATTTATTTATTTTTTATTATTATTATACTTTAAGTTCTAGGGTACATGTGCATAATGTGGAGGTTCGTTACATATGTATACTTGTGCCATGTTGGTGTGCTGCACCCATCAACTCGTCAGCACCCATCAACTCGTCATTTACATCAGGTATAACTCCCAATGCAATCCCTCCCCCCTCCCCCCTCCTCCCTCCCCATGATAGGCCCCGGTGTGTGATGTTCCCCTTCCCGAGTCCAAGTGATGTCATTGTTCAGTTCCCACCTATGAGTGAGAACATGCGGTGTTTGGTTTTCTGTTCTTGTGATAGTTTGCTAAGAATGATGGTTTCCAGCTGCATCCATGTCTAGTTTTTTGAATTTTTTATTTGTTTTTGCTTTGTTGACACTATAGTCAAGATTGAAAAGGAAAAGTTGAAAGTTTTGCTTTTATGAATTTGGTAGGCAATGGAAATGACGAGTGTTGCTTAGAAACCCAAGTGACAATTTGTGGCAGGGTGGTGTGGAAAGGTCTGATCCAGTAAGCACTACATGCAATCCAGCACTGCCCTCTCTCCTGAGCATGGCAGATTTAAGAGAGTTCAGATAGAGAACACTTGTCATGGAGTTGGGGTTTAATGAGGGACACTATTAGCAGTGTCTTCTCAGAGAGTCCTTCAGGCAGCCTCTGAGGGGTAGGCATCAGTCACAGAAGGTGACTAGCAAAAGCATCATGGCAGAGACCACAGGGTTAATGTAGTGAACATGGTGGATGGCAAGCTGGAATAAGTCATCCTAAGGAACCATCCGAAAGTAAGAAGTGGTGGCAGTGCCAAGAAACAAAAATCATGCTGGTGGAAATGCCATTTCATATAAATTAAAATACAGTAATTACGTTAAAATACAGTTTGAGCATTAAAAGAAATTTCATATCATAGATTTTGATAACAGGACATGTAAGATCCATGTATGAGTGTGACTATGTAGTATTTTCCATGAAAATAATTTTTCTGTATACTATTTCATTACTTCCTTTTATTTTGCTTAGTAATATAATGTGAATATTATGCCACATCATTAAATCTTTGAAAATTTAAATGCAAAAAAAAAGTTGATTGTGTCATACTCCCTTTATCTGAGATTCTGTTATCATTTTCTTTCATTTCAAAAGACCAGACATTGGGTATAAATTTCAGTTTCCTCTTCTTACAAGATGTACGGTAGTGATATTCCTATTTTGAAATTTGCTGAGCTCATCCAAAATAGCCAGCAATTACCTCCCTGCCTCTCAGGGCATCTTTCTCCTAGCGGTGGATATGTTTCTAAGGAAAGGGCAAGATAAGTGTCAGCTCTCAGTAATTTAGTATCACAACCCAGTATATATTTTTTTCCATCAAAAGAGATTCATTTATTGAATTGTTTCCTAAACTATAAATGTATACATGGATGTGCCAGGGAATAATAGAAGTCATAGGTTAAAGCTGGTGCAACTGTTTGGGTCATCCATTGTAATTTTGGTTGGTAATAAGAGGGTAGAGGAAAATAAAAAGGATACTTACAAAAAAAAAAAAAAGTTTAAGGCTCCCTCTGGAGTCAATTACATAATCAATTTTTATAAATGTCTCATGGTATATAAAAAACTTGTATATTCTTTTTTAAGGTATGTTAAGTTCTATATATTATCTCTTAAATCAAATTTTATTGTATTGCTCAATTTCTCCAAGTTCTTCTTTATCCATTAGCTGTAGCTAATTCTAAAAGACTTTTTTTTTTTAAAATACATTTTAAGTTCTAGGATACATGTGCAGAATGTGCAGGTTTGTTACATAGGTATACACATGCCATAGTGATTTGCTGCACCCGTCTACCCGTCATCTACATTAGATATTTCTCCTAATGCTATCCCTCCCCTGGCCCAGTAACCCCCGACAGGCCCTGGTGTATGATGTTCCCCTCCATGTGTCCATGTGTTCTTACTGTTCAACTCCCACTTATGGGAGTGAGAACATGCGGTGTTTGATTTTCTGTTCCCATGTTAGTTTGCTGAGAATGATGGTTTCCAGCTTCATCCATGTCCCTGCAAAGGACATGAACTCATCCATTTTATTTTGGATGCACAGTATTCCATGGTGTATGTGTGTCACATTTTTTAAATCCAGTCTATCATTGATGGGCATTTGGGTTGGTTCCAAGTCTTTGCTATTGTGAACAGTGCTGCAATAAGCATACATGTGCATGAGTCTTTATAGAATGATTTATAATAATTGGGGTATATACCCAGTAATGGGGTTGCTGGATCAAATGGTATTTTTTGTTCTAGATCCTTGAGGAATCACCACACTGTCTTCGACACTGGTTGAACTAATTTACACTACCACCAACAGTGTAAAAGCATTCCTATTTCTCCACATCCTCTCCTTATGCTCCCACCAGCAGCGTAAAAGCGTTCCTATTTCTCCACATCCTCTCCAGCATCTGTTGTTTCCTGGCTTTTTAATTATTGCCATTCTAACTGGCATGAGTGGTATCTCATTGTGGTTTTGATTTGCATTTCTCTAATGACCAGTGATGATGAGCTTTTTTTCATGTTTTTTGGCCGCATAAATGTCCTCTTTTGAGAAGTGTCTGTTCATATCCTTCACCCACTTTTGATGGGTTTTTTTTCTTGTAAATTTATTTAAGTTCTTTGTAGATTCTGGATATTAGCCCTTTGTCAGATGAGTAGATTGCAAAAATTTTCTCCCATTCTGTAGGTTGCCTGTTCATTCTGATGATAGTTTATTTTGCTGTTCAGAAGCTCTTTAAATAGATCCCATTTGTGAATTCTGGCTTTTGTTGCCATTGCTTTTGGTGTTTTAGACATGAAGTCTTTGCCCATGCCTATGTTCTGAATGGTATTGCCTAGGTTTTCTTTTAGGGTTTTTATGGTTTTAGGTCTTATATTTAAGTCTTTAATCCATTTTGAGTTAATTTTCATATAAGGTGTAACGAAGGGGTCCAGTTTCGGTTTTCAGGATATGGCTAGCCAATTTTCCCAACATCATTTATTAAATAGGGAAGCCTTTCCCCATTGCTTGTTTTTGTCAGGTTTGTCAAAGATCAAATGGTTGTAGATGTGCGGTGTTATTTCTGAGGCCTCTCTTCTGTTCTATTGGTATATATCTGTTTTGATACCAGTACTATGCCGTTTTGGTTACTGTAGTCTTGTAGTATAGTTTGAAGTCAGGTAGCATGATGCCTCCAGCTTTGTTCTTTTTGCTTAGGGTTGTCTTGGCTATACAGGATACAGGATAGCATTGAATCTATAAATTACTTTGAGCAGTATGGCCATTTTCACGATATTGAGTCTTCCTATCCATGAGGATGGAATGTTTTTCCATTTGTTTGTGTTCTTTCTTACTGCCTTGAGCAGTGGTTTGTAGTTCTCCTTGAAGAGGTCCTTCGCATATCTTGTAAGTTGTACTGCTGCATATTTAATTCTTTTTGTAGCAAATGTGAACGGACATTCCCTCGTGATTTGGCTATCTGTTTGTCTATTATTGGTGTATAGGAATGCTTGTGATTTTTGCACATTGATTTTGTATCCTGAGACTTTGCCGAAGTGGTTTATCACTCCTTAAGAGTTCTGGGGCTGTGACAATGGGGTTTTCTTTTTTTTTTTTTTTTTCATTTGAGATGGAGTCTCCCTCTATCACCAGGCTGGAGTGCAGTGGCACAATCTCGGCCCACTGCAACCTCCACCTCCTGGGTTCAAGCGATTCTCCTGCCTCAGCCTCCCGAGTAGCTGGGACTACAGGCACACACTACCACAGCCAGCTAATTTTTGTATTTTTAGTAGAGATAGGTTTCACCATGTTGGCCAGGATGTTCTTAATCTCTTGACCTTGTGATCCACCCACCTCAGCCTCCCAAAGTGCTGGGGATTACAGGCGTGAGCCACTGCATCCAGCCGACAATGGGGTTTTCTAAATATACAATCATGTCAACTGCAAACAAAGACAATTTGACTTCCTCCCTTCCGATTTGAATACCCTTTATTTTTTTCTCTTGCCTAATTGCCCTGGCTAGAACTTCCAATACTATGTTGAATAGGAGTGGTGAGAGAGGACATCCTTGTCTTGTGCTGGTTTTCAAAGGGAATGCTTCCAGCTTTTGCCTATTCAGTATGATATTTATTGGCTGTGGGTTTCTCATAAATAGATCTTATTATTTTGAGATATGTTCCATCAATACCTAGTTTATTGAGTGTTTTTAGCATGAAGGGGTGTTGAATTTTATCAAAGGCCTTTTCTTCTATTGAGATAATCATGTGGTTTTTGTCATTGGTTCTGTTTATGTGATGGATTACAATGACTGATTTGTGTATGTTGAACCAGCCTTCCATCCTAGGGATGAAGCTGACTTGATCATAGTGGATAAGCTTTTTAATGTGCTGCTGGATTCAGTTTGCCAGTATTTTATTGAGGATATTCGCATTGATGTTCATCAGGGATATTGGCCTGAAATTTTCTTTTGTTGTTGTGTCTCTGCCAGGTTTTGATATCAGCATGATGCTGGCCTCATAAAATGAGAGGGAGAAGTCCCTCTTTTTCTATTGTTTGGAATAGTTACAGAAGGAATGGTATCAGCTCCTCTTTGTACCTCTGGTAGAATTCGGTTGTGAATCCATCTGGACCTGGGCCTTTTTTGGTTGGTAGGCTACTAATTACTGCCTCAATTTCAGAAATTGTTACTTGTCTGTTCAGGGATTTGACTTCCTGGTTTAGTCTTGGGAGGGTATATACATCCAGGAATTTATCCATTTCTTCTAGATTTTCTAGTTTATTTGCATAGAGGTGTTTATAGTTTTCTCTGATGGTAGTTTGTATTTCTGTGGGATCAGTGGTGATCTCCCCTTTATCATTTTTTATTGTGTCTATTTGATTCTTCTCTCTTTCCTTCTTTATTAGTCTGGTTAGTGGTCTATTTTGTTAATCTTTCCATAAAACCAGCTCCCGGATTCACTGATTTTTTTGAAGGGTTTTTCATGTCTCTATCTCCTTCAGTTCTGCTTTGATCTTAGTTATTTCTTGTCTTCTGCTAGCTTTTGAATGTGTTTGCTCTTGCTTCTGTAGTTCTTTTCATTGTGACGTTAGGGTGTCTATTTTAGAACTTTCCCGCTTTCTCCTGTGGGCATTTAGTGCTGTAAATTTTCCTCTAAACACTGCTTTAGCTGTGTCCCAGAGATTCTGTTATGTTGTGTCTTTGTTCTCATTGGTTTCAAAGAACTTATTTATTTCTGCCTTAATATCATCATTTACCCAGTAGTCACTCAGGAACAGGTTGTTCAGTTTTCATGTAGTTGTGCAGTTTTGAGTGAGTTTCTTAATCCTGAATTCTAATTTGATTGCACTGTGGTCTCAGAGACTGTTATGATTTCCATTCTTTTGCATTTGCTGAGGAGTATTTTACTTCCAATTATGTGGTCAATTTTAGAATAAGTGTGATGTGGTGCTGAGAAGAATGTATATTCTGTTGATTTGGGGTGGACAGTTCTGTAGATATCTATTAGGTCCACTTGGTCCAGAGCTGAGTTCAAGTCCCAGATATCCTTGTTAATTTTCTGTCTTGCTGATCTGTCTAATATTGACAGTGGGGTGTTAAAGTCTCCCATTATTATTGTGTAGGAGTCTATGTCTCTGTAGATCTCTAAGAACTTGCTTTATGAATCTGGGTGCTCCTGTATTGTGTATATTTAGGATAGTTAGCTCTTCTTGTTGCATTGATCTCTTTACCATTATGTAATGCCCTTCTTTGTCTTTTTTGATCTTTGTTGGTTTAAAGTCTGTTTTATCAGAGACTAGGATTGCAATCCCTGCTTCTTTTGCTTTCTATTTGATTGGCAAATATTCCCTCATCCCTTTATTTTGAGCCTATGCGTCTTTGCACATGAGATGGGTCTCCTGAATATGGCACACTGATGGGTCTTGATTCTTTATCCAATTTGCCAGTGTGTGTCTTTCAATTGGGGCATTTAGCCCATTTACATTTAAGGTTAATATTGTTATGTGTGAATCTGATCCTGTTGTCATGAGGTTAACTGGTTATTTTGCACATTAGTTGATGCAGTTTCTTCATAGTGTCATTGGTCTTTATATTTTGGCATGTTTTTGCAGTGGCTGGTACTGATTTTTCCTTTCCATATTTAGTGCTTCCTTCAGGAGCTCTTGTAAGGCAGGCCTGGTGGTGACAAAATCCCTCAGCATTTGCTTGTCTGGAAAGGATTTTATTTCTCCTTCACTTATGAAGTTTAGTTTGGCTGGATAAGAAATTCTGCATTGAAAGTTATTTTCTTTAAGAATGTTGAATATTGGCCCCCACTCTCTTCTGGCTTGTAGGGTCTCCACAGAGAGATCCGCTGTTAGTCTGATGGGCTTCCCTTTGTGGGTAACCTGACCTTTCTCTCTGGCTGCCCTTAACATTTTTTCTTCATTTCAACCTTGGTGAATCTCACAATTATGTGTCTTGGGGTTGCTCTTCTCGAGGAGTATCTTTGTGGTGTTCTTTGTATTTCCTGAATTTGAATGTTGGCCTGTCTCTCTAGTTTGGGGAAGTTCTCCTGGATAATATCCTGAAGTGTTTTCCAACTTGGTTCCATTCTCCCTGTCACTTTCAGGTACACCAATCAATTGTAGATTTGGTCTTTTCACATAGTCTCATATGTCTTGGAGGCTTTGTTCGTTCCTTTTCATTTTTTTTTCTCTAATCTTGTTTTCACACTTTATTTAACTAAGTTGATCTTCAATCTCTGATATCCTTTCTTCCGCTTGATCAATTCAGCTATTGATACTTGTGGATGCTTCACAAAACTCTCATGCTGTGTTTTTCAGTTCCATCAGGTCATTTACATTCTTCTCTAAACTAGTTATTCTAGTTAGCATTTCCTGTAACCTTTTATCAAGGTTTCTTAGCTTCCTTGCATTGGATTAGAACATGCTCCTTTAGCTCAGAGGAGTTTGTTATTACCCACCTTCTGAAGCCTACTTCTCTCAATTTATCAAACTCATTCTCTATCCAGTTTTGTTCCCTTGCTGGTGAGGAGTTGTGATCCTTTCAAAGAGGAGAGGCATCTGGTTTTTGGAATTTTCAGCATTTCTGCACTGGTTTTTCCTTATCTTCATGGATTTATCTACCTTTGATGTTTGATGCTGAGGACCTTTGGATGGGGTTTTTACATGGGCTTTTTTTTTGTTGATGTTGATATTATTGCTTTCTGTTTCATAGTTTTCCTTCTAACAGTCAGGCCCCTCTTCTGCAGGTCTGCTGGAGTTTGCTGGAGGCCCATTCCAGACCCTGTTTGCCTGGGTATCACCAGCAGAGCCTGCAGAACAGCAAAGACTGCTGCCTGTTCCTTCCTCTCAAAGCTTCATCCCAGAGGGGCACGAGCCTTATTGTGAATACTGCTGTAATAAACATGTGAATGCAGGTTTTCCTTTGATATATTGCTTTTTTTTCCTTTTAGTAGATACCTAGTAGTGGGACTGCTAGATTAAATGGTAATTCTATTTGAGTTTTTTGAGAAATCTCCATACTGTTTTCCACAGTGGTTGTACTAGTTTACATTCCCACCCATAGTGAATAAGAGTTCCCTTTTCTCTGCATTCTTGCCAGTTTTTTTTAGTTTTGTTTTTGTTTTTGTTTTTTTTGAGACGGAGTCTCGCTCTGTCGCCCAGGCTGGAGTGCAGTGGCCGGATCTCAGCTCACTGCAAGCTCTGCCTCCCGGGTCCACGCCATTCTTCTGCCTCAGCCTCCCGAGTAGCTGGGACTACAGGCGCCCGCCACCTCGCCTGGCTAGTTTTTTGTATTTTTTTAGTAGAGACGGGGTTTCACCGTGTTCGCCAGGATGGTCTCAATCTCCTGACCTCGTGATCCGCCCGTCTCGGCCTCCCAAAGTGCTGGGATTACAGGCTTGAGCCACCGCGCCCGGCCTTTTTTTTGTCTTTTAAATGGTAGACATTCTGCCTAGGGTAAGATATTATCTCATTGTGGTTTTGATTTGCATTTACCTGATGATTAGTGATGTTAAGCCTTTTTTTTTTTTTTTTTTTTTAACCTCTTGGCCATTTGTATGTCTTCTTTTGAGAGTTGTCTATTATGTCCTTTGCCCACTTTTTTATTCTTTTGTTGACTGTTGAGTTGTTCAAGGTCCTTGTGTATTCTGGATATTAGTCACTTGTCAAATGAACAGGTTGCAAATATTTTCTCCCATTTAATAGGTTGTCTCTTCACTCTGTTATTTGTTTTGCTATAAAGAAGCTTTTTAGTTTAATCAAGTCCCATTTTTGTTTTTGGTTTTGTTGCCTGTGCTTTTGAGGTCTTAAGTCATACATTCTTTGCCTAGAACAATATCCAAGAGAGTTTTCCCTAAAATTGCTTCTAGTATTTTTATAGTTTTGGGTCTTATTTTACAGTCTTTAATGCATTTTGAATTTACTTTATGTATGGTGAGAGGTAAGGGGTCCAGTTTCATTCTTCTACAGGTGGCTATCCAATTTTCCCAGCACTATTTGTTGAAGATAGTGTTTCTTCCCCAGTGTAAGGTCTTGTTGGCTTTGTTGAAGATCAGCTGGCTGCAAATGCGTGGCTTTATGTCTGGATCCTCTATTCTGCTCCACTGGTCTATGTGTTTATTTTTATACTAATACCATGCTGTTTTGGTTACTATAGCTTTGTAATATATTTTGAAGTCAGGTTATGTGATGTCTCCAGTTTTGTTCTTTTTTTAAATTATACTTTAAGTTCTAGAGTACATGTGCACAATGTGCAGGTTTGTTACATATCTACATATGCCATGTTGGTGTGCTACACCCATCAACTTGTCAGCACCCATCAACTCGTCATTTACATCAGGTATAACTCCCAATGCCATCCCTCTCCCCTCCCTACTCCCCACAATAGGCCCCGGTGTGTGATGTTCCCCTTCCCGTGTCCAAGTTCAATTCCCACCTATGAGTGAGAACATGCGGTGTTTGGTTTTCTGTTCTTGGGATAGTTTGCTGAGAATGATGGTTTCCAGCTGCATCCATGTCCCTACAAAGGACACAAACTCATCCTTTTTTATGGCTGCATAGTATTCCATGGTGTATATGTGCCACATTTTCTTAATCCAGTCTGTCACTGATGGACATTTGGGTTGATTCCAAGTCTTTGCTATTGTGAATAGTGCTGCAATAAACATACGTGTGCATGTGTCTTTATAGCAGCATGATTTATAATCCTTTGGGTATATACCCAGTAATGGGATGGCTGGGTCATATGGTATTTCTAGTTCTAGATCCTTGAGGAATCGCCACACTGTTTTCCATAATGGTTGAACTAGTTTACAATCCCACCAACAGTGTAAAAGTGTTCCTATTTCTCCACATCCTCTCCAGCACCTGTTGTTTCCTGACTTTTTAATGATTGCCATTCTAACTGGTGTGAGATGGTATCTCATTGTGGTTTTGATTTGCATTTCTCTGATGAGTAGTGATGATGAGCATTTTTTCATGTGTCTGTTGGCTGTATGAATGTCTTCTTTTGAGAAATGTCTGTTCATATCCCTTGCCTACTTTTTGATGGGGTTTTTTTTTCTTGTAAATTTGTTTGAGTTCTTTGTAGGTTCTGGATATTAGCCCTTTGTCAGATGAGTAGATTGCAAAAATTTCCTCCCATTCTGTAAGTTGCCTGTTCACTCTGATGGTAGTTTCTTTTGCTGTGCAGAAGCTCTTGAGCTTAATTAGATCCCATTTGTCAATTTTGGCTTTTGTTGCCATTGCTTTTGGTGTTTTAGACATGAAGTCCTTGCCCATGCCTATGTCCTGAATGGTATTACCTAGGTTTTCTTCTAGGGTTTTTATGGTATTAGGTCTAACATTTAAGTCTCTAATCCACCTTGAATTAATTTTCGTATAAGGAGTAAGGAAAGGATCCAGTTTCAGCTTTCTACTTATGGCTAGCCAATTTTCCCAGCACCATTTATTAAATAGGGAATCCTTTCCCCATTTCTTGCTTTTGTCAGGTTTGTCAAAGATCAGATGGCTGTAGATGTGTGGTATTATTTCTGAGGGGTCTGTTCTGTTCTGTTCTATTGGTCTATATCTTTGTTTTGGTACCACAGTTTTGTTCTTTTTGCTCAGGATTGCTGGAAAATAACTCTGAAACAAATTTTATATTTAGCCAGTAATTTATTCAAATGTGTATGAATAGTAAAAGATTCTGAACTACACTAAGTTCCTAAAGTGGGGTGATGGAGTGAGACATGTTAGCAAGGTAGTAAAGTGGTCCAGGCCAGCATCTGCTGGTTCTATTTCTCTTATTTAAATAGTTCCTCCAAAAATGTTTTTAAAATGAGTACTTTGTGGCAAAACCACTGAGACTTTTGGAGATGTCATTATATGTCTAGGTATGGGTTCTCATCTCTTCTACTTAGTACTCTCTGAACACTGTCAATTTGAAGCAGTTTATCTTTCTTTAATGAGAAATTTGTCTCCAATATTTATTCTAATAATTTTTCATCTCCATTTTAATCTTTCTGTCCTGTATAATGCTATTATCCAGATGTTGTCATGTCTATCCTCCTATATATGCATTTTTAAATTTTCCTTTTCAAATTTGTTTAACTTGACATATAAAATTGTATTTATCATGTACAACATGATGTTCTTAAGTATATATACATTGCAGAATGGTTAAATCTAGCTAATTAAGAAATGCATTATCTCATATATTTTTGATGACAAACATCCATTCTAAACATTTTTCAATAATCATTAATGTCATCTTATTGTACATTAGCAAGATAATGCTGTACCCTAGATGTCTTGAACTTATTTCTCCTAATTGTAAATATGTACTCATTGCCAACATCTCCCCAACTCCCCAAGACCACTAACCACCCAAGCCTCTGGTAACCACCATTCTGTCTCTACTTTGGAGATCAACTTCTTAAGATTCCACATATAAGGGAAATCACATGGTATTTTTCTGT
The DNA here is from genome assembly GCF_047675955.1 of Chlorocebus sabaeus. Lineage (NCBI taxonomy): Eukaryota > Metazoa > Chordata > Mammalia > Primates > Cercopithecidae > Chlorocebus > Chlorocebus sabaeus. Next base: position 15,101,145 of record NC_132923.1, read on the forward strand.
GTCTGGTTTATTTTGCTAAACATACATCCTCCATGTTCATCTGTGTTGTCACAAATTACAGGCTGAATAGTAAGTATTCTGTTGTGTATACATATATTTTCTTTATTTAGCCACTGATGAACACTTAGCTTCCATATCTTAGCTATTGTGCATAATGTTGCAGTGAACAAGGGAGAACAGATATCTTCAGCATACTGATTTCATTTTCTTTGGATACAGACCCAGTAGTGGGATTGCTCAATCATATGTTGTCATATGGTAGTTTCGTTTTTAATTTTCCAAGGTACTTCCATACTGTTTTCCATAATGGCTGTACTAATTTATATTCCTACTTAATGGTGTGTAAGGGTTCCCTTTACTTCATATCCTTGCCAACACTTATCTTTTTTTTGATAACAGCAATTCTAACAGGAGGTGATATTTCATTGTAGTTTTGACATGTATTTCCCTTATGATTAGTGATGTTGAGCATTTATTTCATATACCTGTTGGTCATTTGTATGTCTTCTTTGAGAAATGTCTATTGAGATCTTTGGCCCATCTAAAATATCCAGTTATTTGTTTCTTTCTATTGCATTATTTCAGTTCCTTATATATTTTGGATATTAATCCCTTATCAGATACATACTTCGCAAACATTTTCTCCCATTTTGTAGGGTATGTCTTCACTTTGTTGATTGTTTGCTGTGCAGAAGGTTTGCAGTGTGATGTAATTCCATTTGTCTATTTTTGCTTTTGTTACTTATGCTATTTAGGTCATATCATTGCCTGGACCAATGTCATAAAGCTCTCCACCTACGTTTTCTTTTAGGAGTTTCACAGTTTCAGGTCTTTAATCCATTTTGAATTGATTTTTTTTTTTCTTATAAAAGATGAGAGAGAAGAATTTAATTTCATTCTTCTGCATGTGGTATCCAGTTTTTCCAGCATCATTTATTGAAGACATGTCCTTTCCTCATTGTGTATTCTTGGTGTCTTTGTAAAGAATCTTTACTGTAAATGTGTGAATTTATTTTTCGTCTCTCTATTCTGTTTCATTGATCTGTGTCTGTTCTTATGCCAGTACCATGCTGTTTGAGTTACTACAGCTTTGTAGTACATTTTGAAGTCAGAGAATGTGGTATTTCCAGCTTTGTTCTTTATGCTCAAGACTGCTTTGGCTATTCAGGATCTTCTGTGGTTCAATACAAATTTAGCATTTTTTTCTATTTCACTTTGATAGGGATTGTATTCAATCTATATATAGATTGCTTTGGGTAGTATAGACATTTTATAACAATATTAATTTTTCCAATCTGTGAACAAAGACTATCTTTATTGTATTTTCTTTAATTTATGAATGTTTTACAGTCTTTAGTGTAGAAATCTTTCACCTCCTTGGTTAAATCTTTCTTCCTAAGTATTTTGGTTTTTGGTAGCTATTGCAAATGGATTGTTTTCTTAATTTTTTAGATAGTTTGCTGTTACTGCATAGAAATTCTATTGATTTTTGTATCCCTCACCTTTACTGAATTTATTAGTTCTAACAGTTTTTTTGATGGAGAGTTTAGGGTTTCTTATATAAGATCATGTCTCTGCAAACAGGGACAATTTAACTTCTTCCTTTCCAATTTCAATTACTTTTCTTTCTCTTGCTAGCACTTTTAGTACCATGTTGAATAGATGTGGCCAACGTGAGCATGCTTGTCTTGTTCCAGATCTTACCATAAAGGGTTTCAACTTTTCCCCATTCGGTATGATGTTAGCTATGGGTTTGTCATATATGGTCTTTATTGTTTTGAGGTACAATCCTTCTATACATAATTTGTTTAGAGTTTTTATCATAAAGGAATTTTGAATTTTGTCAAATGCCTTTTCTACATCTATTGAAATGATTATAAGGTTTTCGTCATTCTGTTAACACTGTGTATCATTTATTGATTTGTGTGAATGGAACCACCCTCAAATTCCTGGGATGAATTGCACTTGATCATGATGGATGACCTTTTTCATGGGTTGTTGAATTTGGTTTGCTGAATTTTGTTGTTGAAGATTTTTACATCTATGTTCATCAGGGATATTGGCCTGTAGTTCTCTCTTTTTTTGTTATATCCTTGTTTGGTTTTGGTTTGACTGTTGGTATTGGGATAATGCTGACCTTGTAGGATAAGTTTGGAAGTATTCCATTTTCTTAATTTTTTGGTACTAATTCTTTATAAATGTTTGTTAGAATTCAGGAGTGAAGCCATCTGTTCCTGGGCTTTTCTTTCCTGGGAGGCTTTTTATTACTGGTTTAATCTCCTTGTTCTTTATTGGTCTGTTCAGATTTTTTTTTTTTTTTTTTTTTTTAGACAGTGTCTTGCTCTGTTGCCCAGGCTGGAGTGTTCTGGTGTGATCATAGCTCACTGCAGCCTCAAACTCCTGGGCTCAAGTAGTCCTCCCTCAGCCTCCTGAGTAGCTGGCACCACAGGTGCAAACCACCACACCCAACTAATTTTTCATTTTATTTTTAGTAGAAACAGGGTCTTACTCTGTTGTCCAGGCCAGTCTCTCACTTCTAGGCTCAAGTGATCCACCCACCTCAAAAATGCTCAGATTACAGGTGTGAACCACTACACCTGACCTCTATTCAGATTTTTTGTCTTTATAATTCAGTTTTGGTAGATTGGATGTGTCCAAGAATTTGCCTATTTCTTCATTGGCATATAATTATTCATAATAGTTTCTTATCTTTTTTTTTTTTTTTTTTGAGATTGAGTTTTGCTCTGTTGCCCAGGTTGGAGTACACTGGTGCAATCTCGACTCACTGCAACCTCTGCCTCCCAGGTTCAAGCAATTCTTCTGCCTCAGCCTCCCAAGTAGCTGGGATTACAGGTGCTGACATCTATTTTTAGTAGAGATGGGGTTTCAGCATGTTGGCCAGGCTGTTCTTGAACTCCTGACCTCAAGTGGATCTGCCTGCCTCAGCCTCCCAAAGTGCTGGGACTATAGACATGAGCCACCACGCCCAGCCTGATCCCTTATATTTCTGTAGAATCAGTTGCAACATCTCCTTCATCTCTGATTTGGAGTCTTTTTTCTTAGTCCAGCTAAAGATTTATCTTTTCAAAAACCAACTCTTCATCTTGTTGATCTTTTGTAATTTTATTTTTATTTTTTGAGATGGAGTCTTGCTCTGTCACCCAGGCAATCTTGGCTCACTGCAAGCTCCACCTCCTGGGTTCAAGCCATTCTCCTGCCTCAGCCTCCCAAGTAGCTGGGACTACAGGCACCTGCCACCACGCCTAATTTTTTGTATTTTTAGTAGAGACAGGGTTTCACTGTGTTGGTCAGGATGGTCTCAATCTCCTGACCTCGTGATCCACCTGCCTTGGTCTCCCAAAGTGCTGGGATTACAGGTATGAGCCACCGCACCCAGCCCATCTTTTGTAATTTTTTAAGTCTCTATTCCATTTATTTCTGCTCTGATCTTTATTATTTCCTTTCTTCTACTAATTTTTTTTTTTAGTTTGTTTTTTTTTCTAGTTCCTTGAGTTATAATACATTGCTGGGGATCTTCCTTCTTTTGTGATTAGGCACTTACTGCTATAAACGTCCCACTAAGAACTGCTTTTGCTGTATTCCATGGGTTTTAGTGTGTGTTCATTTTCATTTGTCTCAAGAAATTCATTCCTCTTTATTTCATTCCAGCCTGGGAAACAGAGTGAGACTCTATCTCAAAAAAAAAGGTGGGGGAGGGGGCAGGCGTGGTGGTTCATGCCTGTAATCCCAGCAGTTTGGAAGGCCAAAGCGGGTGGATCACGAGGTCAAGATATCGAGACTATCCTGACCAACATGGTAAAACCCTGTCTATACTAAAAATAGAGAAATTAGCTGGGGATGATGGCATGTGCCTGTAGTCCCAGCTACTTGGAAGGCTGAGGCAGGACAATTGCTCGAACCTGGGAGGCGGAGGTTGCAGTGAGCCGAGATCGCACCACTGCACTCCAGCCTGGTGACAGAGTGAGACTCCATCTCAAAAAAATAAAGGGGGCAACTGCTAGTCTGACACCATGAAAATAACGTTTTTTTCCATATTCTCATTTTAAGATTTAAACTATAATTAAGATTAATTAGAGTTTATTATAGTCCCCAAATTGATAGCTAGTTATTTCCATAAAATTTCAACTCAACAAAGATTTGAGTGTCAGCTTACTGGTTTGAAATTTTTCTAAGTATAGCCTCATATTTTCTTGACTTTTAATACATTTTTCTTTACCTTGTAACAAGCCTACGACTTCTTTTATTTTTTTGCCCCCAAAAAACTATTTTCTATTAAGTTAATTAACCCTTTAAAAATATAGCTTAAATCAGTCCTTTTTTCTCAAAGACCTCGCTGTCCAGGCAAGGGTTAAGTAAATACACTGATGAGAACATAGGGAGCTATGTAAGTGCTATAAACCCAGCTATCATTGGTAGCCCTGCGAGATTACAATTTAGTGGGAATGTAGAAAATGCCTTTTTCTGGGTTATTAAAGACTAGATTTGATAGGGGATGATGGATGCTGGGAAAATAATTTAGAGGAGTAAGGCAGTCGAGGAAGAGGCACCAGCATAAGGAGACACACCAGCATGAGCCCAAGTGAGAAACTGCAGATGTCTTTTGGAAACAAGAAGGCAGACTGTGGTGAAAAGTAAGTAATGCTAGAGTGAGTTTACACAGTCAGCCCTCTGTATCCGTGGCATCTACATCTATGGATTAAACCAACTGTGGACGAAAAATATTTTTTAAAAATTACATATGTGTTGACCATGTACAGACTGTTTTCCTTGTCATTATTTCCTAAACAATATAGTATGACAACTATTTACATAGCATTTACATCTTATTAGGTATTATAATCTAGAGATGATTTAAAGTATACAGGGGGATGTGAGGTTATATGCAAATACTATGCCATTTTGTATATAGGATTTGAGCATCCCCAGATCTTGGTATCCATGGGAGGTCCTGGAACCAATCCGCCATGGATACTCAGGGACAACTGCTTCAGTTAGTCGATGGGAAAACAGAAAACACAGACGTAGAAATAGTTTAGGGCTCAAAAATGGCTGATCCAAGCTGTATTTTTAAAGGGTTAATTAATACAGTTTTTATGGGGCAAAAAATGAAGTTGTAGGCTTGTTATAAGACAAATGTATTAAAAGTCAAGAAAATACGAGCCTATACTTACAGAAGAATTTCAGCAGACTTAAGGTCCTCACTGTCTCAATAAGTGGGATTTTTATACTCATGGTTAGGATGCACAAAAGCTGATGTTTAGTCTACAAAAGCTCAACGGTGAATAAAATCTGGTATCATCCTCCTGGCTCCATCCTCAGAGGGGACAGTGAGATGGCATCAAGATATGGTGTGGAAGAAAGAAAACAAGCCCTTGGGGTAAATAGAATAGATAGCTGCTCTCATTCTATGTTCCCAGAGAATGATACCACTTTGATAGAAAGAATGGATTATAAAAAATAGGGCAGATTTCTGAATACGTAGTAGGACAGTGTTTTTGACTCTGAAGAGTTAAGAGAGGTGGGCAAGCAAATCAGGGCACTGCCACTGAGAAGTGACCCCATACTGAAGGGAGAATGTGCTACATGGGTTTTCTGATCTTCCTCCATATTGTTTATGCCCAGCTTACCAAAAGACCAAGGTTCATGGGTCAGGGACTACATCCAGAGAAAAATCCCACATGACTGGAGCATGGTAGACAGAATAGGGGGAGTTCTAATCTTGCTTCCAGTTGTAGGCAAGACTTAAGATACAAATCTTAAAGATTTGTATCTTTGTAAAGATACAAATCTTAAGATAAAATCTTAAAGTTGTTATAATAATCTACATGTTAAGGATGGTGGAAAGAGTAGTGGATAGGAGGCAGTTAAAATCGATGCAAGTTTTGGGAGAAAAAAATTTAAGGAATGCTGAATTTTTGATGAAACAGGTCTTCAGCATGATGCTATATACCTAAGGGTGAATATGTGAGAAGAGAGTCAGAATAGGAAAATGCAGGTACCACCTTCCTTAGAAGACCATGGTCCTGGCTCTGAGTCCAAAAGCCAGGGTTCCCCATATCAAAGCCCAGGACTGAGACTTCTCATGAGGTCTCCATAGCACTCTAGGTGTTGATGGCCTCAAGTCAGCAGAAATGTTGCTGGGTGAGGATACTCAGCCAAGACTGAGACACACCCAAGTGTGAAAAGCCACGACTTAGAGTCTTCCCTCCATGACTCCTTCTCTGTTGGTACTTGGTCTCCTACCCTCCCCAGTATCATCAGTCATGCTGTGATGGGATTGCACCCTTTTCACAATTCCCTTATTCCTTGAAGCTGAATTGGATTTGGTGGCTAGGAGAAAAAAGATCCTATGGTTTTTCTGAAGTCACATTTGACAAGCTCTAGATCAATGTATTTTTTCCAGATCTTGATGTTGTGCAGTGCAAAAAGGAGAAGGAAGTACACTATTTGTCTGGATAAAGAATCTCACTTCTCAGTCTCTCTTCCTGGGTCCTTTCTTTTTGAAGGCATGAACTGGCTGAAGGTGCTTCCGGCTCCCAGAGCCACTCTGTTCTGTGACCTTTCATATCTCCTTAATCCATACGGCCTTTCCCTCTATAAAGTAATCATTCTGGTAGAGGAGAAGAAAACTAAATACAGGGGGAAAGAAAGCAATAAAACCATTAGGAATGGATAATTTATTATTATGCAACTAGCAAGCTGGGGTCAAAGGGCTTTCCCAAAAAAGCTGTGTTTCCCTATATTACAGGTGCCAAAACAGAGCAAAACATCCAGGAGAACCACACTGAAACTCAGAAAAGAGACAATTTTTGAGGCCCACCAGATCCTGATTCCATTTTGAAATATTCTATTGCAGTAGCTCTGGGTAAATATTAGCTGGTTGCTAAAGACAGGATCTGAGGCTGGGCCAATTGTTAAGGCACCAGCTGTCTTGAGGAGGAAGATGAGGACTGTGAATAAAGGACACTAGACTTGCTTCTAGGAAAATAATATCTGATAAGGATGGTCAAGGAAGATACATGTCATCACTTTAAAACTAACTTTACCAAAACGACTAGTTCTCTAGTAATCACTGAAATAACTGTTCTAGAAGTAGTATACTTTAATTCTCTTTCACGATATCATAAATACTTTCAATATTGTTAGTACTTATTGCTGCTATTGTTTTCGGGGTACTAAAACTCTTTACATACTGCTCGAATTGTGCAAGCACATAAAAGCTGGCTTCTCTACTAAGTTTTTATAGTGATTTAAGTATCTTGAAGACCATTACTGAGTGAATTTCAGTCAAATATCTAAGTAAAAAGATGGAGTTGCTGTGTGATTATAGCATTTGGGGGTCAATTCTGCTTTCTCTAGTAATTTTGGGACTCAGTAAAATAGTTCAAAATATGCTAACTTATATAGCAAGGAGGTCACTAGAAGAAAACACTAGTCTAACTAAAGTAGATCATGACTTCATGGTTAAAATAAATGTCATACTGCCTTTTAATAATACATCAAAAAAGTTCAGGAATATTATTGTATTCACTTATTTGTTTGCTTAACTGTTCATTAAAATGAACGGTATGAAGTTCTTAGAATTACGCCTTGTTCCACAGACCTGAAGGATCTCTAGAGAAGTCATGTGACTCAATATGTTACCAAATTAACAATTGCTCAATTAATTCTCCCCTTCATGTATCTTTTAACTTATCTGCTAGCATCCAGCAATGCTTGGATGTGTTGATCTTGTTGGGTATACATATTTGATATACACAAGTTAGAAAGCGCTTCTTACTTTGTCTCACTGAAGAGGGGGAGAGTAAAGACTGTGGCAAGAAGAAACTTGGCCTTGAATTAAGCAGTGACACCAGAAAATGAACACATTTTCCCTCTTGGTTTGGGAGAACACACAATTAAGATCACAAAAGGATACATGTAAGTTGGGATGCCTCTTGCAGCCAGATGTTTCCGAATAAGTCGCTCAGTACCATACCAGTTAAAACCTTTCGTGGCATGTCCAATACGTGGAAGATGAACACTTGCTATTATGAAGAGAAGAACAGATGTCTTCACTCATCAAAAATTGATTGATGGGTATAAAATATACATGGGAGAAAATAATTATTGACTATCTCACTCAAAGCACGTAATTATAATGTCAAAAATATTCTGCGGGAAGAATTGTAATAAGAAAAATTAAATTATTCTGTTGAACACAAGGACCCACATGTTCTAGAAATACATACAATGGAAAAAGATTACGATTGGTGGAGGCAAAATTAAAATAAGCAAAGATTCTCTAACAAGCCAATCAATTCAATAAGCTCTGAGACACACTAGGTTTGGAAACAAAACTAAACTCAATTTTTGTTGAAGAACTGTCTGTTACTGGGAACTGTGATTAAATAAACAGCATTTACCAACTACATATGACCAAGTTGCTTCATGTCTAGTCCTCTGCCTCCTCATCTGTAAAATTATGATAAAAATACCCAGGGAATGGAGACGGCCTACAGAGATAACCAACATTAAAAGTGTTTTGGAAAGGACGGCTATATGACTACAAGATGGTGGGGTGATCACTTCTGTGGTTTGCCTTTACCATGCATATTAAGTGGGGTCTTGAAAAGTCCTATCAAAAGTCATATCACATGCCTAGACACAAATTCATCTACTCTTGAGCACAGGTGGAAGAGCTTACCTTTCTTCTTCTTTGCTGCTAAAAATATCTTCTTCAGGCCCTCTTCTAGTGCTGCCATCTTAATGCCAGACAGGACATTGGAGCGATCACGATGCTGAGCCACAATCAAGGCCAACTGGAAAGAACCTCCATCAGATGACCAACCCGACATGAGACAGCCACACCATCAACCAAGTGACCGCCCATGGAGGCGGCACAACCCTTAATGGATCACTGGGCCTTGGCTCCATCTCTTTCAGATGCTGTGTCTGAACAGCAATGTCCTAACTGTGTGTGTGACTTCACATGCCATCATAATTCTCACTTGGTGGTCACTTTATACAGGCTTTTCTTCTTCTTTTTAAAGTATGTTAAAACCAGAGAATGAGTCCAAAACATATACTTTCCAAAAGTTCTCAAGGGTTAAAAAAAAAAAAAAAAAAAAGGAATGTTTCTGAATTGTAGGCATGGAAAAGATCTTAGAGGCTCCTGTATCCCAGCCCTTTGATACCTGAGTCAGCTCCACAACCCCCAGGACAAGCAGTCATTCCATCTGTTTGAACAATTCCCATGAAGACAAAATGCTAAGTATCTCTCAACCATCCTAACCTAAGTGGGCAGAGCTGGAGAGTGTCAAGGGAGCTTCCGGGATAACATCAGCACAGTCATATCATAGACATGGCACTCTACTCACTGTAAACAGTTTTCCTGAATCACTGGATTCTGAGTTTCTCATGCACAGACACTTTACTTTTCTCCTTTTTTAGCATTTTAGAAGTTACTGAAGGAGTGACTCTACAGGAACCACTTTGCTATTAGTCACTGTGTAGTCTGGATGTGTGTCCCCCTCCAAATCTCATGTTGGGATGTAATTCCCAGTGTTGAAGGTGGGGCCAAGTGGGAGGTATTGGATCATAGGGTGGATCCCTCATGGATGGCTTAGTGCCATACCCTTGGTGATGAGTTCCTGCTCTGGTAGTTCACATGAGATCTAGTTATTTAAAGCAGTGTGGCACCTTCTCCCACTTTCTCTCTTGATCCTGCTCTTGCCATGTGTCATACACTAGCTCCCCCTTTGCCTTTAACCATGACTGTGAGCTTCCTGAAGCCTCCACCGGGAGCAGATGTCAGTACCACGCTTCCTGTACAGCATCAGAACCATGAGCAAATAAACCTCTTTTCTTTATAAATTACCCAGTCTCAGGGAATTCTTTTATCACAATGCAAAAACAGCCTAACACAGTCACACAGACAGCAACCTCAAGAGGATGAGTCTCTCTTTTGGCCTGGTTTTGAAATTTCTTCTTAATTCTGGCTTAAAATTTGAATGTGAATTCAGGCCTTGGAGAAAGCCGTTACGTAGGGTAAATCAAACTCACTACAGGCATCCCAAGATGCCTAAGATGCAAAAGGATTCTGAGGTGGGCACAGGATACATGTATTAGTTCCTGTCCCCTGCTTTATTATGGCTGACTAGAAAACACAATCTTTCACAGAAATTTTCACATAATAAGAAATGAAACCCTCAGAGTTCTGAGTCATGCCTTCTTACTCATGCAGTAAATGTTTATGGAGCATTTCTTACGAGCTAGTACTATGTAGGGTACTGAGGATAAAAACACAAATAGAAACCCTGTACTTAGTTGGGGTCTACTGTCTGGACAGTGCTCCGGGGACGGATGGATGGAAGCCTGGGGACACGGGAAGTGCAGTGAAGGCTATAGCCCAATCTGCTTGTTATGGGCTGAACTGTGTCCCCACCAAATTCATACATTGAAGCCCTAACCTGTGGTACCTCATGTTGACTGTATTTAGAGACAGGGTCTTTAAAGGGGCAGTGAAGTTAAAACAAGGGTTTAGGGTGGGGCCTGATCCATTGTGAGTGCTATCCTTATAAGAAAGGAAATCTGGACACACAGACACCAGGGCTGTGCATGCACAGCAAGACAACCGCCATCTGCAAGCCAAGGAGAGAATCCTTGGGAGAAACCAAACCTGCCGACACCTTAATCTTGGACTTTCAGCCTCCAGAATTGTGAGGAAATACATTTCTGCTGTTTAAGCTACCTAGTCTGTGGCTTTCTGTTATGGCAGCCCTAACAAACTAATACACTAGTAGAGAGGCCAATGGGGGCAGGGGACACTTCAAGAGAAGTTGATGTGAGTCCACTTTTAGTTCTGAAAAGAGATGGGTTTTACTTACCAAATCCTGCCCTTTGTTTCTTGATTCTTTATCATCAACAGGAAATAAAAGGACACCTCCCAAACTCAAGTCTGAGGTAAAACAGAAAGGAGTAAAGAACACCAAGTTCACTAAGGAATGAATCCTCCTTGTATCTCGCCTTCTTCAAATTCAGTTGAGTTTCAGGACCCACCTTCCTACATAGCCCTTTCTCACTTTCCTGGCCTCAGTCAACCTCTTAGCTGGGTACTCACCTGCTTCACTCCTGAATTTTTATGATCTCCTAATTTAATGCTCCTCAAACGTTAACAACAAAGTACCCTTATAGACATCAGAAAGTGAATACAAAACCCAGAGGTAGCTGGGGGGCTTTGGGGAGGGAGCATTATGAGCTTGAAACTCCTTTGGTAGTTTTGTGCTTGTCTTAAATCATTCAAATTATTACATTCTACTTTATCTGTATCTGTTTGTATATTTTCCTACTCTATCCAAATCAAATAAAACTGATAGTGAAGAAAAATGCACTAATTTAATTCTATGGCTTTACATAAGCTGATGTGAAAGCAGTTAGAATCAAAATAGAGATACTTGTGTTAAAAACTCTAACAAATATGGCTGGGCACAGTGACTCACGACTATAATCCCAGTGCTCTGGGAGGCTGAGGTGGGAGGACTGCTGGAAGCCAGGGGTTCCAGACTAACCTGGGCAACAAGGCAAGACCCAGTCTCTACAAAAAATAAGAAAAAATTAGTTAGGTTTGGTGTTGTGAACCTGTAGTCTTAGCTACTTAGGAGGCTGAGGCGGGAGGATCTCTTGAGCAAAGGAGTTCAAGGCCGCGGTGAGCTATGATCACGCCAATGCACTCCAGCCTGGGTGACAGGGTAAGACCCTATCTCAAAAAATAAAACAAAACTCTGACAAATACAGCCAGGGAAGGCCATGAAGGGAAGGTTGTAATGCACGAATGTCTGAATACAAGAACTGTCACAACAGATTTTACAAAAACCACAACCTTGCACAAGGGCCTTGGCAACCTTACATAAAAATATACTTCTGCAAAGACATCTGTTCATCAACTGCCTGCCCAACCACGGCCTGGTGCCACCCTTGTTACTAATCCTTGTAGCCAAGGATAACTGATTCAAAAAAAGTAGGTAATCTTCCTCATTTCTCCTTAAAAACCTCAGGCTGGGTGCAGTGGCTTATGTGCGTAATCCTAGCACTTGGGGAGGCTGAGGGAGGTGGATCACTTGAGCTCTGGAGTTCAAGGCCAGCCTGGGCAGCATGGCAAAACCCTGTCTCTACCAAAAATTCAAAAGAGTGACCAGGTGTGGTGGTGTGCACCTGTGGGACAAGCTACTTGGGAGGCTGAAGCAGGAGGATCGCCTGAGCCTGGGAGGTGGAAACTGCAGTGAGCCAAGATCATGCCACTGCACTCTAGACAGTGAGACTCCATCTCAAAAACAAAAACAGAACAAAACAACAAAAAACCTTTGTTCATTTTATTTTACAGACACTGTCTATTGGTTAGGCTGATACCAGTTTGAACGTTTTGTTCAGTCATTCTAAAATACTGGTTGTGCTACGCCATCCTTTTGATCAAATCCCCCAAAAACAACCAGCCATTACCCATTCCATTAGATAAGGTTCTGCTCAGAATGGCATCTCCCTGGACAAATCATATGAGGACTTCAGGCCCAAGCCTCCGGTGAAAACAAAACTCTCCTCTATTCTTCTGCCTCAACCCTCCACTCTGGCCTGTATGCCATCCTCCACACAAAGGAACGGGGTAACTGCCGGGGTCCTTCAATATCCACACACGAGGAATACTAGGTGTGGTAATGAGCAGTTGGGAACCCTCTTGCCATTTCACTCCACCTACTCAAATTCGACCCACCTTTCCAGGCCCAGGACCTCCATGAAGCCTTCCCTGGGAATTCTAGTCTACAGTTTCATCTACTTTGCTGCACCCTGCTTCAATCCTTCTTCAGAGAAAACCGCACACTCCCATCTCCATTTCCTTACTGAGCACTCAGGCCTTAAGTCCAAGCTTCCCACTCTCCTCAAAGTGCTCCAAGGTGAGCAACCTTGGGTCAAATCCATGGCCTTTTCCCAATTCATCCTCACTTCAGTGTCTGACACCATGAACTTCTTTGCCTTCTTGACATACTTGCCTCCCTTGTACCTCAAAATACTGCACAAGATTCCCTAATTTTCTGACAATTCCTTCTGTCAGATATTCCATCTTCTTGTCTCAAGTCCTAAGTGGAGGTGTTTTCCAGGTCTGTTCTATGCCTCTCATTTCTCCATCCTCTCTCCCACATGGTTTCAAACACAGACTCTAAACAGGGACTCCTCAATCTGCACCTCCAGGTCTGACCTTTCCTGGGTTTTGCTTTGCCAGCTGCCCAATCAGCATCTAGATCTGGATTGACTATTTCAACACACATTAAACTGTTCTTTCAGTAACTTGTTTTACTAGAAAAAGTAGTCATTCTAAGTTCTTATATCCCTTTCCACCATAGAGAACTGGGCAGAATTAGGAAAAAACAATCTCTAAGGAATCTGGAGGGCCCTTCTCTATCATATGAGGTCCTTCAATCTCCAGAAAATAACCACAACAATAATTTTATTCCTCTTGCCACTTTTTTATTTCTGGATGTAAAAGGAGGTGCCTTTTTCCCTTCTCCTTGCCAAGGGACAATATTGTTCAGGCTTCTAAGTTCCCCTGGCACCAAACAGCTTTATTTCTGTCTCCAGGGAGTGTTATACCCCAGGTTGTGCTGACCTCGTAAAACCTCTTCATTCCCCTCAGCACCAAACCAAAGCTCTTGTCAGTATTTTAATGGTATGTCTGATTTCTCTCCCACAGGTCTTTTCCTTGAGTCAGTCTTGCTCAGTCACCCAGGCTGGAGTGCAATGGCATATCTCAGCTCATTGCAACCTCCACCTCCCAGGTTCAAGTGATTCTTCTGCCTCAGCCTCCTCCTGAATAGCCAGGATTACAGGCATGTGCCACCACGCCTGGCTAATTCTGTATTTTTTTAGTAGAGACAGGGTTTTGCCACGTTGGAGAGGCTGGTTTTGAATTCCTTGCCTCGTCTCAGCCTTCCAAAGGGCTGAGATTACAGGTGTGAGCCACCACACCCAGCTTCCCATAGATCTTTGATGTTTCCATGACATATTCCTTCATCTTTATTCCAAAACTTTTTTTTTATGAGACAGGGTCTCACTCTCTCTCAGGCTGTAGTACAGTGGTGCAATCACAGCTCACTGCAACCTCAACCTCTTAGGCTCAAGTGATCCTCCCACCTCGGCCTCCTGAGTAGCTGCGACTACAGGTGTGCACCACCACATCCAGCCAATTTTTAAATTTTTGGTAGAGACAGGATCTCACTATGTTGCCCACACTGGTCTCAAACTCCTGGCCTCAAGCAATCCTCCTGCCTCAGCCTCCCAAAGTCTGCGATTACAGGCATGGGCCACTGTGTCCAGCCCATTCCAATACTTTAACATGTATGCAGGGATCAACATTTTTCAGAATACACACATTCATTATGCTCACTACAGTTCCATGAAGTAGGTAGAACAAATATTATTCACAAATCACAGATGAGGAAACAGGTACAGAAAAGGTAAGGGAATATCTTGAATTCACAGAACAAGTAGCTAATTTATGACAGAATTCAGTTCCCAATCAGTTATTCTGATTCCTTATCCAGTGCTATGTAACCCTCACGATACAGTCTTAGGTGTCCTTTCCTCTCTTATTCCACCCATAACCTTTCCCTCTGCTTTGCTTCTTACCTTTCATTTTCCCCGCCAGCTCATATATTTTTCTTGGCTCAGCAGATCGTTTTTCCAGAGCTGTAAATAAACCACCTCTGCCCCAGTGGCCAGAGTCATCTGATTGAAGAAAAAGATTTGCATCTATAGGAGGTAAAGTCCAGTCCCCAATTTAGAAAAACAAAGGCACACAAAAGGGACTTGTGGAAGAATGATTTTTCAAAGGGAAGAAACAAAATATCTTATCTCCTAGGAATATCACAGGTTGGACTTTCCAAATATGTTTATGTTTTCTGGAAGATATAGCTGGGGCCATCATAATAGGAAAGCATCTCAAAAATTAGTGTTCTCAATGAGCAAAATCTCTGTGGTGCATCTGTGATTCCTGGGAGATGACTGCGGAAGGACAGAGAGTAGACGGAACATTACAGAGAGAGGAGAAGCAATGGTTATACAACAGCACACAGGCAAGGTTATAGAACAGCACACAGGAAAGGTTAAATGACTTATTCAAGCTGGTACTAACAAAGCTGCTTAGTATCTTAGCATTTGTAGGCATTCATTCACACTACAAACGTTGGGTAGCATGTATTACGTGTAAGGCATTGTTCTAGGCACCAGAGTCACAGCAGCAAACAAGAAAAAACCCCTGCTTCCATGAAGTGTATTTTTAATGCAATGCAACAGCCAAATAAACAAATATGTAGGTAATATGTCAGGTGGGACAGGTGTGATAAAGGAAAATATGGGAGAAGGGACAGAGAATAACAGAGGGAGGATGTGGCCTGTTTTATATGAGGTAATCACAGAAGACCTCTCTGAGAAACAGACATCTGAACAACATTTGATGTGGTTATTTGGGAAGAAATGGTTTTAGGTAGATGAAGTAAAAAGTACAAAGGTCAAGCAAGGGAACGAGCTTGAAGTTTTGCTTTTTCTCAAAGGATTTGTCTGTCTTGTCAATGCTGCTTCACTTCACCCTCTTAAAAACCTTGTGCAG
The DNA here is from genome assembly GCF_047675955.1 of Chlorocebus sabaeus. Classification (NCBI taxonomy): domain Eukaryota; kingdom Metazoa; phylum Chordata; class Mammalia; order Primates; family Cercopithecidae; genus Chlorocebus; species Chlorocebus sabaeus. Next base: position 15,116,800 of record NC_132923.1, read on the forward strand.
AGGATAAGGCAGATATTGTCCCATTCTGTGGATAAGGAAGTGGAAGTTGAGAGACAGGGTAACTAAACCAGGTAAACGAGAGAGCCAAGAGTGAAATGATTCTGGAATGTGTCCTGACTTTAAAATTCACACTTTTTTGACCGCGCAATACTACACTGGGACCACCACCCCTGGGTCAGGGCTCTGCCCCATCCTCCCCAGCTCTTGGCACCATAAGGATTGAGGCCCCCATCCTCAGCCCATACCACTTCTCGTACCTACGCAGTGCACGATGAGAGCATCCTCGGCCCCAGCCTGAGGGTGGGTGACATCACCACTAACGTACTTGAGGGAAGTAGCATCTGGGTCTTGGTAATCCAGCTCAGCAGAGCTCTCATCTTCCCCATTCTCAAGGTCCTCTGGCTCGCTCTCCTCAGAGGGCAGGCAGAAGGACTGATAATGGTTGGATTCCCACCAGGCCATCCTTTATTTAGCAGGCCAGAAAGAAAAGGAAATTAACCCAGACAATCACAATTTTCCTTGGAGCACATTTTATACTGCTGTTCACAAACAATATCTGCCAAGTAGAAATGCAATTAGAAACTCACTCTGATTGAAGTTTTCTACTTATTTGTAAATAAACAAGTCTTACTGATTAGGCTAACTGCTTCCTGACTACAGTTCAATAATGAGCACTCACTGAATGTTCCTGTTTTTAAGAACATGACTAAAAGAGATTGTTCAAGTAAACTACTCGTTGTCAGACAGCTACAATAAAATCTTAAAATTTTCTGGTTTTGGCCAGGCAGAGTAGCTCATGCCTGTAATCCCAGCACTTTGGAGGCCAAGGCAGAAAGATAGCTTGGGCCCAGGATCTTGAGACCAGCCTGGGCAACACAGTGAAACTCTGTCTCTACAAATAATAAAAAAAAAAATTAGCCAGGCATGGTGGCACACACCTGTGTTCCCAGCTACTAGGGAGGTTATAGTGGGGAGATCACTGAGCATGGGAGATTGAGGCTGCAGTGAGCTGTGACCGTACCACTGTACTCCAGCCTGGGTGACAGAGCAAGAACCCATCTCAAAAAAAAAAAATTTCTGGTTTCAATGGAATGCATCTTCCCTGCCTTATGCACTGAGACTTTTCACTTACATAGAGGAAATGTTTTTAAAAAGTATTCTGTTACCAATAGGAACCAGCTTAAAAGAAATTTTCTGTATTTTTAAAGTGATGTTCAGCTATGGTCTCACTATACAATAGTGACTCCTTCAACTGTGGTCCCCAGCTTGGTTAACGCAGACATACTTTTTCTTATGTTCAGCCTCTTCCTTTTGCCTCTTCTTCTCCTCTATCAGTCTCCTTCTCTTGGCAGCGGCTTCTTGTCTTTTCTTCTGTCTGTCCTCCAGTTCTTCTGGACTCAGAACCTGCTTCCTTTTGGTGGATCCCTCCACAAGGCCTGGGATGAGAACCTAGAGGAGGAACAAGATCCATCACCAGGGTCAAGAAGATTCCTCCCCAAGTTTCACTATCTCTAATGCACACGGTACATTAGCAACATGCTTAACATTCCACAGAACACTGCATCTCCACCCACCCTGCAAGGTGGGAACTGGAGCCAAAGCGCTTGGAGGCACTGTTCATACTACACACTTCTCAGGCACAGTGGTCAGGATACCATGCTGTAAACTCAGCCACAGCATTGGCATGGTTGAAACAGTCATTTTGATTCATTTCATTAGGAATAAGGTACTTCAGAAAAGTAACTTTTTTCCTTGACTAAAAGCATACCCTGCAGGATGCCACTTCACCCATTTTTAATGGAAATCTTTCTGCAATGTATTATATAGCTTTTTTAAGACTATATTTCAACATCATGATTATCTTAGTGATAGCTAGCATTTAATGAACACATATGAACTGCCAAACACTGTGAACACTACATGTATCATTTATGATTGCCATCCTCTTATTGCCATAGGGTCATCATTACCAACAGCAGGATATGGTATTTTGGTATAATATAGGGATGCCTTTAGGGGTGACTTAGATGGACAACGCTGCTTTCCCCTGCATTAACTCGTACAATATATTCTCTCCTTCGTAATGTTTTTTATGCTGACTTTCTTACATAGTTTTTATACTGGGGTATAGTTATTATATTAACATTTCAACAAACACATACTTATTTCTTGACAAATCATCCTAAGAGAACAAAATGACGCCAGCATCATTTTTTGGTTTGTTTTGTTTTTTTAGAATGAGAGTTTGGAAGAACAACTTTTAAATAAATTAACAGTTCTTACACTGCCTTTATTTCGGAGTGATCGGCCCTCTTGACTAGTTTTCTCCAAAAGGGTTTTCTGAAGGTTTACCAGTTGTTCAAATGATTTTCTGTCTTCCTTACTGGGCTCTTTAGAATAATCTTTACCTTCAAATAAGTACATATGATTTTCTAACAACATAAAACACAGAGAGAGAAATGTTAGATACCAAGGAAAAATAGATTAATGCTATTCAAAACAATAACTAGAGTGGACAAGAGAACAGCCTACATTCTAAATGGGCTAAGTCTGGATGAAGGTTATTTCATTTCCCATCCCACTGACACTGAAGATTGTGGGTTCTACATGGGGATCCCATGTGTTTACTTTTCCAAGGGGAAAGCATGGCTTAAAGCCCTTTTGTTCATCCCTAGATGGTTTGTGAATCTCTGCTGGATTCCTCCATTCATTGTTCATTCATTCATTCCCAACTATTCCTCAGCACAAATCTCACTGACATTAAGATCATCTAATAAAATCTATACTTTTTTATCCCAAACACACTTTTAATATTCAACTTGGCAAATCTATGAGAGAATGAAGAATCACAAGAATAATCCCTTGGATTTACAATATTCTTTACAGATCTTGGCAAGCATCTTCATCATGATCCTCACCACAATCCTGGTATAACTAATCCTACTTTTGAAAGGGAAAACTTTCTGCTCAGGCAGAAATTAAGGGACTCTGTAATTCTCACTAGAAGAGGCGGGATCTTCTGATTCTAAGGCCAGTGTGCTCTTTTCAGTATTTAACTGGGTCTCTAGAAGGGTGGAGAGATAGGCTAGCAAATAATAATTGTGGTAATAACAGTAACAGTGAAGACAGTAGTATCATCTTGAATAGTACTTCATGCTGTCAGATTACTTTCACAACTATTATCCTGTCTGATTGTTCCAACTGTGTAAAAGAGTAAAGCAGGCATTAATAGGACCATTTTACAGATGAGAACACAAAGGCTCAATGAGGTGGAGTGATCTGCCAACATCATGAATCAAGTGATTAAGAAAAGTTAGGACCAGCCGAGACTAGCAACCACAGATAGGTAAGATAATGATTCAATAGGGAAGCATCTTTAGTAGCACATGTTACCAAATAATGTATTTTCACAACATTTGTGAAATCTGCTATAAGTATGTTTTCCCTAGAGAGTATGAAAGCAAAACATTTTCATTCTCAAGAGATCAATTGCTTCACACTTGTACCCAGATCTAACCAGCTGTAATTCTAATTGGCATTTGCTAATTAAATCAGCAGGGGGCTTTCAATGAGGCACTCTATCAACAAGCAGAAAAAAATAGAGCTGAGAAGTGTCAAATATGATCAACATATGTAGCTTCATACTGCATGTAAGTCTCAACTTCCAAACATGCTTTTTAAAAAAAAAAACCCTGGCATTCAAGATAAAGCAACCCTGTTTTTTATTTAATTCTGACTGGGGCCACATTAATTACCAGTCTTTCCTATCCACTTACATTCTTAGTAATCATGCTCCCTATCTTCACTCTGCCATCACAAGCCTAGACGCGCATCTCTGTCCTACCAGGATAATCATTTACCACAGGGCAGACCCATACCCATTCATCAAAGAGAAAAATCCAAAGTTTAATACAACTGGGGATTTTTCCTGGCAGTTGGACTGTCTAAAAAAAGTAAAATTATTTTAGGCAGTTGGATTGACTGAGAAATATAATTATCTTTCTGGAAAAGAGTGTGACTTTATTTTGTTCTAGTAAACGTTAGGAAAATAAGCTGAAATTATCTGGATCAGTACAGAACTGAGTGTAAGTGTTGCTATTTAATATAATCAATTATAACTTAAAAATATGATCACATGCATCTATTTCTTCTCTCACTTGAAACCACCAAGTGACAGTTAAAGGAATTTTAAAAAAGATATATGAGGCAATGGTGGATGAAAAAGTTCAATAACCTTTTGGAAAATGCAGAGTAGCTGGAGGGATAATGACAGATTAAGAAGAGTCATGGAAACAAAACACAGGTGCCTAGCCAAGGGCTCATTAGAAGTCTAGAGACCCTCTCAATCTCCAAAGAGCTTAGGACTTATAAGTACAGAGTACTGCAAAGGGGGGAACTGAGAGAAGATGTGCACCCCAAGGAGCAGGAGTGCTATGAGCCCTTGACTCACCCTGCCTTTTCAGTTTGAGCAACCAGATGAACTCCATTCTCACCTCTGCCAGGGAAAATACTAGAGGATTAGTCTCAGGAGAAAATGGGCTGCCCAGTGAAAAGATGTCAAATATGGATCAGGGAAGGTGCCCTCCACGTAAAAACTGACTCGCCAACCAGGAATAAGGCCCCAAGGCCCATGCCCCTGCCCATGCCAGAGCTGCCATCAGCTTTGTGGCACTTCATCAGCACATGTGATCAGACAGCCAGGGAATACCAGACAGTTGGGGAAACTATCAATGAGAACAAGAGACCCCCAAACAAGTTTTCTTTTTTAGAAAAAGAGGTACCATGGTGACTAAAACTAATGATGACATATTGTATTCCTGAGAAATACTAGGAAGGTGGATGTTAAGTGTTCTCACCACAAATATATAACCATATGAAGTGATGTATGTTCATTAACTAGATTTAACGATTCCACAATGTACGTGTGCTTCAAGAAATCATGTTGTACATGATAAACACAATTTTATCTGCAAATTTCAATGAATAGATAAATAAACAAATATATATATGTGGTTTTTTTACAAAAAAAGAAGGAGAAGTAAAAGTCAATGCAGTGGGAAGAGAAATACTTTTTAAAAAGATATAATAAATATCCTCCCTGGAATACATATTAAAAAGCCATAATAAATGTCCCCAGAGAAGACAGTATGTCCTTGAAATGAGAACAGAGTACAATTAAAACAATAAGCAGAGAACAAGAAAGAGTTCTTGAAGAATACGAACAAGATATTTTTATAAAGAATTTTAAAGTAAAACATAAAAAAAGTCAAAAAGCAGTTTCCTGTAAAACAATGCCAGCTGCCCAAATTCCAACTTTTCCACCTATCCTACAAAAACTATACAGATCAACAAGGAGAACAAAGCCGCCCCAATCCATGCCTACTACACTAGGAGTCAGAAAATACTACACACTTCAACTTACGGAAGTAAGAGAAATGAACCCCCAAAACCAGCTGAGCCAGCACCAAAGCCCACACTAAAGTAGACAGTCAGGCAGAGACTATGCCGAGGAGAGGGCAGGGGGGTTCCGGAAAGGTCAGAGATAAAATTTACCCGCAAAAGAGGGTCACAATCCAAGTGGCAAGATAATGAGGATAGGTCTGAGACCTGGTGGATCAGAGAAGTGGCTACTAAGGAACTGAATGGAAGGGAAGGTATAAAAACACATGCAGCCAGGAATTTGGGAAGGCATTGCTTCTGGCAGGAAGAGAGAGACAACTTAGAAGTGGGGAGACATCCTTTGACAAGTTTGTGGCAAAAAGAAAGAGAAAGCAAGTGATGGAAATTCACAGTCCTATAGAAACAAAAGAGAACTGCAAAACCAGAAATCATGCCACTACCACTACCCAACATGAAAAGGAGCTACCATCTAGTAAAGAAACAGCACTACTCTCTATTATTGAAAGAAAGCACTGGTGAATTAAGAAGCCTAGTAAGACTCCCAAACCTCTCACCCCAGTCCATATTGAATCTCTGCTGCAGCTGGTCCAGAAAAATAAGTCATTTCAAAATAACTACAAGATGCCAGGGAATGCCTTTACAAAGTTACCATGGGAAAAATTACTTCAAGTCAGAAATTTAAATACTCAGAATAGCAAAGAAGAAAATGACAAATGCTGACCAAATTCAGAAAAGAAAATTTAAGAGAAAGGGAACCATCTCCTACATCTCATGGCGTATTGTGGAAATTAAATGGAGAAAGCACATGACAAAGTCCACACTATTGATGAACACAAAGTAAATGCTCAATGTTAGCTGCAATGTAACAAACAAGTAATTCTCCTGTTTAGAAGAGGAATAATTATGTGCAGAGCATCATCCCAAGGATGGTAGAGGCTCCACTAATAAACAAAGGAGAAGATGCTTGCAACCAAGGGAGGAAAGCGACACATTCAAAGTCTTAAGATTGATACTATCACAAACATTAATACTATGATTTTGGTTCACAGTTCAGCTACAAGGGAAGAGCCACACATATTTCCAGTTAGTCTGGGTACAGTTCTTGTATCAAGCAAGTCTTAAACAGTGTGCCCAAGATGACAATAGGGTAGAGTAGAAAAAAGATGTCCCAGAGAGCAGCATCCAAAACTTTCCATGGGGACGTGAGCTCTAGCTTGGGGTGGTTGTGCCATTTGCTCTGCTCTAATCTCCGACTTACTTCCTTCCTCTTGCTCTCTTATCCCTCCTTGTGCTGCAGGCAAGGCATCAGAGACCCACTGGCCATCTTTTGTTTCTCCCAGGATGGACTCCAGGTCTATTTCATCCATGGTACTCCCCTCAGAGGCAAGCAGTTTATCCAAACCGAATTTGAGTATCTCACTCAACTTGAATAGAGGAAACAAAAAAGCCCAGTAAGTTCTCATGAAAAGAAACATTAGGATATCAGTGATTGGCTAAGTGGATTAGCGACACCAGGCACAGTCCTTCTCTAATGAACAGGCAGCCTTTCTGCTGTCCCCATCATAGATGGTAACAGCCAGGGACATTCCATAGTTGGAGGATGGGTAAGCAGAGAGGTGATAAATGATTATCGGAGGTAATGACTTTCACAGTTCTGCATAAAAACAAAAAAATATATATAAGCCTCCAATTTTTTTGAAGAATAACAGTAATTTCCGGCATTTTCTACAGCACCTCTCACTGACTCTTTTTCATAAGCATTCCCAGCAGCCACCTGAGGTCAGAGACCCTGTTAGCTACTTTCCGACCTCTCCACTGCCAGACTCCTTAGAAAGGGAAGGTTACACTGGGAACTTTACCTCTACCATGAACTGACTCCTTTTCTTTGGCAATTTGTTTTCCTAACGCAGTGGTCTATGGAAAACACCTTGGCAAAGACCAGTAACAACTTCTGACCACCAGACCCGAAGGCCTTTTCTCTGTTTGAATTTTTCTGGATGTTCCTCTGGCATTGCACTATCCTGCTTCTCTTCTCTCGTCCCTCTCTGGAGTACTGTCAGTCTACTGCCTATGGCTGTAGGAACCACACAGAAAGCATAGATCATTTTTCCTGGCTTTCACTTGCTACTTCCAACTTTGCACCTCCCTAAGTACTAATGCTGAGATCCTGACCCAAGGTGGATTCCAACCTTGGGCCCTTGTTCTCATCTTGCCCTTTTAGACTGGGTTAATTATCTCCAGATCGTCTATTTTGTGAGTAACTTGGAAATCTTAAGGTATTCTGTAATAGCTTGAAAAAACAATAGACAGCTCACTTAAGTATGAATGTACCTAGATATATTTATATTTACCCTCCATATATATAACCAGGATGACTGGCTTTGGCAGCTGGTACCAAGAATAGTAGGAAGTCAACTATTCATGATAAGAATTAGTCCATACTGGGACTCTCCCTTCAACCCCCTTGTATTTATGCTCACCTCCTGGCTCTCCCTTGTTATTGCTCACTTGCAGTGTGTCTTAGTCATTAAGGAAATTACATGTGTTTTTATGAGAAGCTGTATATTAACAGTAATTAAGGGCATGTGCTCGGAGGTTAGAGAGTGCTTGGATAGGAATCCTAAATCTGAATAACCTTGGGCAAATTACTTAAGATGGGGATAAAGATAGTGTCTATCTCATCCTGCTATTATTCTTATTTACTGAAACAACTGGAAAAGAGCACTTCAGACAACTCAGCACACAGCATCCAATAAGTGTTCACTATACCTGCATCTGCCTGCCTGTTTCTACTGTGTCCTCCCTGCAGGATAAAAAGCCTGCTTCCTTCTTTCAGGACTTCAGAACTCCATACCTACTGCTTAGATTTACCAAGTCAGAACCACATCTTTTACTTTTGGTTTTCTGGTATTTAAAAAAAAAAAAAAAAAAAAAATTCTACCAGGCGCAGTGGTTCATGCCTGTAATCCCAGCACTTTGGGAGGCCAAGGCGGACGGATCACGAGGTCAGGAGATTAAGACCATTCTGGCCAACATGGTGAAACCCCGTCTCTACTAAAAATGCAAAAATTAGCTAGGTGTGGTGGTGCACGCCTGTAGTCCCAGCTACTCAGGAGGCTGAGGCAGAATTGCTTGAACCTGGGAGGCGGAGGTTGCAGTGAGCTGAGATCGCGCCACTGTACTCCAGCCTGGAGACAGCAAGACTCCATTGCAAAAAAAAAAAAAAATCCCCTGCTTTCCTTCTAGACAAGGGCATCGGGTTATTACCTTTGCTTTTGGCAACCACAACTAACTCATAGCATCTGCTTGGGGAAGAGATAAATCAGACATTAGAGTCAGAAAGTAACTTTCCGATAACCATGAGCTGGGCAGTAAGTCCAATAGAGTCCCTCTCAGCCAACAGTCCATGTTCCCACTAGTATGTGGCCCCATGGGGTGGAAGTATGTCTACACCTTTCACAGTGATGTGTCCAGCAGCCCACATCACAAGATACCCCGCACTGGACCCCTGGAGCTCCCTCCATTGGGAGAGTGCAAACAACCTAAGACATCCTTCCACCTCTAACAAGAGAATGTGGGCCTTCTGCGGCTCTGTCATTTATCCCTTCAACATGCCCAGCAATGCCCTTCTCTTAAGGTTCTATGAAGAACTGTTCTGTAGAAAACTGCATTTAAGGGTATCTACAGCGTACCTCTACCTCTCTCTCAAGCTTTCATCTCACATTTGCAATTGTCTCCTAGACAATGTGAAAACAAAACGTACAGCCTGCCCTATCACCATTATGGTTAATTAAGCATGCATGTGACATAGAGTCAGCAACAAAAGGAAAGTCAGAAAAAGAAAAAAGCCACACTTACCCCCTAAGATAAACAAAGAACAAACAAATAAATAAAACCCAGGGTTACTCTTTCTAGTTCTAGTCCCAAAATTAAGAAAACCTTGAGCCTTTCCTGTAATTACTGACTCCCTAACAAAAACAACAGGATCCCTGACTTTTGCAACACTGATATGTAGAGATATGCATTGGCCTTTGCAGATATGGTAACCATGTGAGAAAACTGCTGTTTTTAAACCCATGCTCAGACTAATTACAAACTTAGTAACTGCTTCTAATATTGTGTAATTTTTTCTCTCTTAAACACTTCTATTTTTTGATAGACTAGTCCTTTCCAAGCCTACTCTATCTTGCAAACTTTTGCAAATAAAATTCTTTCCTTTTGTCTGAGTCTGCCTCTAACAATAGTTTATGTTTATACTGTATTGTTACTGCACACCCTGACTAAAGCCTAAATTATCTTTATCTTCCTAAAACTCTGCCCTACCTCCTATTTTTCTTTCTACTCTCCTCATCATAGGGGCTTAAAACCTCACAGACATCTTTGAGTTTTCTATCTCCCTACTGTTGAGACCCACCTCTAAACAGCAGCCAGCTCCTGTCCTTCCTTCTTTTGCAATGTTTCTCACACCAGACTCTCCCACTGATGCTGCCCTTGACAGACATTTATTACTCCCTTCATACCTGCATCTTTCTAGTATCCTGGGAGTTGGTTTTTTTTGCATCCAGCCCCTCATCCTTAGGGCAAAAACAAAGGATCCAGGAAATGGAAATCTCATGAGTTCTAATTTTAACCCAAGGGTTGCTACAGAATAACTCTAAGTCCTCTTCCAAAAGAGAGCTCTAAAATTTTCCAATCCAGTGTCTGTCTCCCATCCAGTATTCCCTTCTTTAAGCAAATTACCTCTAGTTCTTTCACCCATTTTTTTCTATGGCACAATTTTGAATTCCTGATCTCATTCGCCCTCTTGTGAGTATGAAGTAATGTAAGTCACTGATCAAAGGGTCTGGGATTAAGAAGGAAGTACAGCATTAATTGTTATTGACTATGCTGAGTTCTTTAACTAATTCTCTTAATAGCCCTCTGATGTAACCCGTGGTGTCTTTGTTTTTAGAAATGCAAAAAGAGTAGATCTAAGAGGTTAAGAAAGCTGCTCAAACCCGAACAGCCAAGAAGTGATGAGGCTTGGATCTGAATTATTGGTTCCTACAGACCCTGCACACAGCCAGCACTGTGGCAGGTGTGAGGGAGGCCAAGAACAAATGTGTAGCTGGGGAGAGTGGCTGGTGAGTGCTGGTTCTTTTCATTCACATGCTTCTCTACAAAGGGTACTGGCATATTCCAAAGTGAAGAACAACATATCATATCATACCTGGAGGTCAGCATCGGCAGAGGGTTTCTGAGCTCCCAGAGTAAAATGGCCTCCTTCTATGATCATGTTGGTGAGCTGCAGTTTGGAGGCTGCTTTCCTGTACACTATTTCTTCCACAGTGTCTCGGCCAATTAGTCGAATAACTTTAACAGACCTGGACATAAGTCAAACGAGGGTAGTGTGCTATAAAGGTCTGCAAAGCTGGGCAAAAGTATGGAAGGTAAATACATCTAAAAGCAAACAAAACCAAATACCATATTCAGGGTACAATGAAAGGGAGATTGGTTCAGGTGGACCTGAGCACTTGTTAGAGGAACTTGCCTGAAATTCTCTCTGAACCATTTCAAGAGAGTCAAGGAAAGAATGATGGGGTAACCATGACTGGGATTCCTTATCTGTGGCCAAGGAAAATCTCTGGAAGGTCAAATTATCCTCAAAGGGCAACGTCTATTTTTTATTTTTTAGCTTAGCTCCATAGCCCCATAACCCCATTTTTTAACTGAGTTAGACCTAACTCAAGAAGGATGAGTTAAATGACTTCTAAAGTTTCCTTCTAATCCTTTCACGGTTTGATTTTGCTCTTTCCAATAAAGTCAGTCTGGACTGATAATGTGACCCACCCAATACTACCCTAAGAGTCAACAGCACAGACGGGCTAAAACCTGGTGGTCTCTCAGCTTCCAGTGTGGGACTGTCGCCAGGACTATATTCTTCACCTTTCTCACAACCCGGAACTGCTGCTGGGCAAGCCAAGGTAGCAGAAAAAAATCACTTACTTGTTTTGGCCAATTCGATGAGCCCTGGCAGCTGCTTGCAAGTCATTCTGAGGATTAAAGTCACTGTCAACAAAAATCACAGTATCTGCTGCTGTTAAGTTCATGCCAACTCCACCTGAAAACAATGCAAAAAGGAACGTAATCAGCGGCACACAGACGAGGAGCTAGAAAATAAGCACAAGGCTAGAGAGGGTCAGACTGATAAACTGAAATCAGTCAAAACAATTGGCTTAATCCTTCAAATGGACCCACACCCCCAACTCCAGAGCCTTGTTCTAGCAGTGAGAAGTGCTACCTGACCTCTTATTGCCTGAAGGGAAAATTTTTATAACTGAATGAAACCGAATGAGCGGAGCAGGGGCAGGTGGCAAAAGTGGATACTTAAGTCAGTGCCATGGAGCCACTTTTTCTCTTCTGCTTAAAAACCTTGATTAGGTTTTGATTAGAGTAGTCTGAGGAAAAGGACACATGCTCTTTCAGAAAACAGATCTAAATATGAGAGGACTGCAGCGTGCACTGTCAAGAGAAGAGCGCCAAATGTCTCTTGCAAGTTACAACTAGGAAGAAAGATCTCTGATAAAAAGTTAATGAGAAGAGGGGATGGTATTATCCTCCTGAGCAGAGTGGGAAACCACCTCCCTCTGATTAGGGAAAACTCCAGTGAGTCTTTTTTGTACTTGTTTCCACATTAATCAAAGCGAAAGTAACAAAACCAACGGCAAGACAAGAACACTCCATGGAACAACTTGCTGGTCTTTCTTCAGTGCTGCAGGAAGAGAGCGGAGGAGGTACCTTGAGTTACAGGGATTAATTAAGAGAGCCATGAAGGTAAATTGCAGCCTTCTCTTTGATTAATGTGAAAACAAATACAAAACAGACTCCCTCTTGCCAGGGTCGTTAGAGCTTGTTGCTGAAACAAGCAAGCCTGAAAGGGCTTGTTCCATGAACCTGAATTAAGGACTAACTTTTGAGAAGGACTACTGACCATAAGCTGGATCTCCAGACAAATCAGGGAGGAATATTCTAATTGAAGTCTTCATATCAAGTTGAAGTTGGAACAAGGAGGTAATCATGACTGATTACTGAGAGATGCTATATTATACCTAATAATAATGATAATGTCACTTATGCTGTGCTTACTACTTGCCAGGCATTATTCTAAGCACTCTCTCTATATTAACTCCTTTAACCCTCACAACAACTCTGTCGGGAAGTTGAGTAGTTGCTACGATTATCCCCACTTTATAGATGTTGAAAGGGAGGGTAAGGGACTTCTCTGAAGTTGCAAGGCTAGAAGGTGAAAGAGCCAGGATTCATTCCCTTGCAGTCTGGGTCCAGAGCCCGTGCTTTTATCCACTGTACTGTAATACTTTTCAAGCGCTTATTTCATTTTAAAATGTGTTCCATAAAATTATCTTCTTGAATTCATGTTGTCTAAGTGCAGCTCTTCTTCACTGAGGGGTGAGATTTTTTATAAATAAGCTACACCCACATCCATGAATAGGAACATATTCATGAGCTATCACTGCCATCTGGTGGCAATATGATTCAATCGCAGAAATACTTGAAAGTTGGAAGGAAACCTGTTAAATAAATGAAAATACTGCAAAACTGTGATAGCAAACACAACAGTCAGTGTTTGAAAAAGGCTAATATCCAGGACAGCTTCAGCCCCCAGAAGATCTACTCTGAGTCCTCCAAGGAGATTAAATGAAAAGCAGAGATGTCTTTTTTCCTAATTTTAGACATTTCAGACATAATGCTGCTCTCTGAAGATGATGAAATCATTAAAGCATAAATAAAACTGTCTTCCTGACAGTGATGATGCACTGCCTGATTCTTTCAGTTTCTCCTGAGACTAACCCCGAGGCAACTGATCACATGAGAAAATGGCTGAGATTCTGCGTGCAGTCTATGATCTTGGAAGACTGAGGCCAAATGAATATGTTATTAATTTTATTAGCGAGATAAACACAGGTGAAATAATCTCCTTATGATCAAAAATTGTATCTAACACTTCTTTCACATACCCTTATAGTACTAGGCATTTATAAAGCTTTCTAAATAAGACTGAACTTTCTTTTTAGAAAAATATCAATCTGTCTTTAATAGTGGACACACATCCCTTTCATGTTCCTACATGTACTCCATCCAGATTTATGTCTACAAAACTAAGATAATGAAACTAGGATCTTATGAGTTCAAAACTAAGGTCAGCTTGCTCCAGGACATGAGAATAATTTCTTATTTTATTTTTAAGATAGAGTCTCATTCTGTCACCCACGCTGGAATGCAGTGGTGCAATCTTGGCTCGCTGCAACCTCTGCCTCCTGAATTCCAGCAATTCTCTTGCCTCAGCCTCCCTAGTGGTTGGGATTACAGGCACGCACCACCACATCAAGCTAAGTTTTGTATTTTTTTTAGTAGAGACGGGGTTTCACCATGTTGGCCAGGCTGGTCTCAAACTCCCGACTTCCAGTGATCCACCCATCTCGGCCTCCCAAAGTGCTGGGATTACAGGCGTGGGACACCGCGCTGGCCTCTTTTTTTTTCTCTCAGACACCATAATGACTTAGAGAATCATTTCATCTCCAAGAGCTGATTTCAAATTATGTAACATATTATGAAAGCACTCTGTAACTGGTAAAGCATTACAAATGTCATAATATTCATGATTTAAGTCATATATGGACAATGTCATAAATAATTCTAAAAAGTTGGTAGTTTCAACATAATCATATTTTTAAACAACTAGATTTTTGTTAAGCTTTTCAACACTATTCCAGAGGAATAGTCCAGAGGAAGGACAACTAGCAGACAACTTCACAGCTGGGAAGAAGAGCTACTTCCACTGAATGTAAATGAAACATTCCACAAAATTACAGAAACCTTTCAGGACATTCCCAGGTCAATGGTCAAAGCAGATTAAAATTACTTTCCAATAACCCCAGGTTTCAGCCTTGCTTCTTTGATGAGATGACAGTTTGGACAGGGTGGATAGAAAAGAGCACCATGCTTGAAGTCCAGTACTTTGTTTTACATTCAATAATAACCTCACCTTTCAGAGAATTAAGGAAAAAAGTGTACTAACAGTTGGGATATAATAGTACTCTATTACCCCTCATTTGTCTGTTTCCATCAATGCCTTTGCAGCCTACCTGCCCTAGTACTCAGGAGAAAAACGAAAATGGGCTGCTGTCCAAAGTTCTTAATGGCCAAGTGTCTCTCTTCTCCTCTCACAGAACCATCCACACGCTCATAGCTGTAGCCTTTACAGAGAGAAAGAAAAACAGAAATCTTAACCCTTTTCAAGTAGTCTTTGGGGAATAAAAAATTAAGCCCAAAACCAAAGGCCAATTTTGTCCCTTTGCATATACAGGCACAATCCTACTTTAAGCAAATCCCATGGGAAAAATTTAAACTAACAGGGACAATTATCATTTTACAAAAGAACTCACCATAACATACTCCTCTGGATTTTTTAAGTACATGCAGTTGAAGTCGTTGGCATTTACGGAATTAACACTCAGTTTTGACTATTCTCAAGCAACCCTGAGCATCTATCCTTATGGTAGTTGCAATTTTGCTGAGACATAATTCTTATGCAAACACAAGACAAGTGCTTGGAGGCAGGTGAGTGAGCCCTTCTAACCACCCAGCAATCTGCCTTTCAAAGAGGCTTTAAGAGTTCACCACCTGTCTCCGTGCATCCATGTGTGGAAGGGGGGCTACAAGCTCAGGCGGTCTGTGCATCTGGGGGCCCCTCAATAGCCAGTGGCATGTGCCAACGGCATTTCTGCAAGTGTCCGCTGGACCAGGTATACTACGGAACTCAAGACACCCGGTCTGAACTACTTTTCTAAATTGTAAGGTCTGGAGCCGATACTTATTCAACACTGAGCTCAAGATCAACTCATATTAGGGGCTTTTCTCATCATCTCACACAAATCTTATTACATATTAAACAGACTTCCCAGGTAATAACCAATTATTCTTTATTGTCTATATAGAAAAAGTTGCTCTTACTTTTCCCCTGGCTTATCTGGTATCTCTATAATTTCAGTATTCGCCTTTTCACTGATCATGAGTAAGTGCCCAACTGTTGAGGTGAATGTTACAAGACACTAAAAGTTCTAGTCACCGAAACTTTATCATACATTTTCAAAAACACAACATTTCCACAACATTTGCTCTACAGTCCATAATTTTAAACCACGTGACTGACGGGAAAGTGGGTGTTTACTTCTGCCCACGTGCCTCTTCTCTGCTGTCCATCCTTGCCTTCACACATCACTCTCCTCTCGCCTCACTTTTGATTTTTTGGTTCTGAGTAATGTTCTCACCCTGCTTTCCTTTGTAATATTCTCATATCCCATATTATCCTTCATGAACCTATCTGGACTGTTAAGTCTAACAGAGCCTTAGGTAATGTAGTGGCCAAAAGGTGTCACCTCTGTAATCCATATAGTCTTGGAGAATATCCAACATCTGGGTCATTTGGGAGAAAAGTAAAACCCGATGGCCCCTGGCAAGAAAAAGAAAAGGAAACACTGCCAAGTCTAGTGGTATTTAAGGTCAATTTCCCTCAGGCAAAATTTACCAAAGAATACAAGTTTATAAATAAATACCAAAGTAGAAATATAAATGTCATATGACTTATAGACTGCCTCAGAAACTCCAAATGTTTTCTATGAGAGTACACCTCCACAGGTAGCTGTATCCCTCAGAGCATTCATCCTCAAACTAGAGTGGAGATTATTCCCAGGGGACATGTCAATGCAACAGGGGATATAAGCCCTAGAATAAACAAGGTGCCTCCTTCTGGAATGTCACTTTGCTCAGTGGAAAGAAATATAAGCTTTCACTTTTGTAGCAAAATAAATACCGATATGTGAAGAGTAAAATGCAAAATTCAAACGCACAAAAAAAAAAAAAGAAAGAAAAACTGGAGACTCTGAAGAAAGCTGTGGTTAGTCATCTACAACCCTTCCCTGTCGGGGGTGTAAAGTTACTATCCTCTCATCTACAGCTACATGGGTTGAGAAGTCTGAGAAGCATTACTTTAGAGAAGCAAGGGGTAAGTGACGTCTCATCTTCCATAATACACAAGAAAATTTTTATATAGTGAGAGGAGGGAAGAAAGGAGGAGGCAAAATGATGGAGTAAGTCAAGAACAAAGTCAGGCTTAGAGTCCCTTGTTACTTGCTGTTATTTTAAATGTGCGTAAACAAAGAAGCACAGCACTGTCAAAACAACATTCTCATTATAAAAACTTATTTAATCTGAGCTTGCAACAAGTGTAAGAGGAACAATTATGGGAAACTCTTTCAAGATTCAAGCCCCAAATGGGCAGAGAAAACATTGAACCTGAAAACCTCAATTCTAATCTCATTTCTGCCATTTGTTGGCTGTGTGACCTTGGGCAAGTCATATAACCTTTTTGGGTCTGTGAAATAAAAAACTGGCCAGAAGGCATTTATAGGTCCTTCTCCAACTCTAACATACTTATGGCAGATATATAAGAACCAATTAAATACAGTAAGACATTAAATTATTTAACTTGCACATTCCTAAAGTTGAGCAATTTTGCCAAATCCAAAGTTTTATATTAGTTCAGCCCATACCTAAGACAGTCATCCCAAAGGGATAATTCTGAAACCCATGGGAATCTGGGCTTTTCCTAGACTCCTCTAGAAAGACAGAACTCTGGTGACTAGGAGGATTAGGCATCAGCTGAAGACATGGCTGCTGAACACTAACTAAACCTGGTCTTTTTTTTTTTTTTTTTTTTTTTTGAGATGGTATCTCACTCTGTCACTAGGCTGGAGTGCAGTGGCGTGATCTTGGCTCACTACAACCTCCGCCTCCCGGGTTTAAGCGATTCTCCTGCCTCAGCCTCCCAAGTAGCTGGGACGACAGGCACAAGCCACCATGCTCAGCTAGTTTTTATATTTTTAGTAGAGATGGGGTTTCACTATGTTGGCCAAGATGGTCTCGATCTCTTGACCTCATGATCCGCCCACCTAGGCCTCCCAAAGTGCTGGGATTACAGGTGTGAGCCACAGCACCTGGCTCTAAACCTGGTCTTCTAATGAGCAACTCATGTCTCTGAGAAAGTCCTTGAAGTTCCTCTTGAGTTTAAATCAAATCCCACAGGTTAACAAAAATGAATGTTTACTGAGCCTTCATTATGTGTCAATTCAATGCAAGTTACTAGCAGGCAACTATAAAAGAAATGCTCAGTGTTGTCTCTGTCCTTGTGGAGCTAAACAATATATAGTTGGAGTGATACGGTAAACATACGCCAATTAACCAGACAGCAGATTAAGGCAGCACATTGCCAAGTGCTGGATTAGGATCAAAGTGCTGTAGAAATTCAGGAAAGGAAAGAATGATTGTGGAAGGGGTAAGGTGGGGTGAGATAGAATGGGGTGGGAGTGTAGCCACAGAGAAGGCAGAACCTGATTCAGCGTTAAGAAAAAAAAAAGAAAACTGGAATTGACCTGAACAACTCAGTGAGTTCCTCAATAGTCAGGTCTTAACAGTCGTTAGCTCAGAGCAGCAAATGTGAACCTACCCAGAATACAGGAATGCTAGTAGCTTATCCAGCAGGTGAAGCTTCCCACTGGCCTCAATCAGGTGGTCTCCAACTTCAAAAGGCTCCGGCTCCACACCTAGAAAAGAAAGAACCTACTTCCAGTAATGTGCCCTCAGTAAGGGCAGAAGCCAATAGCTAGGCTACAGGAAGAAAAGCCAAAAGCTCCTCATGTAAGTAGTAGTTTGCATGATGATCTTAGTCCTGTTTAACACCAATTACAGAGCCTGGTACATCCAACAAGCCTAATAAACATCTATCTAAGGAATAAAACCACTCTTCAGGAAACTGAGGCATAAGAAGATGCTAAAGGTCAAGAAGACCCAAAACTGAAATCTTGAGACTCACTGTATAAGTCAAAATGGCAGTCAGAATAACCTGGAGGGCTTCTTTCAAAACCTATGTGTTCCCAACACCCCCTCCTCTTAAAAAAGTTCTCATATGCACCTACTTGAGATTTTGTACAATCTTTAAACAGTTTGTAGCACTACTTGGCAGAGATTCCCTTAAAATGACTGCAGCAAGCCCTCTGTACTGATCCCATCTAGAGTCTCAGCGGCTACAGGAGTGCCTGCTCCAAGGGCTACCAATCAGGGAATCAAAAAAGCCCCAGTCTGAAGAAAAACAAAAACACCACACATCAAAATTCCTAGGATGCAGCTAAAGCAGTGCTCAAGGGAAAATTTACAGAGGTCTGTATGATGAAGTGGAAGCAACAAAGGAGACTGAGAAGGAGCAGATGGAAAAGATAAAGTATATCCCAGAAGCTGAGGGAAGAAAGTGCTTCAAGAAAGAAATGATCAACTGTGCCAAAGGCTTCTGAGAGGGTAACTGAAATGTGAACTGACAAATAACCATTGGTTGGGCAACAGGGAGATCATTAGTGAACCTGGAATAGTGGTGAGGAAAGGCTGACTGAGTCAGTTCAAGACAATGGGAAATCTAATCATGAAGAAATGATTTTTAAAAACCTAGATTATCATGCATTCCACAAAACCACTGGTCTTGACTTTTCATGTCATGAAAGAAAAAAAAGGGGGGAAAAAACACTGAAGAATGTTTCTAGATTATAGAAGAATAAAGAGATATGGCAAATGCAATGCAGGGTCTGCAGGGTCTAGGACTGGATCATGGATTTAACAAAAAAAAGAAAAACATACCCAGAAGGGATATTACTGGGACAATCGAAGATATCTGAACATGAACAATATACGAGTTAACATCAATACAGAGAAATTGAGAATAAACAAAGTAGACAAAGAAAGTATATGCAATTATTTTGAAGAATTTTGGTATGATTTGGCCACAGAAACATTACCAAAGAATAATGTGGGGGGAAAAGGCAGTGCCTCACCATCAAACAAATATGGGTGATCCACACACTTTCGAAGCTGGGACAAGATGTTCTGTAGTTTAACTTTCTTTGCCGTCTCATTTTCAAATGCATCTGAAATTTAAAAAAAGAGAGAGAGAGGGAAAGAGACAGATGGCCTACTGAACAAAAAAAAAAAAAAAAAAAAAACCCTGAGTTTTTATAAATAACCTTAATCATTTCAATTATATCCTTCGAACCTATACTAACCTCCCAAATTTCACTGAATTGTATGGAGAATTAACAGCATGTTCACATAAAATTTTCTTAACCATTTTGTTTTAAGAAAGACCCTCCACTATAAATTGAACTCAGGAGTACTCTGTTACTCTTTAGCAAATTCTAAATGTTCTTTAACTGTTGTTGTGGCGTCAAGGGTCAAAAAAATGCAAATTGAGAAATTATTTCATTTCTATCTCTCCTTTGCCACTTCCAATTCCTCCCAGTGAGTTTGATTCAACAAAAAAGTTTTGCACTCTCTTAAATATAGCAGTTCCCCCTTATCCATGGGGAATATGTTCCAAAACCGTCAGTGGATATTAGAAACCACGAATAGTACCAAACCCTGTACGTATTCTGTGTTTTTTCCCCATACATACATACCTATGAAAAAGTTTAATTTGGCACAGTAAAAGATTAACAATGACTCATAATAAAATACAACAATTATAACAATATACCACTATTCACAATGTTACAAACAGAAGAGTTGTTCTTAGCAATCTCAGCATATAATTGTTTTTCATTTTTTTATTGAGAACTTAAACCTTTTTTTGCTTAAAGGAAGCACTTTATGGCTTCTTTAGCATATCCAAAATGCAGGTATCACTACTCTTGTGCTTTGGGGCCATTTGTAAGTAAAATAAAGGTCACCTGAACAAAAGCACTGTGATACCATGACTATCAGACTGATGACAGAGCAGGCTACTAACGCTGACGGCATGGATCCGCAGAACAAAAGGAGGATTCGTGTCCTGGGTGGAACAGAATGAGATTTCCTCATGCTACTAGCAACCGAGTTTGATTTAAAATTTATGAATTATTTTTGGAATCTTCCATTGAATATTTTCAGACTGCAGTTCAGTGCAGAACTGAAACCTTGGAAAGCAAAACTGCGAATGAAGGCGGACTACCGTGTCTCACAGGGTGGGAGGATGAACGGCGTGACTGGGACACCTGGAATGTTTGCTTAATTACAGGCACTAAGAAAAACTGAGTGAGGGGAGAAAAGGAAATTTCACAACTGCAACAACCGAGGCTGAGTTAACATTTAAGATGCTCCGCCACCGTCCCACTGTAGCTGACCATAATTATTCAGAATACAAAATTCCATCCCATATTCTTGGGATCATACAAATGAGTGTGATTATAAAATATTTTACTACATGAAATCACATCCTCATTTAGTTTCTAAATTGACAAGTGCCCTCTGATTACCTAGGTCTTTCATCAAAATGGCCTTGTAGTATTTCTTCTGCAATGCTGACATGCCATGGTATATCACTACTTCTGTCTTCTTGGGAAGCTCTGTAGCTACGTCAGCTTTCACTCGCCTCAGCAGAAATGGCTGTAAGAGTTTGTGCAGTTCACTTGCTATGTAAGAAAAAAATATATATATAAGAAGTGTCGGACAAAAGTAGAACCAAGGCAATGAACTACTAGAGAACTTAAAGGAATTTATTTTTGTTTCTCATTTCACGCTTATTCTGCATTCTAGGCCAGTATGGTCATTTTTTATAGTATTTCTTCCTTCATTAGGATCTTCTTTTTTCTGGAATCGGGACTGGTTCTTAACCCAAGATCTAGGAACACTCAAAATAGCTTGATTCTTACTTATCTCATTTGCACAAAGCTCTTTTGTTTCCAGAGTATTTTTACATTTAATCTCACTGATCAGCAAAACAGCTTAGAAATTTCAAGTGAGGAATACTGTCCCCACTTTTATAGCTAAGTGAGGCTCAGAAATTAGGCAGCGTATCCAAAGTCACACAGCTGGATGTGAATGTGGCCAGCATTCAAATTTGGTTGACTTAAAAATCCCTTATTCTTTCCCCAGGTGTCTTGAATTTCAAAAATTATTCTAAATTAGAATTACACTACCTTTAGGATTGCCAGATATGCAAATGGAAATAAAAACAGGTGCCCAGTTAAATCTGAATTTCAAATAAATAATGAACAACTTTTTAACACAAGCGTGTCCCATGTAATACAAGTATGTCATGCATTTGACTAGAAGTCTTATATTTTATCAAGTAACCCAAAACATGGGAGTAATCAGAGCAGGTTCACCAGGTAATCTTCAGTCTGTGGTCTGGGGATTTTTGCTGTGAGAAGCCCCCTCAAATTCACACTTACCTAGTACATACAAACTCACTAGTTGGCATACCTCCCATCTGTTTTGAAAAATCATCCCAGGATAGTATCACAGGGATATATAGATAATCCTCCAACACAGAGGGGCAAAGATACAATAACAGAAGACTACAACTCTTGGTTGTATGAATGAGGAAGGGTTCCCATCCCACAATTCTGGTTTTGGTGCAGCATTAAAAGACATACCAGTGCTGTAGAATGCTGAACAGTAGTTTGGGACTACAGCATCCACATACTCTTCTCCCTCAGGAAGTGACATATAAAGTTAACAAAGTCTTTACAGAAATTACAAGTTGGGAAAAAAAAGTCTACAAATCAGCAGGCACTTTCTATTTCTTCCAAAAATGAACTAAAGAAGCTCTACTGCAAAATTACATAGCAAACAAGAGAGTCATGAATAGCAGACAACTGGGAACATGTGTGATCTAACGCCTCCCTAATATCTGCAGCTCTCTGTCTCCCCGGAAGGTGTCCTCTGGTCATCAATTCTCCTTCTTTTCTACCTATAACCATTATGCATGAGGATGGTTTCTGTGCCAAGACTTCTTGGGGATGATTTGTTGGAAAGGAACTTGCCTGACTCAGACTCTTTCTCAATATCCTGGTAGCGCTGAACAAAATCTCCCACCTCTTCCTTGGAAAAGAGATCAGGCTCCACAAAACTGAGGAGGGAGTAGAGCTCTTGGAGGCTGTTCTGGATGGGAGTTCCGGTCAACAGGAGACTGAAGACCACTGAGAACTCAAATACACAAATAAATACAATAAAAATTCCGTAACACTGGAATGCAAGGCTGAGTTACCCCATCACCACCTTTACCCACACAGAGAGAGGCATGATTTAATGGAATGACCAAGGGGACATGAAATCAGATGGCTCAGGTTCAAGCTGCATACTAGCTGTTTGATGCAGGAAATAATACCTCTTCAGTTTCAACTATAAGAAGGGGATAATAATCCTGTGAAGAAAAGACTGTTATATGAGGAGGTAATAACGCTTTGTGAATTCTGAAGTACTGCATGAGGATTTAATATGGCTGTTATTATTCAATTTATGTGGGGATTCAAACTATGTGTTACTACCTGTGTGGGGGAGTCTACTGAGCTATCTCAGACACAATGCACATGCTCATGCAGTTTGAAAACCCAACACTACAGCATCAGGCCCCACCACTGAAAGCAAGAAGTAAGATTTATAATAGGAGGCTGTCCTTTTATAAAATTTAATGGTGTGCCAGATGCAAGATGTCAAGATTTCTGGATGTTTCTGGACATAGGACGACAGAGAATCTCAAATGGAAAAAAAATTTTCTTAAATTTTGAACAACAGAGAAGAACATCAAGAATAAGAGACAGATGAAGTAGAAGGTTAGGAAAAAGAAGAAAAGATATTCGATCAAGCAAAAGATATTCTCTAAGCTGACATTCACAAGAACTTACACCAGTAGAATTAAATAATACATCAAAAGGGGGAAGCCACATCTTGACATCTTGAGTATGTATATCATTTTTTTTCTTTTGTTGAGACAGGGTCTTGCTCTATCACCCAGGCTGGAGTACAGTGGCATGATCTTGGCTCACTGTAACCTCCTCCTCCCAGTTCAAGTGATCCTCCCACTTCAGTCTCTGCAGTAGCTGGAGCTAACAGGCACTTACCACCACACTCAGCTAATTTCTTAATTTTTTTGTAGAGACAAGGTCTCACTATGTTGCCCAGACTGCTCTTGAACTCAAGTGATCTTCCTGCCTCGGCCTCCCAAAGTGCTGGGATTACAGGTGTGAGCCATAACACCCAGCCTGTTTTAAATGTCAAAACATAGTATGTAAATGTATATATATACACACATATATACACATACATACACACACGTACATACACAAGTATACTGTATTTTGATATTTAAAATAATATACATTTTGACTTCTTAAATATTATATGCATATATACACTACTTTTTGGGTATATACACACAGCAAAGATTATGGCAGCATACACACCATTAAAGTGTTAATGTAGGAGTAGGATTACTGGAATATTTTCCTTTTCTTCTTGTCTTTCTATATTTTGATTTGGAGGGGGTCATAGAAGACACTGCTTTTATAATATAAAAAATGATAAATGAATAACACAGTCAATGAAAACATATGTGAACAATTTTTTTTTTGCCATCTCCCTTTTTTGTTTGTTTCTTTTTAAATGTCTAATCAATGTCTACCCATTCATGCTTGTTCTGCTTGTTAGGTGATGTTTTTGTAGTATTTCAAGTATGGGAACTTGTCAAAAGAAATGTTTCCAAAAATCAATTCACATTCTTACAATATGTGTTCACCAAGTAAAGAGCTGAAGTAAATGAAGGCTGTGAGGTGACAAAGGAAACCTAGTCACTATAGGTAACTTAACCTATGACACAAATTAACATTTTGATTCAGTTAGGTCCATTTTGGGATCAAAATTATAACTGAGTAAAGATTAAGAGACTATCTCTGTTTGTAAATAGTATTTTGTAAGCTTTTTTCTGTGTGTATAAAATACTTTGCAAACATTTTCCATGTTATTAAATATTCTTTTACATAATTGTTCTTGGTAGCCTTACCTTTTGCAAATGCACTATGTGAATGTGGCATAAATTGTACAACCAATTCCCTATATTTCACATTTAGGTTGCTTCCAACTTTTATAAACTGAAAACAATATTAGGGGGGAAAAAAAAACCACCAATAGCAGTATGCCCCTCCCCATCTCTCAGTCCAATAAATAAATGTATTTTCTTTCCAACCAACTAGTTATCTGCAACCCAAGCCTCATCTAAAAAGAAATGCTTAGATGACCCAGAACCATTTCTTCACTTAATCCCTTTGAGCCTTAGTTTCCTTATGAATAACAAGAAAAGGCTCTGGGGCCAGCAAAAGAGCTTAGCTTCCCCGCTCAATGTCCAGGTTCTTTAACTATGCCTGCTTCTCTCCTCCCATTGTAAATTAGTAAACTGGCACAGTAGTTTATGAAGTCATCTTTTGTAAGGTTAGATGCCAGGATATGACAACTGCTACGGATTGAATGTGTTTCCTCCAAAATTCAGGTGTTGCCAATGTGATAGTATTAAGAGGTAGTGCCTTTAAGAGGTGGTTAGTTCATGAGAGCTTTTCCCTCGTGAATAAGATTCAGGCCTTTATTTAAAAAAAAAAAAAAGTGTCATGCAGCATTTGGATAGCTTGCTCTTCTGCTCCCTCTTGCCCATTCACCTTCTGTCACGTGAGGATGCAGTTAAGAAGGTTCTTGCCAAATGTTGGCACCTTGACTTTGGACTTCCCAGCCTCTAGAACGGTGAAAAGTAAATTTCTGCTCATATGAATTACCCACTCTGTGAAAAACAGACCAAGACAAGCTCTCAGAAGGAGATACTGTTAAAAGTCCCTACAAAGAAGGCAAAGGACACCAGGGATAGAGGGGGCCCCACCAGGGGACAGTAACCTTTGAGACTGGGCTAATAATACACAGTGATCATATCTACATTAAGAGTCTAAAAACTGCAACTTTTAGGCCAGTAAATGTAGAATTCGTATCTAAGACTTTCCTCCAAATGACCTTTAAATTTATCAATTGGTTTATTATAGGACAAGGAACAAACTTCAATTATCATCACAGAAATTAACATATAAGGTCTCATCAATGAGCAAACCTTTACCAAGTCAGTAAGAAGAAGGGTATTTCACATTGCACTGACTCCTCAGAAAAAAGGACCAATCTAGGCTACAATGATATTTCTCATCTACTTTGCCAGAATGATGCAAGAGATCCAGAGAAAGGAATGAAAGCAAGTGTATTATGCTCAAAAGTAGGAGAAAGACAAGAAACTGGAGGTAATATTCAATAGCATGTAAATGGTCTCTTTATGACCCCAGGTGAACTATCAAATTTTTTCAACAGGTAAATTGGGGAGAGGGGTACATGTCTTGATATATCTACTATTGTGTAGAGAAGAATCATAAGATTTTTTAAAAGAAATTGTCCCTTTGAAGATGTTCAAAAGAGAGTTGAAACATTTCTGAAATAAAATGCATTTTACTGGGGTAGGGTTCTTATTCACCAGATATTAGTAAACCTATCTCCTATATAAAAGAAAGAAGTTAGGCCATATTCAGTACTACTTCTGTCTTCCATAAAATGTTTATTTAGCCCTGCGGAAATCAAACTCGAAAAAAGGTTTCAATTTAATTGACTCTGTATAGGCCTAAACTAGTATTTTTTTAAGGGAGTTACGAAGAAAAGATGAATATGTGGAGCACAGAGAATTTTTAGGGCAGTGAAACTACTCTGTATGATACATAACAGTAGCTATCATGGTATTGTACATTTGTCCAAACCTACAGAATGCACACCACCAAGAGTGAACCCGAATGTAAACTATGGACTTTGGCTGATAGTGATATATCAATGTAGGTTCATCAGTTGCAACAACTGTGCCACTCTGGTGGGGTATGTTGATAACGGGGGAAGCAGTACATGTGTGGGGACAGGGGAGAGCTGTACATGTGTGGGAACATATGCATGGGAAACATCTGTAGTTTCTGTTCAATTTTGTTGTGAATCTAAAATTACTCTAAAATATAATGTCTATTTTAAAAGAAGAGGTTATATAAAAACTAAGGCTACACTGTAAGTTTACCTCTGACAAGGTCTTATGCAGCAGGGAGCTTTGGTTTTTCAACCTGTGAGCTTCATCCACAACAAGAACACTCCAAGGGAATCTGTGAGAGAAAACCCAAGCTTTCAGTTTTGTGTAATTTAAACACATATTTCACAATCAAAAGTCTTACTACAAAACTGTGCCTGTTATTAAAAAGACTAACAGTAAGCCCCTTCTATTACAAGTGCTACCAAATTACCTTCCTATCTGAGAGGCTACCATGTGCATAACACAGTATCTGGATAAGGCAGTAAAACTAAGGGATTTTTTTTTAACAAAATGGGAAAGACCTATGAAGAAAGGAAGAAGCCAGAGACAGAAAGGAAAAGGAAACATTTATGATCTATTACTTTGTGCCAGACACTGACCTCAGGGCTTTATGTGTTATTTAGTCCAAAAGAATATAGCAGGCAGACGATTGTGCTCATTTTACTAACAAAGACACTAAAGCTCAGAAAGGTTAGGTGACTTGGTGGAGGTCATAAAGACAGAGCTGACGTTCAAACACAGAAGAAAAAAATCAAGAGACAGTGGTGCTGCAGGAACTTAAGAAATGTGACTTTACAATGGAGAAGTGGTGAACAGAGTCAAATCTCACAGAGATGTCCAGGAAGACACATCCACTGAATTTGTTGCCATGGAAGTCATTAGTGGCTGCTGCCAGAGCACATCTTATAGCATAGTGGGTCACATCAGCAATTTCTCAAGAAGTTTCAGTCATAAAAGCAAATACATTGACAAACACTACTGGGAAGCTATTTTTAAAAAACTACTGGGAAGCTATTTTTAAAAAATTCAAAATACAGAAGAAGATTTATGTGGGAATTTTTCAAGTTGTATTATTTAAAACAGCAAAAAATGGAAAAATAACCTAAATGTCCAATAATAGATGGTAAAATATTACACGGCATTTTAAATAATAAATATGATTATGTTGCAATTTAGAAGGCCTATAGAATAATAAAAAGATACAAATATCATATATTCTCTTTTACAAATGTAAAAGTCATGCAAAAGATAATAAAGTGGAAATTATAGGATGCTTACTTTTTATTTTATAAACATTCTGGAATCCCACTACTTTATTTTCATATTTAAAAAACTAAATGTATATACTGGTAAAACAGAATATTAGAAAAAGAGTAGGTATGGAAAGGAAAATTCCCCCAAAATTAGAGAAAGATCTTGAGCAGAGGTTCACCTTAAAAGGAGGAGGCCCTCTTCCTGAGGCTACAGAGAAACTCCAGAGGACAGGCGGAGGAAGAGAGGTGCCTACTACACTACCATTCACCTACTGAGAGGAGTGAGTAGAGGGAGGACGGAAGGTCCAAAGAGAGTGCAGGAAGTCGAAGGAGAAGGCTGGGTGGCATGAGCAGAGGATGCATTTAAGGATGGTAAGAAACAACGGCCCGGATGAAGTTGCACAGTGGTCATGAGATAAGGTACAGAAGTTTCTCTAGGATGGTGCCTGGCTGTGTTTGAATTAGCTTTCAAAACAGATTAGGTTCTATTCCCTAGTGAAGAACTAGACATTTAGGTGTCCAAAAAATGCTTGTTCAGTGAAACAGGCTATAGAGAGGTGGATTTTGGCTCATGAAAGGAAGTGGGTCAAATCCCTCATCAAAGGATACTCTAAAGGATGCTCCCTGAAGAGGAAAAGATAGGGGTAATTCCAGCACTGAATGGAAAGTCTGATGAGGTAAATTCTAATCCTCTTGATCCAAAGAGTTTCACAAGTCTATTGTCCAAAACATTTCAAATTTTTCATATTTGTAACATGCACAGCCTTAACTCTTCATAATAAATCTTTTTAGGGCAGAGATGATATTACACTTCCCTGCTATTCTCAGAATGTACAATATGGTAATAAGCAATATAACCTTCCAAATATATTGAAAGAATATAGTTGTTGGGATTCATACTACAAGACAGCATTATAAATATCCCTCTGTTACTTAGGTTCTTAAATCTACCTGAAAATGCATTGAAAACAAATGATCTGAAATAGAAAGATTCTATTTCTGCTGAATAATGTAGAACTCCAGTACAACTAGCTATTTTGAGAAGTTCTCTTAAAAAGAGGCTCCACAGCACCAAATGCTGGGTTTAAATGTCTGCTTTGTTATTTATCATCAGCAACGTAACCTTGGATGGGTTACCAAATCTGTTACTTTCCTCACCCGTAAAATGGATGATAACAGCTGCCTCGTAGGGTTTTCATGAAGATTAAATGGGGTAATTTATGTAAAGTACCCAACAACATTTATGTCCCAATTTTACTGTCTTTTGAGACTTCCCATATATTGCTATGTATTATGGATATCTGTATACTTCTTATCCCTCCACTGGAGTTTATGTCTTCTTAGGGTAGCTCTATGATTTACTTTTCCGAGAGTGCCAATAACTCTCAGAACAATGTCTTTCCAGTGAGTGACTTTCAACAAATATTAAGTTGAATATTAATAACAAAAAGAGAGGGAATGTATATCTTCTTAAGAAAAGTAAGATAATATGCTCACTTAAATGAAATACTGGATAGAAGTCGTGAATCTATGACCTAGCCCCTAGTATTTCAAAATAACACGAAAATAGAAATCCAACTCACAGGAACCTGGATGAGAAATAACATTTAAAATATTGATAAAATACTTTTAAAACAAAAATTTTTGAATATTAAAATACAGAATATCCACCTAACCATGTCATAACTGCAGAGGTTATACAGAATGAAACCCTGTCAACATATCTTTCTTATCTAAACTCTAGCCCTTGTTTAATTTGCATTTTAACTGTTATCTTGACATGACCCTATCATTCCCATTATCAGGTGGTATTGAGAGTTAAATCTGAGTTTCCAATTTCATGGGCCAACATGAGGTCTAAAAGTTAACTAATTAGAGGTACACTTAAAACTCCCTTTCTAAAAAGTTAATTCCATAGCACTGATTGCTACTTTAGGTTATTTCCAACAAACAGCTCAAATGAGTCTCCTTCTATATTACAGTAAAATCTTCAAATGGTAGTACTGAAAGGGGTCTATGCAAGTTTCATGTAAAGAGCCTAATATCTATTAACCATACAAAGTATATTTAATCTCATTTAATTTTCATAACAGCTATTTGAGGTAAGAAACAATTATCCCCATTTTACAGATGAAGAAGCTGAAGTTCATGGAGATTAAATAACTAACCCAAGGACACACAGCTAATGAGTAGAGGACTGTAACATGGGGACTCCCGCCATGCTGCCTACCCATAAAGAGAACTAAGACATAACAGACATGCCAGGAGAGGCAAAGTACTAAAACGTGAAGGAAAGACATGACATTCACGATACATTCAACGCAAGTTCTTAAATAGTACAACCTACTCACGATTTTAGAAATGATGCATCTTTCAAGCAAATCTGAAAAATTAGGAAGACACATTATAAAGGCTGGAATTGATAAATTCTGATATTGATAAGCTAGTTTTCTGTGAACTCTCTTAAACTACAGGATTTATCTAAGTCTCATTTGTTCATTAAGCAAAAAATGTTCTGAAAATAAGTTCTAAGTAGTGCCGTCTTAAAAACAAAGAGAAAAAAAGCCCGATTAAGTGGAAGGTCAGCGGCACACACTGTCTTAGACTGAAGAACGAGGATTTAAAATAAGGCAGCCGAAGCTGTCTTCCATTCCTATCCTCCAATAACAGACATGATTCCTCAGTCCACAAAACCCTTTCCCCTTCCTGCCTGCCTGACTTCTGTTCATCAACCAAGAGGCAGTTCAACTGCCGCCTCCTTGAGAAGCCTTCCCCCTTGATCCACCAAGAAAGGAAAAGATTGAACTAATTTGAAGTGCAATGATCCTTCACTTCTTTTGGTCACAGCCCTCTTTTGAGACTCTGATGAAGGCAGACTCCCTGCCCAGAAAACTGTGTGCTCTCATCAAAACTTAAATATAATTTCAGCAGACTCTACAAATTCTAAGGTCATAGGTTAGGAGTTCTTGCTATAGAGAAATGAATGAATACCTCATAGGTAGTCAGTAGCACATGAAAATGTGACTCCTGTTTCAGGTCTTGCTGAAGGCAGGCTCTTTCCTCCTTGTCGCCTGCATATGTTACACAGGAAAGACCTGGAGCAAATCTGAATCCAAGAAAAGAAGTAGATGAACATAAACACTAGATCCATATGACAGCATGTACATATCTGGAAAATTACATTTCATGGGAGGATTGCAATGTGCCGACCTCATGAGGTCCTACAACCAGAGTCTTAGGGCTCTGAATCTTATCTAAAGTAATGGTTGAACCTCAGAGCAAGTTCCTATGTGAACAGGTAAAGGGATCAGATCTAAAAAGGTCTTGTGCTGACTCTTAAAAATAAAACGATCTCTTCCACATTAGTTACTTGCTACGTCACTATGAAAAATAGGCCGGGCACGGTGGCTCACACCTGCCATCCCAACACTTTGGGAAGCTGAGGCAGGCGGATCACATGAGGTCGGGAGTTTGAGACCAGCCTGACCAACATGGAGAAACCTCGTCTCTACTAAAAATACAAAATTAGCTGGGTGTGGTGGTGCATGCCTGTAATTTCAGCTACTTGGGAGGCTGAGGCAGGAGAATCATGTGAACGCAGGAGGTGGAGGTGGCGGTAAGCCAAGATCGTGCCATTGCGCGCCAGCCTGGGCAACAAGAGTGAAACTCCATCTCAAAAGAAAAAAACAAACAAAAAAACAAAAACAAAACAAAAAATGGCTTCTAAGTTCAATACTTACTATAAACGACTACTGACCTTTAAATTGCCAATTACTCTTCCCCTATTATATCCTCAGTGTCTACCTACACTGCATAAGTTCAAAGTTTTCTGGAATAAACTTACTAATTACAACAATAGGTTGTTTTATCATATTTTATACACCATCCAGAAAAAAAAATCTTAATGAAGATAAACAATAAAATTTCAGCTACATCTACTCTGTACCTTTGCATTTCTTCTTTCCAGTTGCTCAAAACAGACAAGGGACAAAGAATCAGAAATGGTCCTTCATCATTTAATCTTCCTGCCAAATAAATTAAGAGAGCAATAGTCTGGAACACAGAAAAAGAAGGCAGTTTTGATCACATTTCTCCATGAGAAACAACCATGAAGTTCCCACAATCCTGTAGGGAACACACACACTTGTGTAAGACTTGTTTTACAAAGAAATATCGTACAATCTTCCGCACATTAGGAGAGTAATCCATTCGTAGAGCGAAATCATGTAAGCCTCAATATACTTGCCACGGAAATTTATGGAACTCAATTACTTCAGTAGTTAACAAGCAATGAGGCTCAATGTTTAGGTAATTGAACCTCTACTGTAAAGAAAAAGTCAGGAAAGACAATAAAAATCAATGAAAATCCAACTGATGACCAAGATCTGCAATACTCTGAAAATATTAAGCAAGAAGTGCCAAGATATGACTGTAAAAACCACCAATCGCATGGTGGCCCTCTGCTGCCTGCCAGGCTTTCCCGAGGGAGGATGCTTTCCTTCCTCTCTCACTTCCTCCCACCTTCCCCTACTGTTTTCCTTTCTTCCATATGTATTTACAGGGTGTCTTCTATTTGTTAGGCACTGTTGTATACGCCAGTGATATAACAGTGAACAAAACAGACAAAACCCCCAGCCCTCCTGGAGGACACATTCTAATGGGGAAAACAGACAATACGTGATCCTCCTAAGCTTAAGGAAGGGTATAAAATGGAAATACTGGTAAAGGCAAATGAGCATACTTCAGAAGATTCTAGTACACCTTATGACTTGAATGTTGCTGTAATATACAGAGAAAATAACCTATTTTAAAACAAAAATGTGTCAACAGACTCCATCTTCAAATGCTGAGCTATTTCTGAGAAAAATCTGTCCTAAGGATATAATTCAAAATCCTGAGAAAGCTACAAACACAAGGATGTTCCATCAAGATTAAACAGCACAAAAAGAGGAGGAATCATCGTTTCTCATCTGTAGAACATTTAAGTAAATTATAAATTCTCTTGATGGAATATTATGCAATGTTGATAATGATTGTGAAGAATATAACAAAGTAAAACATTATAGTGACACTGTTAGATTAACAAAATACAAACTATATATGCACTATAATTTCAGCCACGGGCTGGGTGCAGTGGCTTACACCTGTAATCCCAGCACTTTGAGAGGCTGAGGCAGGAGGATCACTTGAGCCCGTAAGTTCAAGGCCAGCCTGGGCAACACAGTGAGACCTCATCTCTACAAAAAAAAAATTAAAAATAAGCTGTGCATGGTGGCCTGCGCCTGTAGTTCCAGCTACTCAGGAGACCGAGGATTCCTTGAGCCTGGGAGGCAGAGGTTGCAGTAAGCCAAGATCATGCCACTGAATTCCAGCCTGGGTGACAGAGCAAGACCTTGTCTCAAAAACAAAAGTTCAATCATGCAAAACATTCACTGCAATTCATGGTTATGGTTAGAGTGCTTACATTACAGGGTGGTAGTTAGTTTTTAAAACAGAAATAATTTTCTTTTTAAATTATCTATGTTTTCTCAGCCCAAACTGTGCCTGGAACCATTCTTTAATAAGTGACTTAATGAATTAAAACCATTCAGTCTAGCTTTTCCTGAGGATGCAATTTTGAGAAAGTTTATCTTTTATTCTATAATCCAGGTATGTCTACAAAACAAGTGTGGAGTCACTAGTGAATTCTAGCAAGAATTTAAGGAAGAAATTACAGCAATTCTATATAAACTCTTCCAGAAAATGGAAGAGAAGGGCATACTTCTCAACTCATTCTACAAGGCCAGTTTTACCCCAATACTAAAATTAGATAATGACACTACAAGAAAATTACAGACCAATGTCTTTCATGAACATAGATGCAAAAAGTCTAAACAAAATTTGAGCAAAACAAATTTGGAGGTGGTATCTTTTTAGAGAGCTTAAAGCAGAGCTATGTGAACATCTGAGGAAAGGACAAGTAGCATTTGCTGGCCCTGAATAAAGTCAACAGGGCAACTGCAATGACTGAGGCAGAGAAGACTACAGGGAAGGCCCTTTCCTGGTGCAAGAGCCAGTTAGCCTGGATCCCAGGGACATCTGTGAAACTGAGCTTTGTTTTAGCTCCAGAGCTCTCAGCTCCAGAATGAGTTATAAGGAGGTACTGCAGTGGCAGTGTGCAGTACTCGTCGCATCGTAACACACCTGGCATGTCTTCCCCAGGCCCATCTCATCTCCCAGGATACAGCCATTCTGACAATGGAAGCGCTGGGCGAGCCAGTTTACTCCCTCCAGTTGATAAGAGCGTAGGTGAATCCCTAGAAACAAAAAATAAAGCAAATCCGAAGAGCAGACATTTCAGCACATGCACAGGCAATGTTCTAAGAGTTTGAATGAGGAACACAGCCTAAATTCACGTAACTCTAAACCTCACTGGCCATATCTTTTGCTGAGGAGTTATGGATATCTAAACATCTGCTGACTTCCAAACTACTTTTTGAGCAAACTTATTCACCTTTATATTCAAAGCCCCAAAGTAGCCCGTCATTGTTAGCTGATTCACTTGATAGACGAGAAAGTCAACTTGGGATCTGGCCTCTATACTGCCTGAGACTCACACCAGTGTCCATTCTGGGAAATGAGGCATTACTGATACAACTGAACAAAGAGCAACAACACATGGATTGTACATGTGTCTGCTTGCTTAATTGCACCCATTTAAATATGTCATCAATGCTAAAGGAAAAAACTTAGGACTACATTGAATAACGCTTCAACACAGAAGCGCTGTTTTTAAAAATGGAAATGATGTTTCACAAAGGGTGCTTAACTGTGTACAGGGATGGCAGAAAACGTGTGAAATTAATATGGAGCTTACTGACTCTCTTTTCTCTTTCCCTTGGTGAAAAAAATCAGATTTCAAAGAATAGCCATATCTTGGGAAGGTGAAAAACCGTAAACATACTTTATATAAGAACTATTAGCAAAAACATAACTTTCTGGTTGAACTTATACCTTTAAAAAATCTTCAAAATATATATTAATTGTACAAAATTTTAAAAATTATTTTTCTTAGGCAAAATACCAAAGGAGCAGTAAACACTTTACATAAATTACAGTATCTCAGGCCAGGTGCGGAGGCTCATGCCTGTGATCCCAGCATTTTGGGAGGCTGAGGCGGGCAGATCACCTGAGGTCAGGAGATTAAGACCAGCCTAGCCAACATGATGAAACCCTGTCTCTACTAAATAATACAAAAATTAGCTGGGCGTGGTGGTGCATGCCTGTAATCCTAGCTACTTGGGAGGCTGGGGCAGGGGGAATTGCTTGAATCCAGGAGGCAGAGGTTGTAGTGAGCTGAGATTGCGCCACTGCACTACAGCCTCGGCAACAGACTGAGACTCTGTCTCAAAAAATAATAATAATAAATAAATTACAGTATCTCATTTAATGCTTATAATGATTCTATGGAGTAGGTATTATCCCCGTTTTATAAATTAGAAAATTCAGAGATTTCTATTTCTGATGGGAGTATACTTATTTTCCCTTATTCCTCTTGCTAACTACAAATAAAAACCCTAGACATGCTACAGAAAGCAAGCACAAAACTCTGAAAGCTGCCGGGCGCGGTGGCTCACGCCTGTAATCCCAGCACTTTGGGAGGCCGAGGCAGGCAGATCGCGAGGTCAGGAGATCAAGACCATCCTGGCTAACACGGTGAAACCTCGTCTCTACTAAAAATGCAAAAACATTAGCTGGGCGTGGTGGCGGGCACCTGTAGTCCCAGCTACTCGGGAGGCTGAGGCAGGAGAATGGCGTGAATCCAGCAGGCGGAGCTTGCAGTGAGCCGAGATTGCGCCACTGCACTCCAGCCTGGGCGAGGGAGCGAGACTCGTCTCAAAAAAAAAAAAAAAAAAAAAAGCTGCAGTGAAGAAGCAGACTCGCTAGGGACCTTGGGACCTGAGGAAGGACAGGGTAGTAAGTTCCCTGGAATTTATTTTTGTTTTATATATCCCAGTCTGACAGGTCAAGAAATCAGCAAACCGGAAACACCAACTGATGTAGACCAAAACCAAAATCAGAACACAACCCCCCCATATTAGTCTCTTCTCATGCTGCTAATAATACCTGAGATTGGGTAATTTATAAAGGAAAGAGGTTTAATTGACTCACAGTTCCACATGGATGGAGAGGCCTCACAATCATGGTGGAAGGCAAATGGGGGGCAAAGCCACATCTTACATGGCAGCAGACAAGAGAGCTTGTGCAGGGAACTCCCATTTATAAAACCATCAGATCTTGTGAGATTTCTTCACTACCACGAGAATAATATGGGGGAACTGACCCCATGATTCAAATATCTCCACCTGGCACCACTTTTGACATGTGGAGATTATTACAGTTCAAGGTGAGATTTGGTTGGGGACACAGCCAAACCATCCCACCCCCACCCCTCACAAGTCTGCTCCTGCTAGAAAATGGCAGCCTAGCAAGACAGGAAACTTTTAGATAATAACTGCTCTATTCTAGTAAACAGCACAGGAATAAACCTGTGGTCCCCACCAGCAAAGGCCAAGTGGAAAGCATAGACTTCTCACCTATAGCTATAACGAGTGCGCCAGCACCCCAGCCAGGATGGTATAAGAGAAGGCCAAGTAGGGAGCTGGGATTTTTATCTCCACCAACCAGTAACAAGGCCCTACCCCTTGGCCTTCACCTGCAGGATCAGTAGAGACTCAGGAGGGAGCCACAACTCCCACCCTCGCCCAGCAGGAAGGAGGAGCCCCTTCCCAATCCCCAGATGTGGACAGAGGCTGAAGGGAGAGCCTGGACTTCTATCCCCACCTGGCAATAACAAGGCAGCAGACCCTCTTCCCCTGCCAGAGCAGCATCAAAGACAGACAGTCAAACAGGAGGTTTGAACATGATTTAAACACACACACACACACACCTGGCTCTAATTATTATAAAAATCATTCATTATATCAAGAACTGGGAAGATTTTAAACTGAATGAAAAAGATAATCAATAGGTGCCAACACCCAGATGACACAGACGGTAGAATTATCTGACAAAGACCTTAAAGCAGTAATGATAAAATGCTTCAACGTTATGGATGCACTTGAGCAACTGAAAAAACAGAAAACCTCGGGTAAGAAACAGAAATCTCGGCAAAGAAATAAAAGATATAAAGAAAGACCAAGTGGAAGTTTTAAAACTGAAAAATACGCTAACCAAAATAAAAGGCTACTGATGCTGTTGATGGCATCAACAGCAGAATGGAAGGAAGTGAGGAAAGAATCAGTGAACTCTACAGAACAGAAGTTAGAGAGAGATTACAATCAGAAGAGAGAAAGCAGAGTGAAAACAAATGAACCTCAGGGACCTTCAGGACTACCACAAAAGATCTTACATTTGTTCAATGGTGTCCAATAAAAAAAGGTGAAGGAGGATAGGGCTGAAAAAGTACTTAAATAAATAATAGCTGAAAACTTCCTGAATCTGGCTAAAGACTTACAGTTTCAAGAAACTGAGTAAACTGCAAACATAACAAAATCCTGCCAGGCATGGTGACTCACCCCTGTAATGTCAGCACTTTGGGAGGCCGAGGCAAGCAGATCATGAGGTCAAGAGATTGAGACCAGCCTGGTTTCACATGGTGAAACCCCGTCTCTACTAAAAATACAAAAATTAGCTGGGTGTGGTGGTGGGTGCCTGTAATCCCAGCTACTCAGGAGGCTGAGGCAGGAAAATCGCTTGAACCCAGGAGGCAGAGGTTGCAGTGAGCCAAGATAGCACCACTGCACTCCAGCATGGTGACAAGGAGAGTCTCTGTCTCAAAAAAAAAAGAAAAAAAAAAAAAATCCAAAGAAATACACACCAAGGTAGGTAATTATTAAAATGCTGAAAACAAAAGACAAAGAAAACATCTTAGATGCAGCCAAAACAAAAAACCAAACACTACCTTACTTAAAGAGGAAAAACTATTCAAATGCAAGCAGATTTCTTGTCAGAAATCTTAAAGGCCAGAAAGAAATGGCACAACATGTTTCAAATACTGAAAGAAAAGAACCTCCAATCCAGACTCCTGTAATCAAGAAAAATAGTATTCAGGAATGAAGAGGAAATTCTCAGATGAAGGAAAACAAAGAGAATTTATCATCAACAAACCTACCCTCAAAGAATGGCTAAAGGAAGCCCTTGGAAAAAAAAGGAAATGATAAAAGATGGAACCTTGGAACATCAGGAAGAATGTGAGAATGCAGCATTCAAAAATATGTGTAAATACAACAGGTTTTCCTTTTCTTGAGTTTTTAAAATTATGTTTGACAGCTGAAGCAAAGATTATAACAGTGTCTGACGTGGTTCTAAAGGTATATAAAGGAAATATTTAAGACAATTATAAACAGAAGGTAAAGCTAAAAATATAAAGGGAAGATAAATATTTAGGGAAGTAATGTTTATATAAAGGGAAGTTATGTTTCCGTACTTTACTCAAATAGGTAAAATGACAGTATTAGTAGTCTGTGATTTTATACACACACATATACATTTATATATAATACCTGTAACGACCACTAAAAAGCTATACAAAGAGATAAACTAAAAAACACTGTAAATAAAACTAAAATTCTAAAAAATGTTCAAATAATTCAAAAGAAGGCAAGAAAAAGAAAACAAAAACAGATAAATTAAAAACAATAAAAATAAGATGGCAGAGTTAAGCTCACAGTAATAATTACATGAAACATAAATGGTATAAGTATACCAATTAAAAGACAAAGACTCGGCTGGGCACAGTGGCTCACACCTGTCATCCCAGCACTTTGGGAGGCTGACGCGAGAGGATCACCTGAGGTAGGGAGTTCAAGACCAGCCAGGCCAACATGGAGAAACCCTGTCTCTATACTAAAAATACAAAATTAGCCGGGTGTGGTGGCGCATGCCTGTAATCCCAGCTACTTAGGAAGCTGAGGCAGGAGAATCACTTGAACCTGGGAGGCAGGAGGTTACGGTGAGCCGAGATCACGCCATTGTAGTACAGCCTGGGCAACAAGAGCGAAACTCCATCTCAAAAAAAAAAAAAACAAAAAAAAGACAAAGACTTCCAGAGTGGATTTTAAACATAACCCAATTATAAATTGTCTACAAGAAATTCAACCCAAAAATAATTAAATAAGTGAAAAGTAAAAGGATGAAGTGGTAGACAAAATAGTGGCCCTCACAAAGATGTCCAAGCCCTGACTCTGGCATCAGTGAGTATGTTGCCTTACATGGCAAAAGGCATTCTGAACATATAATTAAGGCTAAGGGGCCTGAGATGGGAAGAGTATTCTGAATTATCCAGGTGGGCCTGGATAATGCAATGGACATACAATCTAATCACATGCATCATTCGGAGAATCTTTAACAGCTGTGGTTAGAGAGGAAGCTGACTAGAGAAGGATCAAAGAGATGAAATGTTGCTGGCTTTGAAGTTGGAGGAAATGGGCCAGGAGTCAAGTAATCTGGGCAGCCTCTGGATGCTGCGAAATATATTCTCCCCTAGAGCCTCCAGAAAGGAATGAAGCTCTGCTGATACCCAAACGCAGGAGAATACACATTCTTTTCAAGTGCCATGGACCGTACAACATATTCAGGTCCTGTCTTAGTCCGTTTAGTGTTGCTATGGAATACTCGAGGTTGGATAATTTATAAATAAAAGATGTTTATTTGGCTCATGTCTCTACAGACTGTACAAGAAGCATGGCACCAACATCTGCTTCAGGTGAGGGCTTCAGACTGTTTCCACTAATGGCAGAAGGGGAAGTGGGGCTGGCATGTACAGAGATCACACGGTGAGAGAGGAAGAAAGGGGTGGGGAATGCCAGGCTCTTTTTAACAACCAGCTTTCTGGAAGCTAAAAAGTAAGAAGTTGCTCACTCTCTCTGCTCCCCGCTCAGGGACAGCATTAATCTATTCAGGGAGGATTTGCCCCCATGACTTAAACACCTTTCACTAGGCCCCACCTCCAACATTGGAGATCAAATTTCAACATGATATTTGGTGGGAACAAGTAATCCATATCCAAACTAAAGGAGGGCCAGAAAACTTTAACACATTTAAAAGAACTGAAATTGTAGAGTGTATGTTCTCTGACCACAATGTAATAAAATTAGAATTCATGGACAGAAACATTAAAGGCAAATCTCTCAACACTTGGAACCTAGACAACACACTTCTTTCTAAACAGTCCATCAAAAGAGGAAGTCTCCAGGGAAATAAATACACTGAACTAAATAAAAATGGAAATACAACATATCAAAATTTGTGCAATAAAAATTAACTCAAAGTAGATCATGGACTTAAATAAGAAACTGTAAAGCTTTTAGGGAAGAACTCCTTAGGATCTAGGAGTAGGCAATGAGTTCTTATATTTGACACCAAACCACAAAAAAACTATCCGTAAGAGAAAAAAATTGATAAATTGATAAATTTTAGCCAAAATTTAAAACTTTTGTTGTTGTAGGAACGCAGGGACCCCAAAGGGAGGGACAGGCTGAAGCCACGGCGGAAGAACATAAATTGTGAAGATTTCATGGACATTTATTAGTTCCCCAAATTAATACTTTTATAATTTCTTATGCCTGTCTTCACTGCAATCTCTGAAAATAAATTGTAAGATTTCATGGACACTTATCACTTCCCCAGTCGATACCCTTGTGATTTCCTATGCCTGTCTTTAATCTCTTAATCCCGTCATCTTCATAAGCTGAGGAGGATATATGTCGCCTCAGGACCCTGTGATGATTGCGTTAACTGCACAAATTGTAGAGCATGTGTGTTTGAACAATATGAAATCTGGGCACCTTGAAAAAAGAACAGGATAACAGCAATGTTCAGGGAACAAGAGAGATAACCTTAAACTCTGACTGCCAGTGAGCTGGGCGGAACAGAGTCTTATTTCTCTTCCTTCAAAAGCAAATAGGAGAAATATCGCTGAATTCTTTTTCTCAGCAAGGAACATCCCTGAGAAAGAGAATGGCCCCTGAGGGTAGGCCTCAGAAATGGCTGCTTTAGGGGTGGCTGCCTTTTACAGTCGAAGGTGAAGGGATGAAATAAGCCCCAGTCTCCTGTAGCGCTCCCAGGCTTATTAGGACAAGGAAATTCCCGCCTAATAAATTTTGGTCAGACAGGTTGTCTGCTCTCAAATCCTGTCTCCTGATAAGATGTTATCAATGGCAATGCATGCCCAAAACCTCATTAGTAATTTTAATTTCACCCCATCCTGTGGTCCTATGATCTCGTCCTGCCTCCATTTGCTTTGTGATATTACCTTGTGAAGCACGTGATTTCTGTGACCCACACCCTATTCGTACACTCCCTCCCCTTTTGAAAATTGCTAATAAAAA
The DNA here is from genome assembly GCF_047675955.1 of Chlorocebus sabaeus. Classification (NCBI taxonomy): domain Eukaryota; kingdom Metazoa; phylum Chordata; class Mammalia; order Primates; family Cercopithecidae; genus Chlorocebus; species Chlorocebus sabaeus. The sequence continues at coordinate 15,157,599 of NC_132923.1, forward strand.
CTTGCTGGTTTTACGGCTCAGGGAGCATCACGCAACCTGCCGACATGTGATGTCTCCCCCAGTCACCCAGCTTTAAATTTTCTCCTTTTGTACTCTTTCCCTTTATTTCTCAGACCAGACAACGCTTAGAGAAATAGAAAAGAACCCACGTTGAATATCTTGAATATCGGGGCGGGGTTTCCCCTGATACTTTGTAAGACATATATCTGAGAAAATACCAGTATCTAGAGTATATAAAGACTAGAGTATGTCAAAACTCAACAGTGGAAAAAAAAACAACAAAGGATTCTATTTTAAAATGGGCAAAAGACAGAAGAAGACATTTTATCAAAGAGGTTACGTATTTCATTAGCCAATAGGGAAATTCATATCTAAGCCACAATGAGATACCATTACACATACATTAGAATAGTCAATATAAAAAAGTGGCAATATCAAATGCTGGCAAGGATGCAGAGAATCTAAACTCAATCACTCATACATTGCTGGTGGGAATGTAAAATAGTACAGCTACTTTGGAAAAAGTCTGGCAATTTCTTTAAAACCTAAACATGCAACTACCATATGACCCACTCACAGAACTCCTAGGCATTTATTACAGAGAAATGAAGATTTATTTTCATACAAAATCTATCCACAAATGTTTACAGTATCTTTCTTTTCTTTTTTGGCAATAGTCACAAACTATAAACAACTCAGATATCCTTCAGTGGGTGAGTGGTAAAACAAACTGTGGTATACTGTGCTGTGGAGTACTACTCAGCAATAAAAAGAAACTATTGATACATGCAACGACCTGGATCAATCTCCAGAGAATTATGCTGAATGAAAAAAGCCAGTCCCCAAAGGCTACATGTTGTATGATTTTACTCACATATCATTTTCAAAATGACAAAATTATAGAAATGGAGAACAGATTAGCGGCTGCCAGGGGTTAAGTTAGTGGTGAGGTAGAAGGGAGGTGAGTATAGCTACCAAAGTGCAAGTTGAGGGATCCTTGTGGAGATGGAAAATGTTCTGGATTTGACTGTCCCAATGCCAATATCTTGTTGTGATAGCGTACCATCGGTGCAAGCACACACAATGTGATAGTGTACCACACTGCAAGATGTGACCATGAGGGGAAACTGGGTAAAAGTTACATGGGATCTTTCTGTATTATTTCTTACAACTGGTGACTCATGCCTGTAGTCCCAGCTACTCAGAAGGCTGAGGTGGGAGGATCACTTAAGCCCAGCAGGTCAAGGCTGCAGTGGGCCACGGCACTCCAGCCTGGGCGACAGAGTGAGACCCTGTCTCAAAAAAAAAAAAGTTGAATTTTCAAAAATAATATGGAATTACATCCACAAAGATAACAATACTTAACACTTAGGAGTCAACAGCAAAAAACAGAAATTACCCTTGGTAGGTTAGGCAGAAAAGGATGTAATACAGGGAATTAGATAACCACAAAATTGTCGAAAGGGCTGGAGGAGTAACATCCAGGCTGATCTTCTGGGTGCAACTGCTAAATCAAGCACCACAGAACAGGCACACCAAGGAAGTATCTACCTCCATGACCTAGAAGCCAGGAACCAACCAGGAGGCCACCGTACGGTCAGCTCCAGGAACCTATCAACCGTGATAACGAAATGAATGCTCTGTACCCACCCGGAGACCCATGAGGTAGTAGCCAAGAGGGAAGCAGAAAACCCAAACCCCTCTGAGTCCTTTCCCTCACTTTCCCCTTCTAAATCTCCCACAGTCATGTGCCTGGCTAAAGCCAAGTCACATTTACAACCAAACTAGGGTGGGGTTTGGGAAAGGTAGTCTTTAGTTTTTTAACCTCCAGATGTAGATTCTTTTGCCCTTCTGTCAGGGAGATGACAAGTAGTGAAACAGCAAGCAAAATAGCAAGAAGTAATAGGTCTGCATATTCCAGAAACAAAAAGTCCTAAGGTAATTTCATGATCCAAAGATGAATATCCAAATGTCCATCAATATTGGTAACCAAATAAACATTAAATTAAACAATACAATAACATGTTAACTTCTGAAATTAGAAAATACTAGTGTTACTGAGAGTATGGAGAAATAAGCAAAAATTTTGCATATTCTTTATTCTAGAAATAGTACTTTTCAGGAATTAAATGTCCATAGCTATAATAAATATTTGGTTACAAGGATATTTATTAGTGTTACTTACAATAGCAAAAAAAAGAACCTAAATAAATACCAAGAAGAGGGACTGTCTAAACTATGGTACCTCCATATACTGAAACACTGTAACCATTAAAAATGATGTTGAAGAAGACTGAATGATAAAGAAAAAAAGTTATGATTTCCCAAAAGCATGTACATCAAACTCCATTTTTGCACCTTCCCCCTCCACCAGAAGGTAAAGGAAATTATACAGGATAGAGAACATGTTAACAGTAAGGAGATTATGGAGATTAATATTTATTTCTTTATGCATAGGCTATTTCCCTGAATGTTTTACTGAAAATACGTACTACTTCTGTAACCAAAAGAAAAAAAAAGCAGTAAGAATTTTTTTAACCAACTCATGAAGAATAGTTTCTCATAATACTAGTTTATTCTGGTAAACAGAAATAGAAATTACAAGTTGTAATATTCAGTACCTATTCCTTTGACCCTGCTTTTTTGTTTTCCTTCTCTCCACTACCAATTTATCCAAGCTGCCACATTTGCCTACTTAATTCTGAATTTACTCACTCCATTCCATCAACTCAAACTTGCAACCTCTTGTCTCCTCATTTTCACTGAAACACTTGCCCATATGTACGTTTCTCCCGGCATATTATCCACAGCTAAGTATCAACTGGCACACTTTTCTGAGCCCTCTCTCACACAAGTTCTTAAAGAACCATTCCCAACACTTGAAAGGAAATAGGCAAACACCACAAACATCAACTTAAGATAAAGTCAAACCAGTCGACAAGCTCGTACTTAAACTGGATACATACTCCTTACAGCCACAAATTCTTACAGACTCAGGGAATCAAGGCGAGGTCTTTCTCTTTCCCATCTGCATCCTCTCCATTCAACTTCATCCTTCTCTCTTCTAAGCTGAACACAGAACTGCACCTTTTGTTTCATTCCTAGAATGAAAAACCTCACTCTTTCATGGTATTGAGCACTTAAGTTATTGTTTATACTTTTAAATGCACTCTCACTAGTCTAAAACTCTAGGTAGGAAGGGTCCATATTTGTTTAGCTCATCTCTGTAGCCAATGCCTAAGAATACGCTCCCAGTAGCATTTAATCAGTAATGAATAAACGACTGTATTATTATTACTGATGCACGATTCTGTTAATACAAAGCACACACTACGTTCCCCATTTGTAAATAAGGAAAACGAGGCTGGGGGTTCAGCGGCGAGTCAGCGCAGACCTGGGAGGAGAGCGGGGTCTGGGGCTGCAGTAAGTACCGTCAGCAGTGCAGCTGCAGGGCTGCGGGGCCTGCAAGGTTCGCGCTTTGCAGACTCTCCGCAAGGGCTAGTGTCAATAAATCGAGTTACGTGCGGTAGTGAGCGGACAAGCTAAGTTGGCATATAGTGCGTGGTTCAGTCAGTATTTATGAATGACTGAAGACACAAAAATAGCTTCATAAAACAGTGCTTTGCTTGAGTCTGTCCGCTCACTACCGCACGTAACTCGATTGGGAGAATTAATCAGTGGCGAATTCTCCAATAACTGCGCGCACACAGTAAACGGAGAAGCTGAAGCTAGGAGATGAGTTGATCGTTTTACAGAAACAACTAATAAACTCCCCAGGCCAGGACCCAAACCCACTGTAACTGCAACTGGAAGCCTACATGCTTGGTGCACCACGCCGTCCAACTCCTCATCGGAGGCCTGCAGGTGGCGCTGATGTCACCATGTTTCCCCTCCACAGGCCGGGGGCCGGGCCTGGCTCCCGGGACTGCGACCTCATTCATCCCGCGTCCGCCGCCCCGCGCGCCGCGCAGGCGGGGGACGTGGCCAGCAGGCCCGGGCGCGGTTTCTCTCCGCCCACGGCAGGAGCGAAGGAAGGCCCTGGCGCCGGCGGGTAAACAGCCCACCGGGCGGCCCACCCGCTGCGCCTCCGGCCCGCAAGAGGCAGTCCCAACAGGTTGGCCCGCCTGGGCGAAGTCCGCCCGGAGCCCGCTCACCTGTCAGCCCCCATTGCCGTAAGTCCTGCTCCTGCACCCGCGCCCGCGCCGCCTCGGCTCTGCCCTCAGTATGAAGCCGCAGTAAGAAGCCAGGCGCTTGGCCCCCGCGGCTGGCAGCGCCCGCACGCTCCATCAGGCCAATAGAGGCCCCGCCCCGCGCGCCCCTGCGTGCAGTTCCCTCCCAACCTCCCAACGCGCGGGGGCGAGCGGCGGCGCGCTGGGGCCCACCTGCGAGCGAGGCGCCGCCAGAGGGCGCGTCCTGCCACGATTTCCGGAGCGGAGCTGGTGCAGTTACCCTCCGGCTTAGGCAGTTTTTGCAGTACGGAGTTGAAGGGCCGCCCAGTTCTCACTAGTTATGCTTCTGAAGCGCTAGGCGTCTGATCACGCGCAGGGCGTCTGGTTGCCTGAACTGCCCGTCAAGGAGGTGGCATATGCTCTTCATTCATTTATTATTTAATCAATATCGACTATCATGTGTCAGATACTCCGCTGGGCCCTGGGGGTTGTAGAAGTGAGAAGGACTTGTTCCATGCCCTCCAGTTATTCATGACAAGATCAAACTGTCCTTGATCGGTTTACATAGTGATAAGTTGGTTTAGTCCCTGAAATCCATTTCTTACTGCCTGTGACCTGTAGGCCAAAACTGGGAACCTCTGAATAGTAGTAAATTAAAATCACCAAAGACGTCATTGTTGCAGTGGGTATCTCGAATGCATTATGGCGAGCAGATTGAGGCAATGTGTTCAGTGACTCAACATCAGCTTTGAGTGGATTTATCATGTACTACATCACTAATATAAATATGATAATAACAAAATAGCTGCATTTATTGATGAAGTTCTAGGTGGTGTCCTAAGGGCATTAAGTATGTTTTCTTATTTAACCCTCACAATAACCAATAATTAGGTGTTATAATTGTCCTCACATTGTAAATGAAGATATTGTGACTTGTAATGGTAATTGGCAGTACTGGTACAGGAATGATATTATTCTCTGGCTAATGTCATTAGAATAGTATTCTCATTTAGGTTAATCTTGGTGCTTCCTTCTTCAGTAAACTCATGTTAAAGTTGCACCCTCCATTATTCTCATCTTCCCCTAAAACAAAAGGGAGAAATTCGTTCTGAGCTACAAAAGGGATGACTTCTGTTTGGTTTATTCATAAAAACTCAAGCAAAGCACTGTTTTATGAAGCTATTTTTGTGTCTTGAGTCATTCATAAATACTGACTGAATCATGTACTATGTGCCAAGCACTCTTTATGGTACTGAAGATAGAGGCCACTGATCTCCTGGAGCTTATGTTTTAAAAGGAGGAGAAGAGCAATAAATAAAAATCAGGTAGGATTAATGCTAAGAGAAAAGTAAAACAGAGTCACATAATGGGGCAACAGTAATTTTGTACAGCAGCTTTCCTGCTTGGGTGTTTTCTCAAAACAAACCTGAAGACAGATTTATATCCTTTGGTGGCTTCTCCAGAGGGACCTCTGTCCTATGTGGCTACTCATGAGTGGTTTTTGCATCTTGGTCTCCATGTTTGACTTATTTCCTCCCCTCTAGATTCTACCAGTAGACTTATCTGCTGAAGCAGCCATATCAAGCACTTGCCACTTACATACAAGCCTGTTTATTATTTTTAACTTAAAGTACGTTTGTTGTAACAGAATACCAGATGATACAGTCCTAGTTATAAGCTAAGTAGACTGTTGGTATACTGAGTCTGGCACCTAAAATATGAAAGGAATACAAATTAGAAACTTAATAAAAATTAGAAACTTAAGTTAGGCCATTTTGAAACTTAGAAAAACAACCCACTCAGACCCACCCAACACCAGATGGCCACTCAGACCCACCCAACACCAGATGGCCCCTTAGTAAACACCCAATATCCCCGGAACGCAAACAGAAAAATAATTCCAGGAGAAACCCCTCATACGAGCCCACCCCAACCAATCAGAGAACTAGCCTACCCCAACCAATCAGAAAAGACACACCCTGCTCGCACCATAGCTGGCTCCAATCATTTTGAACCTTAAGCCTTGTTTGAATCTCGCACCTCAAGCTTTGTTTGAATTTCGCGCCTTGTTTGAACCGGTGGTGTTTGCCTATATAAACTACCTGTAACAAGCAATCGGGGTCCTTTGCCACCTTTATGCAGAGGACCCTAGCGCGCTAGTAATAAATCTCTCTGCTGTGACTCCCGTGTTGAGTGGTCTCTCGAGACGACCCCCTATCCCAGGAAGGAATCTAAACCTAGGTTCCAACAAATACAGCTAAGAAAGGTAACTGAGAGACTCCAAGTCTGCCAGTGCGGTGACACATAGAAAGGTTTAGCTCTGAATACTGTATGAAGAGATCTGTAGATGATCAGGATGGAAGCAAGGAGGTAGTTTGGAAACTACTGCAGTAGTCTGGGCAAGAATTGATAGTTTTGGGGCCAGCATGGTGATAGTGGAGTGGTGAGTAGTGGTCTGATACTAGATATTGAAAAGATAGAGCCTATAGGATTCACTGATTGAGCGTCTAGTAGAAATGGAAAAGCAATGGTTGGTTTCAGGGATGTGGCCCAAGCAACTGGGGGTATGTTGGATTTGTACCAACAGTGTTGGGCACATAGTATGCACTCAATAAATATTGTTGAATGTTTGAATGAGGTGCCTGTGGGACAATTTTAAAGTCTAGGGCATATGATTGTTTTAACTTTGAAGTACAGAGAGTGCATTTCACAGATGGGCAAACCAAGGCACAGAAAGTTTAGGAAGTTGGTCCAGTGTTTTCTAATGAGTCATCATTAACTGCCAGAATAAAATTTAGTCTCAACTCATTTTTCATTCATTGTTCAGGTTATACAATCATGCTGTTTTTGTTAATTCTTTGTTTTATTCCTCCACAGAAAGGATATATCCTTTGGCAACAGCAACTCCATGAGATTAATGCTAACTTAGCATGTGCAAACACTACCAAAACAAACGTGGATTAAGCACAGATTAAGAAACAAGTTATGTTTGCTGTTCGTTATGTCCTTGCTCTGTTAGGTAACATCAGGGCACCAGTTGGAAGCACCTAGTGAGTCAGATATGGAAATCGGATAAAAGCTGTGAGCAAAGTGAACATTTATTCAGACCTCTTGAGTAAATGAACTTGGAACTTTGGGCTTAGGTTAGAATTAGGTCAGTGCTCATGGGTGGAAAATTTTTGTGCTGGGATGAAAAACACTTGGGTTTTCTTTCTTGCAAGAAATGAAAAACTGTATTTTGACTTTTAATACCAGTATACCTCTTTGTCATGAAATAACATGTAATAAATTTAGAACCCGGAAAGCCAGGGAAAATATACCAGAGTATAGAAGTATAGAAAAAAAGTAAGTTGGTTTCATAGGACTCTTGCCCAGTCACCTCAGAGAATTGCCACTCCCTTTTACTATCAAAGGTAAGGTTGTAAAACAGGAATATTATCAAGTAAATCTTCGAGAACATTGTTTAGAAATTGTAGGCATCAAAATTTGCCCACAGTCTTTTTGTTTGAAAGGATGGTATTTCCCTTTTTAACCAGATGCCTTTTGAGTGTTGTGCCGTGCCATCACATTGGTCACATAGAATTTCATTCTTTATGTTCTCTAGCCAGCAGCACAATATTTATGCAATCTACCTGTCTAGTCCCTGAAAGCTTTTGAGTTTGCCAACTCTGGAAATTTAACTTTTGTGACATATTGATGGCAGTGATGGCCTGTCTAGAGCAGCTGCTCTCATGAAGCCAGCTGCAATGGGGGTGGCACAGCAGGGCTGCCAGCTCCATGGAGCCAGGGGGAACCAGGAGCAGGTGGAAGCCCTGCCTCCTTCTGAGTTGGCAGGGCAGGAGCTCCCTGCTCCCCAGGCGCAGCTGTGGCTGCCCAGCTGCAGCTGCAGACCTGGGCATCCCTGTGCTCTTTGGGGCTGAGAGCAGGCAGGAGCCCTACCCTCTCAGGCACAGCTGCAGCTGCCCAAGTCATGTCCACCAACTGGGCCTCCCTGTGCTTTTGGGGGCCTGGAGCAGGCAGGCGCCCCACCCTCCTGGGTGCAGCTATAGCTACTCAAGCCACAGCTGCAGACCTGGTCATCTCTGCACTCTTGGGGGCCCTGGAAGGCCCCTCCTGTTCCTGCAGGCTAAGAGGTGTCTGCTCCCATTGCTGGCCTCTCCCTGCTCCCAGCACCCGCTCCATTCCCAGAGCAAGGTTGGAGCTGAGGCTGGGTGCTGTCGCAGCCTGGCTGGGTGTGCGCCCATCCAGGCAGCACTGACATGTGGCTTTGGCCCCCTCTGGACTTTGGGTGCCAGCATGGGAGGGAGGGTGAGGGGGTGCTGAGGGCAGCTCAGCCTCTGTGCTTGCCTGCAGGTGCCCCTTTGCACGAACAGTCTGGGTGCCATGAATGGCAGCAGGAGGCAGGCTCCTGGGTGGAAGGGAGCAGGTCACTGGTGAAGACGTACCCTCAAGCTGGGTGGGGCCTGAAGCCTGGAGGCTGGGATGCTGGTCCCAAAGACAAGAGTGAGAACTTGTGGTGTTTTATCTGAGTGCCTATGGACCAGTAGGTGTGCACTTCCTCTCCTCTGAGGCCTGCAAAGGCCCCAGACTCAGTCAGACTTGAGACGATGGGATGACCGGCCACGGAGAGGAGCTACCCACCACAGGGTCTCCTCTCTGCTGAGAGCTGAGGAGTTGATGATGACCTACCAGCTGAGGAAAGCAGCTGCTTACTCCAGGGTCTCCTCTCTGTGAGAGCTGAGTAGACGCTGGGACTACCAGCTGCAGAGAGGAGCTATCCACTCCAGGGTCTCGTCTTTGCTGAGAACTGAACACTCAATGGGATAACCTCCATGTGGAGAGGAGCTACCCAATGTGGGTCTCCTCTGAGCTGTTCTGTTGAAGGGGTGGCCTGCCCCTCCACACCTGTGGGTGTTTCTCGTTAGATGGAATGAGAGACTTAAGAAAAGAAATGAGACATAGAGACAAAGTATAGAGAAAGAGAAAGTGGGCCCAGGGGACCGGCGCTCAGCTTACAGAGGACCCACGCCAGCCCGGCCAGGTCTCTGAGTTCCCTTAGTATTTATTGATAATTATCTTTACCATCTTAAAGATAAGGGAGTGGCAGGACAATAGGATCATTGTAGGGAGGAAATCAGCAGTAAGACATATGAACAAAAACCTCTGTGACATGAATAAGTTTAAAGGAAAATGCTGTGCCTTGAGATGCATATGCAAACATCTCCATAAACCTTTTAGCAGCATTGTTTCAGCCTATCACATGGGGAGAAACTTTGGACAATACCTAGCTTTCCTAGGCAGAGGTCCCTGCGACCTTTGGCCCTGTACTCCCTGGGTAGTTGAAATTAAGAGAATGGTGATGACTTTTAACCAGCAAGCTGCCTTCAGGCACTTGTTTAACAAAGACACATCCTGCACAGCCCAAAATCCATTAAACCTTGATCACCACAGCACATGTCTCTTGCAAGGACAAGGTTGGGGGTAGGGTCACAGATTAACAGCATCTCAAATACAGAACAAAATGGAGTCTCTTATGTCTACTTCTTTCTATATAGACACAGTAACAGGCTGATCTTTCTTTCTTTTCCCCACATCTGTCACTCAATAAAGTTCTTCTTCACCTTGCTCACCCTCCACTTGTCCACTTACGTCATTCTACCTGGACGCAGGACAAGAACTCAGGACCCGAAAAGAGTTGTAACACAAACAGGGATGAAACATGCCCATTGTTTGCCACCTTGTGGGCAACAAGAAGGATAGAAGAGAGAAGGAGAGAGGAGCTGCAGCCCTTCGGGAAGCCCAGACCTAGGAGCTCACCAAGCCAGGGCTGTGACACCCTCTTTGGGGTTCTGTAGCTCCTGGCATCTCCAAGCTTCCAGGTACCACTGCATCCCCCAGTGCCAACCATGAAAGCTGCTTGTGGTACGTCTGGTCCAGCTGCAGCCTCATAGGGAGTCAGTGCCCATACTGGCACCTGGAGCTGCCCACCTTACCACACCTGGCATGCCTCGCTGTGCACAGTAGCTGGACCCCATGTTTGCTCACATACCCCTCTCTGCTCTGCATCTGGCTGGCCCTTGGCAGGCATGGGATCCAGGCTGGTAGCACAAGCCAAGTACAGCCTGCCAGGCTGAATGGACCGAACAAGCCCAACAGGCTCGAGCAAAATTTGTGCCCCAATGGCCACAGAGGTTTCTGTCTGACAAGGCAACACCCCAAGAATCCCGGGACAATATTTCCATGTAGGGGACAGGTTGTCTCCATAATATAACCATATCAAGCCAAAATGTTTCTCATGATTCAGCCTACTCTAAAATATTTTTAGGCAATGTAAAATTATGACCCTAAGAACTCTCTATGACCTTCTTCCTCCTCTGATTGACAAGAATCCAAAGCTATTTTTTTTTTGCCCTAATCCTACAAAGCCTGGGTTTTAGGTTTGAAAAATGAGCATACCTGTTCTGGGTTCTGTTGCACATGTATCTATCCCTGAGGCATAGTTATAACTTTGATGCAAGGAAGTTCCCCCACCTCTATCCCCTCAAACTGCTCAAAAATGGCATGTATAATTAGTCTTCCTATTTAGAGGGTTTTAACAATCAGAGTGCTTCTGAAAGGTCCATAATGCATAGTAAATTATAAGGATAATAGTAGCTATCCTATAATGCTGTTGTAAAAATTAAATGCAACTTTTTTTCACAAGAAACTAAATACAAATTTGAAAGTCCAAGGTATTATGAAGGATCAAAAACCTTTACTTGGGAATGAGCCTGGGGGTCACTCAAATATCCGCATCTCATCAGTGGAGACTTAAGAAATTGGAAGTTATCCCTCATTATTGAGGTTCCATGGTAATCTCATTTGCTTGGGGTGTCTACAGGCATAGTGTTTTCCCCATATGTGTGGCCCACAGATATGGGTCATATCATAAAGGTAAACAGAAACACACATGCACACACACACTGTGGGATATCTACTCCATGGTAGGCTCTAACCAGCTTTGATAGATTGTATTACTGTTCCTAACTATCCACTTTCTCTCCATAAGATGGTTATACATTTATGCCCTTAGTCATATGAGTTGCAGTGCTTCCTACTAGGAAGAACCCCTGTGATTTGTCTTGGCCAATGGAATATGAGTGAACGTGATTTACCCTAGCATATTAGTTGAAGCTTTAAATGTGCTTGCCCAGATTGTTCCTGCCCTCTGCCCTGGAAACTATACAAATGAAATAAGGGCCATGCTGGTTAAAATCTTTCCTAATTTTTTCATGTCAGTATAAATTCATCTCATTAAATATAATATGTAATATAGTCCTTCCCCATCTTGATGAACACTTATGAAGTCATTTTAAATTTTTCACTATTATTCCATAAATATAGACAATTGTTATTTGTCAATTCAAACTAAATTAGTGAAAACATTTTTAAGTTAGAAAATAAAATAATTTTTTACAATTAATGCCAACTAATACTTGAACTCCAATATGTGCCAGGCCATGTGTGGGCACTTTACATGTATTATCTTATAACATCCATAGTTTCTGCAGCTTAGGACACGGGTATCTTTGGGGACCATGTTTTCAGCCTACTGTGATGTCTGTGATTTATCTCCTCATCCTTTTCAGATATGCACTTTCCCTTCCTCCTCTCTGAGTAACAAAGTACCTAGCACATAGCAGGCATAGAATGGATGATGTTGGGGAGATCAAACCCAACACCCGGTCGTGGGGGCGACGAAGTCTGGCAGAGTCAAAGGACTGAGAAAAGACAGTTTGAGAAGTAAAGTGAGACCAGGGGACCATTGCGATTGTGGAGGCTGCGAAGGCCGCGAGCTCTGGGAGCCCAATATTTATTGGTAATCCAACAGAGAAACAGGTGGTGAGAATGTGGGGGGTCAAAAGGGCAGGCTCATGATCTACAGCTGTGACGGTTTAGCATTTATATGGAACATATTCTGCTATTTGAGATAATGGGAATACAATCAATCTAGGAGCTTGGAGGGCTAGAAGCAAGGAGCCAGCAAGTCTACACACATTGCAGAGGACATTATGTCAGACATGCAAGCCCTGCCTCGGCTTTCTTCCCAACACTCAGCTTTTTCCCAACAGATGCTGTGCTAGAAATGACTCTTGCACTAGTCAGGATTGACTTATTAAGGGTTTACTGCTGAACAAATAGCTCTCCACATTTTAACTCAGCAAAAGTATGTTTCTCACTCATGTCACAGTCCAATGCTTGTCAGGCACCTTTCCTTGGCAACTGTCCCTCAAAGAAGCTTCAAGCCTATTCTATCTTACAAAGATGACATTTAAAAGTGGCCTCCATGGAGCTTGCAATGAGCCAAGATCACACCACTGCACTCCAGCCTGGGCGACAGAGTGAGACTCCATCTCAAAGAAAAAAAAAAAAAAAAAAAAAAAGGGGCCTCCAAAAGAGACTTTGCTGAATGAATATAGGCAAAATGCAAATGTAATAGAATTGGAAAACAGGATAGCATCTGAGTAGAAGTGAGACTGTATTGTTCGAAAGCTCTTCCTGGGATGGGCCTTTGCAGAAACTCTGCAAACCGAGTTCCACATGCAAGTGCATCCATACCCATACACTCCTTCAAAAGCCTCATGCGTTATCTTGGAATTAGTCATTGTTATTTCTCACTCATAATATTGCTCTTTTGTAATAGCATGAGTAATTGAGTTGAGTCTGTATGTTAATTTGGGTGTATCAAGTTATTGGTCAATGAAGAAATTGACTCACTTGCAAATTGTCAGCTAGCTGAGAGAGAAAATTTGAGTCAAGGTTTAAAACATTGTATAAGTAATTTTTAAAACAACACAAAACATATTTGCTACATTCGAAAGCAATTGATTATAAGACACAATTGAAGTAGGGGGACATTAAAATAAAATTACATTGTTTACTAGAGTTTAAAAGAAATTCTTGCATTATTTGTAAAACTGATTCAGTAGGAAGAAATTAATACTCAGTTTATAAAAGTATTCATGTTTTCCTTTAGGCATTTCTTCTAGTGCATTCAAAATTATCCAATTTACAAATAATTCATTTTAAGTTAACATCCAGCATATAAAATGGTTGTGTTGAAACACTGTCTTCAGAATTTTACTTTTAAAAGATACTATTTTAGTATAAATTCACATTTATAGCTGAACACTTTTGTGAAAGATACTAGTCTTTAAAATATTTTACAGGCTGGCCTTGTTGGTCATGCCTGTTATCCTAGCACTTTGGGAGGCCAAGGCAGGTGGATCACTTGACCCCAGGAGTTCAAGACCAGCTTGAGCAACATAGTGAAACCTCATTTCTACAAAAAATACAAAAATTACCAGATGTGGTGGCACACAGCTGCAGTCCCTACTCAGGAGGCTGAGGTGGGAGGATTGCTTGAACCCAGGAGATAGAGGCTGCAGTGAGCCATGATTTCACCATGCACTCCAGCCCAAGTGCCAGAGTGAGAGCCTGTTTCAAAAAAAAAAAAAAAAGTTTGACAGTTCCAAAACATATTCATGTTAATTAGAGTCCGCTAAGTTGCTATAAATACAACAAAAAATTCAGTGGCACAAACAAAGTATCAGTTGCCTCATGTAAAAGTCCAAGATTAGCAGGTGCAGATTAGAAGAGCAAAACTGACTCAGGGAGTGGTAGAAGGTGAGCAAGGATCCAAGGCATGAGTCACAATCCATGCCTCTTACAACCCCTCACATCTGTCAAATAGAACCCTTGGCGGGATGGGCCCTTGTTCTAGCCCAGTGCCTGAAATCTTGTTTCTATTATATTGGTGGTTCTACATGATTTTATATTTGAAAAGTTACATTTTAGAAGTGGATATTTTGTATTTTTGGTTACTCATATAACTGTAGGAAAGCACTATTAAAAATACCTTTATTTCATTAAAATTATCTGCTTATGTTTTGGTCTCCTCCACCAAACTGTAAGCGCCTCTGAGTAGGAAACAATACATTCCTCACTATATTCCAGCACTCAGCTCAGTGCACGGGGATTTAAAAGTAAATTTCTACCAGAAGTATAAATTCTTAGATCCAGATTGTGAGGAGGGGAGGAGAGAGGTATAGGCGAGGCGGGGGCGGAAGCGGGGGCAGGGTCATCTGTTTGAACAGATCATCTGAAGGGTAGGTGTTCACTTAAGCATTTGGAGCAGAACTTGCTTTGGGGTTGTTGACAGTTTTCTTTTCACTAGGAAGTGTTTGTCAGTTTAAGGCAAAAACCAGGAAGTTAAAAGTGGATGCAGAGGCGAGCACAGATGGGACTAGGGGGCACTCTGTTTTCAGAGAAAGTAGTTGAGAGTCCTGGCAACAGCAGCTGAAATATAAAGAAGTTGTAGGATTAACTTTTTCGCCCAAAGCAGCTTCAGCCCACGTTTCATTCCCATCAAGGGAGGGAGAATGGGTGCCGCTGAGTGGGCGGGGGAGTAGTCTCTGAAAGGAGGTGGAGCGCTACAGCCCCTCCCCGTTGGCTCTCGCTGTTTGTATACTGTTGGTTTGTACTGATTTGACAACAGCCGGCTGTTGAGTCGCCTCCTGATCGCAGCTGAAGGGTCTGTGGAGGGCTTCGGGAAAGGCGGTGAGATCCGGTACAGCAGCAGAGCACTCCCGGCTCTGGGTCTCGCAGGCGCAGGGCTCCTCCTTGCCAGCAGAGCGATTTCCTCTAGTGAAGAGGACCGTCGAATCTGTCCTCCTCAAGGCAGCTCTTGTACAGAATTTATTCGAATGCCATGGCCAAGGTCTTCCTTGAAAAATGTTGACCGATGTGTGCTTTTTGTCTTTTGTCATCCTTTCTTTAGGATAGGCGACATTGACCCACAGGTGAAGATCTCTGGAGAGCATGACTAAGAAAAGAATTGCTGTGATTGGGGGAGGAGTGAGCGGGCTCTCTTCCATCAAGTGCTGCGTAGAAGAAGGCCTGGAACCTGTCTGCTTTGAAAGGACTGATGACATCGGAGGGCTCTGGAGGTTCCAGGTACATACATCTCCTAGTCCCTTAATACTTGAAACCCTCCCTGCAACTAGGTGCATACTACAGTTTATCTTAACAGTGTCAGGTGGCCGGCGCGCTCACGCCTGTAATCCTAGCACTTTGGGAGGCCGAGTCGGGCGGATCACGAGGTCAGGAGATCGAGACCATCCTGGCTAACACGTGAAACCCCATCTCTACTAAAAATACAAAAAAATTAGCCGGGCGTAGTGGAGGGCGTCTGTAGTCTCAGCTACTCGAGAGGCTGAGGCAAGAGAATGGGGTGAACCCGGGAGGCGGAGCTTGCAGTGAGCTGAGATTGCACTTCAGCCTGGGTGACAGAGCGAGACTCCGTCTCAAGAAAAAAAATAATAAAAAATAAAAAAGATAGTTAAACTTATTATATTCCAAAGAATACCAGCCACCTTTATTGATCTCCAAACTGACATGCATTGGGTTTGCTGGGTTTGCTTTTATTTTTTTCATTTTTTGAAGGATAATTTTTATCCTTTTTATTTACAGAAAATTCAGCAGTGTACATTTAACTCAGTTTAGTGGCAACTTCTTTCACCTTTCCCTTTTCCAGCTTGGTGATTCAAGCGACAGATTTAGGACCCGGGACATTGCCTCCCCAGTGGCAGCGAATCTCATCGTATCTGTCGATGTAATTGGTTCTGAAAACTGCCACCAACTTAGCCACATCTCCTTTGTCTTCCTAGTGAACCTGTGTGAAGGCAACATCGTGCAGGTCTTCCCGTGGACTAGACATCACAATCTTAACTTCCCCTTGATAATGCAGTAAGGGACCCCCATTTTGGGACACAGGGCAGGTAGGAAGACAACCAGCTCGATGGGATCCGCATCGTGTGCCATCACCACCAGCTGAGTCTTCTTGTTCTCCACCAAGGTGGTGATTGTGTTAACCCCTGCTGGAGAGACGGGTGGTGTCTCGGTGGGATATCCCCTTTGCCAGCAGCTTTCTTCACAGTCCAGGACAGCAGTCTCTGCTGCTTCTCTCGTTTTGTCTCTGGTCTGTGCTTGTGGGCCTGCATAAGCAGTCAGTAGCTGTTTGGCAGTGCAAGACCTGGGTGAACTGGTTAATGGTGGGCAGTGCTTTCAGCAGCTTATAGAAGGATAGCTCTTTGCTGCTGCAACCTGATACAGGGGGGCCATTTGACAAACAGGGTGAGGTCCCTTTGGGGCTGGATGTCCTGTCCAATGCCAAAATTCTTAGGCTTTTTCTCAAACAGAGGATCCGCAACATTTTTGGCTTCCTGCTTCACGATAGCAGGGGTGGGGGCCGCCTTCTTTCCCTTAGCCTTCTTTCCTATTGGCATCTTGGGTGGCTAGAGGAGAACAGGTTTGCTTTTAAGCTAGCTTTCTGAACAGTGAATAGTATTGAGGTGGCCTAGATAAGTTTTACATTTCATATTTCATAAAAACTAACACAGTGTTGGCCAGCTACATAAAAGTGGCTTTATAGCATTTCTTAGTTGAACAGAACTACAATCCTCTTGCACCCTGACTCTGTTTTGGGGACTAATTTTATGTGACAATGGTCCTTATTCAGATCTGGAGTGGATCCCCTTGGCTGACCTGCATACCTATATCATCATCAGTCTTGGACATGGGCAAAACGCCCGTTGTTTTTAGTAAACAGCAGAAAATTCTGCTCTTAAAATCTGGCCACGATATGGTATGGAGGTTAAGAACGCAGTCTTAGGCTCAAATGTTATTTCTGTCACCTACTAGCAGTGTGACCTTGGGCACATCATTAAGCCTCTGTGTACCTCTGTTTCTTCATCTTTAAGAAGTGGATAATGATAGTATCCACTTTATAGAGTTATTGTCAGGAGTAAATGAATGGATCATTATGCCAAACACAACAGCGCCAGGAACATAGTGCTACATGTTGGTTATTATTCAGTAGGCCTAGGATGGGACTCACACATGTGATGTCTTTACTAAGCAGGTTTGGCAGTTACTGAAAAGGCATGAAATCAGTTAAGGATGAGAGGAGGTTGGGAGAGCATCCATCACCCTGTCTGATTATCAAGTTCCTGGTTTTTATCTCCAATGTGGTTTAAAATTATTATCTGCTAAAGACTTAATGTGGAGGTTTTTCTTCTGATTATCCACTTGGCAAAATTTTAACACTTTACAAACTGCTTCCTTGAAAATAAATAAGCTGTGTTTCATCATAATGCTCTGACCTCTGTTACGACAGACCACCCCTGTGTTTCACCATTATATTTCTAGAACCAAGCATGTGTGCTACTATCTCCATGTTTTAAAGCTCCCCAGATGATTCCAATGTGCAGACAAGGTTAAGAATAACAGTTCAAAGAGAGTTTCTATTCCATGGGATTTTGAGAAACTGACAGGAACAGTAGCCCCAAACCGTCCTCATTCCTCCCATTTAAATTTTTCTTCTTTCTTCTGTCCTTATTACTTCTTCCAATCCCATCAGTTCCAATTACCCCAACTTCCATCCCCCGCTCTCCCTCTCTCCTTTCTTTCTTTTTTTTTTTTTTCTTTTTTAGACAGAGTCTCACTCTGTTACCCAGGCTAGATGGAGTACAGTGGCATCATCTCAGTTCACTGCAACCTCTGCCTCCTGGGTTCAAGCGATTCTCATGCCTCAGCCTCTCAAGTAGCTGGAATTATATACATACTACCACGCCTTGCTAATTCTTGTATTTTTAGTAAAGACGGGGTTTCATCATGTTGGCCAGGCTATTCTCGAACTCCTGACCTCAAGTGATCCGCTCACCTCGGCCTCCCAAAGTGTGGGGATTACAGGCATGAGCCACCGTGCCTGGCCTCTCTTTTCTTACACAGACTTCCTGATCAAATAAATGTGTAAGCCTTGTGCCTAGGAAGGAAATATAATCAGTGTATAGAATTTGTAGAGGGAAGATTTATTCATCAATGGTAGAAAATTGTAAAATCCAGGAGCAGAAGCTCCTTTTTCTTCTACTCACTAACCCAGTACTGCTCTATGCTCACTCTTTTGTAAAGCAGTGGATTGGCACAGTGATAAAACTTACCTAAGGTCCAGTTGGGTGGTTCGAAGGACTTGAAGGATTTTGTTGACACAGGATAACACTTTGTTGTGGTTAGTGATTTGAAAAAAGAGTTGAAATATAGGAGTACCTCAAAGAGGTGAGATCTATCATTCATTTCACTCACTGATCCCAACAGACCTGCTGTGGAAAGCATGGCTCTGCTCTTTCTAAACTTTGAACTTTTGGAATACAGGTACAGACTTGCATTTATCAGTACCTCATAGTCTATTTTATTACAGAGGGACTTTATAAATATCTCTTGAATGAATAAATGAAATAAAATTCAGAAGTTAGGAACATGCCTCCCCTGTTCTCTTTACAAACAAACATCTTAATTCCAAAATGACCCTGCCATTCATTAATTTACCTTAATTTAAAAAAGATATACTTGTGTACAAACATGTTTAAATAAACTTTTAATTTTAGAACAGTTTTAGACTTACAAAATTTATTAGGAAGATAGCACAGAGAATTACAGTACACCTCATGTCCAGTTACCTCATTATTAACATCTTATATTAGTATGATACATTTGTAAATAATTAATGAGCCATATTGATACATTATTATTAACTGAATTCCATAATTTATTCAGATTTACTTAGTTTTTCCTAGTGTCCTTTTTCTGTTCCAGGATCCCACCCAGGATACTGTATTACATTTAATAGTCATATCTCCTTAGGCTCATAGTTTTGATGATTACTTACTGGTCAGATATGTTGTAGAATATCCCTCAGTTGGGATTTATCTGATTTTTTTCTCATGGTTAAACTGCAGTTATGAATTTTGGGGAGGAATATTATAAAGGTGAAGTGCCATTCTCCTAACCTCCCATCAAGGGTACATACTATCAACATTATACCCACTGTTTTTTTTTTTTTTTGAAACTTAAAACTCATTTTATGTTATTGTAAGTAAATTAGCATTCAATATATGCCAAAATATATCTTTGTTGAAGTTTAAGTTTGTTTTACTTTTCTATTTTTTGTTTTCCAACTTTTATTTTAGGTTCAGGAGGTACATATGAAAGTTTGTTACAAGGATAAATTGTATGGGGCTGGGATAACTGCTAGCCATATGCAGAAGACTGACACTAGATCCCTTCCTTTTGCCATATGTGAAAATCAACTCAACATGGATTAAAAAGTTAAATGTAAAACCTCAAACTATAAAAACCCTAGATAATATCACTATTGATGTTAACCTTGATGTCCTGGCTTGAAACAGTGTTTGTCAGTTTTTGCCACTGTAAAGTTACTCCTTGTTTTTCCCTTGCCATACTGTGTTCTTTGGAACAAAGCCACTATACACAGCCCACAACTAAGGACAAAGTCTTCTATTCTAGGCCTTCAGTCTTTCCATATGAACTTTAGAATCCATGTGTTAACTTGGATTCTAAAATAGCTTGCTGGGGTTGATTGGGATTGCATTGTATCTGTAGGTCAAGTTGGAAAGAACTGACATCTTAACAATATTTAATCTTCCAGTCTACGAATTGGAATATCTCTCCATTTATTTAAATCTTAGACTTTCTTCATCTGTGTTTTATATCTGTGTTTTATAATTCATGCTTATAAATCCTATACTTTTTTTATATTTATACCTACGTATGTAATTTCGGGGGCATTATTATAGATGGAGTTTTTAAAATTTCAAATTCCAGTTGTTCATTCTGGTATATAAAAAAGCAAATGGCTGGGCACGGTGGTTCTTGCCTGTAATCCCAGCACTTCGGGATGCCGAGGCAGGTGGATCACGAGGTCAGGAGATAGAGACCAGGCTGGCCAACATAGTGAAACCCCATCTCTACTAAAAATGCAAAAATTAACCAGGCACGGTGTCATGCGCCTGTAGTCCCAGCTACTCAGGAGGCTGAGGCAGGAGAATTGCTTGCATCCAGGGGGCGGGGATTGTGGTGAGCCAAGATTTCGCCACTGCACTCCAGCCTAGGCAATAGAGTGAGACTCTGTCTCAAAAAAAAAAGCAACTAACTTTTGTATGTTAACCATGTATCCTGCAACCCCGCTGTACTCACTTGTTGGCTCTAAGAGTTCTTTTTCTTTCTTTCTCTCTTTCTTTCTTTCTTTTTTTTTTTTAATTCTTTGGGATTTTCTATGTAGACAGTCAGGTCATCTGCAAATAAAAAGTTTTTATTCCTTCCCAATCAGTATATCCTTTACTTTTCTTTCTTGTATTATTGTACTAGCTAAGACTTCTAGTACAATGTTCCATAGGAGTGGTGAGAGAGGACATCCTTACCTTGTTCCCAGTCTTAGGGGAAAAGTGTCTAGTTCCTCACTGTGAAGCATGATGTTAATTATAGGTATTTTACAGATGTTCTTTATCAAATTGAGGAAGTTTCTCTCCATTTCTAGTTTGCTGAGAGTTTTTATCGTGAATGGATGTTGTACAAACAATATTTTAACAAAAATAAAAGAAAAAGAAAGAAATCCTACTGCCTTAATAAATCGACTGGTTTTCTGTGTTTTCACATTTTTTCTATTTAAAATAAATAAAGTATACTCAAAAGAGACATGTCCAACAGGGAGAGATTATACAATTATAATTATATACCCACAGGTAGACATAATATTACATATTTGGTGAATAGAATGTAAATTTAATTTTATAATTAGTTTTTTACTTCAAGTTATATCATAGGCTGTTTTAAACGTTCCTGCACAGACTTCAAAATCATAGTTTTTGGTGTCTCCAAATTCACTTTCCATGATTCATTAACTAATTCATTTCAAAGCATTTATTGCACATCCAGTACACACCAGGTCCACGATAATAGAGATTTAAAGAAGGATATGGCTACTCTCTGGTTTTTCACAGTCATGGAAACAAATGCATGATAATACAGTGTGTTTAAGTTATCTTTATAGAAATATGAACAGAGAGTTTTGGGAGCTGGGAGGATGAATAGGGGAATCTAATTCCCTGGAGAAATTAGAAAAGTTTTCTTGAAGGAAGTGACATTTGATATAACTCTTGAAGGACAGGAAATTTTCCAGGTGAAGAAATAGTAATATGTACAGAGGTTTAAAGTTGTGCAAGAGCTTAGAGTGTTTCAGGAACAATTTAATGACTTAGAAATTTGAGATTAAATAAGGACAACACTGGATGAAGATTAAAAGATAAACCGGGCTAGATTGTGAAATGTGCTAAATTTCAAAATAAGGAATTTTGTTTTCCAGATGGAATCAAGAGAAACTATTAAGCAGTGGAGTAGCAGGATCTACTTCGTATTTATCAGGATACCCATGGAGTGGTGTGGAAGATAAATTCTGCAGGTTGAGACTGGGCGCGGTGGCTCACGCCTGTAATCCCAGCACTTTAGGAGGCTGAGGCAGGTGGATCACGAGGTCAGGAGATAGAGACCAGCCTGGCTAACCTGGTGAAACTCCATCTCTACTAAAAATAAAAAATAAAAATTAGCCTGGTGTAGTGGCACGCGCCTGTAGTCCCGGCTACTGGGAAGGCTGAGGCAGGAAAATCGCTTGAACCCAGGAGGCAGAGGTTGCAGGGAGCTGAGATCGTCCTACTGCACTCCAGCCTGGCAACAGAGCGAGACTCCGTCTCAAAGAAAAACTTAAAAAAATTCTGCATGTTGAGATAATGTCACTTACTAAACCATTCATCTATTTTGGGAACATTTAACATTGTTACTAATTAATTGCTATTTAAGTTATACAAAAATATGTCTTTCTGCATTTGACTTTATATTATTTTTGCAATTTTTCTTAGGACAAAATTTTGGGAGATACATGTGTCTTATTGAACTCTTTTTGAGATAAATGTTGATGTATATTATTAGTTTTGTTATGCATTTTGCGAAACTTATATCTCATTCTGTATATCCCTTTCTCAATACAATTTGATATGCATCCATTAAACATTTATTGAGTGCTATGTATCATTGTGGATGCTGGGGGGAAAACCATGAGTACAATTCAAGGGGCTTACAATCTAGTTGGGGAGATAAGGAATACACTACAAAACATTACAGAGGTCTTTGAATCCTAAGCTCAGAAATAGGAACTTTATTCTACAGGAAATGGGGCAACATCTAAAATTTTAATTAGGGCAGAGATATAGTCCAACCACACCTTAGAGAGAACACTTTGGCTGAAATAGGTAGGATAGGTTAGAAGAAGAGACTTCAAAGGAGACTTGTGACAATGTTATTAGCAGTTAAAGAAGTAAGATTTTGGATTATGGGTCAGAGAAATGGGAATGATCAATTTAGGATTCCTAGATTGAATATGCAATAAAAATGGGAGAAAATCAATCCTAAAGGAGGACAAAGCCAACAAACACTCTCCTTTGTGGCCATTTAATGTTTCATAATGCTCAATATTTCAATATCTGTTCATTTCTAGAATAAAAAGGGAGGAGGAGATCCAAATTGATTAAGGTGATTTTCCATAGTCAAAACAATTTTTGAAAATCTAAAAATTTGAAAACTCCTCATTTGTGAAATCTCTGTGACAGAATAATAGGCTGTGTAGATTGCATCATTGCATTACTTTATGTGATCACCACAACAATGCTATAAGGTAGTTAACAGGAAGTTTTTTTTTTTTTTTTTTTTTTTTTGAGATGGAGTTTTGCTCCTGTTGCCCGGGCTGGAGTGCAATGACGCGATCTCAGCTTACAGCAACCTCCGCCTCCTGGGTTCAAGCAATTCTCCTGCCTCAGCCACCTGAGTAACTGGGATTACAGGCATGTGCCACCACGCCCAGCTAATTTTGTATTTTTAGTAGAGACGGGGTTTCTCCATGTTGGTCAGGCTGGTCTTGAACTCCCGACCTCAGGTGATTCGCCCGCCTCGGCCTCCCAAAGTGCTGGGATTCCAGGCATGAGCCACCACGCCCAGCCTCAATAGGAAGTTTTTGAGGATGCAAAGAAGTTTGTTGTAGGGGAAAGAACACTGAATTGGGGATTAATGTCATCTAATGCAGTGCATCTCAGTTTGCATACACATCTGAATCACGTGAAGATTTTGCTAAGATGCAGGTTCTGATTCAGTAGGTCTGAGGTGGGGCCTGAGAGTCTGCATTTCTAACACCATCTCTCAAGTGAAGCCCCTGCTGCTAGTCTATAAGCCACACTTTGGTAGTAAGGATCTAGAGCAGTGGCTCTCAAATTTCAGTTGTTTTGTTGGGCATTTAGCTTGTCTCATTTTTATATTATGAATAATGCTGGTATTAACATCCTTTAACATAAAGCTTCCTCAGCAATGCTGAATATTTTTTTAAAAGGCTAGGTAAATTGCAAGGAGTTTCATATACATTTTGACACTGCTCTCCTGAAAACATTGGAGATGTTATACTGTTTCCAGTACATGGAAACTGTTACACTCTTTCCTATATATGTTCCCATTTTGCCTCACTGTTATTCATTTAAAAGACTATTATTCAGTGTTAGTAACACTCTCTTCACATGTTTAGAACTTTAGCTGGGATAGAATAGAATAGGTAGAATTTCTGGGGACTGGTCACATATTTTCTGTCCCGTCCCAGACATTCTCTTCATGTGGTGAGGCTGGACTTCCTCATAGTATGGTGGTCTCATGGTAGTTGGATTTCTCATATGGCTGCTAGCTTCTACCAGAGCGAGCTTTCTGAGACCCAGGCAGAATCTGCAAGGCTACTTACGACTTGGTCTTAGAAGTCATTCAGTATCATTTCAACTGTATGCTGTTGGTCAAAAGCAAGTCATAAAGATAACTGAGGTTCAAGGGGAAGGGACTATATAAGGGCACAAATACTGGAAGGTGTGTGTGTGATTGACACTTCTTTCAGAAAACTTTTTCAGATGTTTATTGACTATTTATAGTCATGAAGATGATTCTCAAGCTGCTATGAATATTTTCTATTTATTGCAGGAAAATCCTGAAGAAGGAAGAGCCAGTATTTACAAATCAGTGATCATCAATACTTCTAAAGAGATGATGTGCTTCAGTGACTATCCAATCCCAGATCATTATCCTAACTTCATGCATAACGCCCAGGTCCTGGAGTATTTCAGGATGTATGCCAAAGAATTTGACCTTCTGAAGTATATTCGATTTAAGGTAGAAAATTGTGTGGATATCTTTGTGTTTGATGTTGTTTGCTAAGTAAATGAATAATGTGGTTTCAGTTACCAATGTACTTCTAAAGATTGGCTTGATTTGCACATGTATTTATCCTACCCAGGGAAAAACTCCATTCTTTGTCCTCCTTGCTCCTCATATATTTGGCTGCAGATATAGGAAGCCCCCTGGCAGAGTGTTTTCATCACCTTCATTTCACATTATTTGCACATAACTGCAATCAACAGATGAAGGGAATTGCTTTCCCCAGTACAGAAGGGAACTGATAGGTATGGGAACTTTAAAACTTTCTGGTTCCACAGTCCTTTACTGCTTTGCCCTTTTGTACTTTCTGAAGTACTTTCCAATACATTTGTTTACATAAACATCATAAAACCCAGTGAAGTATAGTTGTTGGATAGTTAACTTTGGTGTAGAGGGAAGAACATGGAATTGCAGAACAAAAACCTGAATTCTGGTGCTTGCCCTACGACTGACTAACTTAGATGTCAGACAAGCAATTTCCTCAATTTCAATTTTTTAAAATTTTCTTGTTCTTAAAACAAGATAACTGTACTAGATCACTTCCGTGGTTCCTTCCTGCTCTAAAGTATTCTAGGACTTTTCTATAATTTCTGATCATGACCATAAAAGAACAGATATTTCTGACAGCTGGCAAAAAGCCCAAAGCTTCTGCCTTCTGATCATCTTGCTAACTCATGCCTTTTTCTGCTTAACAACAATAAGAAAATGAAAACATCTAGTGAACTTCTAAAGTAAGTCATTTACATTCCATTAATGCTTCTCTTCATTTGTTTAAACAATACTTATTGAACAAGTTTGTTATCATACTAAGCATTGAATATGCAAAGACAGAAAAGAAAAATCAGTAACTTTATAGTCTACTTAAGGGGTAACAAATGAAGAAAAATTTTATTATAAATATAATTAATAAAAATAAAGAGTTACGTGGGGACAAATGCTAGAGATCTATACGTTGCAGTTCGGAGGAGAGATGTTGAACCCAACAGGACAGGTTCCAGGGAAGTTTTCTTAAAGGAGATAAAGTTTTCTTAAAGCTGAGTCTTGAAGGGTGAGTAGGAATCTACCAAATAAGGAATAAAAGGGTGATCTAGGCAGAGGCACCAGCCTGTGTAAAAAAGAACATGATAGAGGAACTATAAATAGTGCTGGATGGCCAGGGCATGCAGAGATGGTCTCTCTCTCCCTCTCTCTCTCTTTTTTTTTTTGAGACAGAGTCTTGCTCTGTTGCTCAGGCTGGAGTACAGTGATACAATCTCGGCTCACTGCAACCTCCACCTCCCAAGTTCAAGCAATTCTCCTGCCTCAGCCTCCCAACTAGCTGGGATTACAGGCACGTGCCACCACACCTGGCTAATTTTTGTATTTGTAGTAGAGACGGGGTTTCGCCATGTTGGCCAGGTGAGTTTTGAACTCCTGACCTCAGGTGATTCACCTGGCTCAGCCTCCCAAAGTGCTGGGATTACAGGCGTGAGCCACCGCACCTGGCCAGGGGTGGTGTCTCTCATAGTCCATGAAGACATTATGGTCATAGGCCCTTAGAAGCACATACTGTTTCCTTAACCTAAGTAGGGCAACCCATATTTATTATTTTTATAAAGTTAAAAGTCGTAACACTATCCTGTTTCACAGCCTCTTTCTTTACAGTTCCTTGTAAAATGGGTATTTATGGTAGCTAAAGGGAGATTCACTTCTATAAAATGAGAGCCACTGAGGTGTTTTTCTACCCTGCCAGGAAAAGGAGCCCTATAGCTCAGCCACTTGTTTAAAGGTGGCCAGGAGAAGAGAACCTGGGGTAAGAAGACATCAGAAGATCTCAGGACATATAGGGATCAGGAGAAGAATAGGCATTTAGTGCATGGAGTATCATAAAAACACAGGAGAAGCCCAGGCTTTAATCAGGTGTTACAGTGCCTTAGGACATGGACCAAGAGACCTAGTGACTTGCACTTTTCTAGAAGAGGAGGGTACATTAGCCTGGCAATACTTCGTTACTTTTTTCTGTCTTGGGGAAGTTTTCTCATTCTGACCACAGCTCAAAACAAAACAGTTCTTATTTGTGGAATATGAAAATCAAATATCCCTGCATGGGTCCTATTATGTGATAGTACCTGTGATACCAGCCCTTTGTGTAACACTGTGCAAGGAGAGCCATGTCAGGGATGTCCCTGTGGTTATCACTTTTCTTTTCAGACCACTGTGTGCAGTGTGAAGAAGCAGCCTGATTTTTCAACTTCAGGCCAATGGGAAGTGGTCACTGAGTCTGAAGGGAAAAAGGAGATGAATGTCTTTGATGGAGTCATGGTTTGCACTGGCCATCACACCGATGCTCATCTACCTCTGGAAAGCTTCCCTGGTGAGCAACTTACCAGGAAGGAAGACCTTTGACCCATGCCTGTGACCTGACCCCTGAGGAATGGGAGGATTGTAGTCTGAGTAATTCCTACTTTGGAATGAAGTAAGACTTACCCTAATTCTTCTTGTTCCCCAGAAAGATGTTGGGGTAACTTGTATTATTGTCATTTTTGTAATTTTGGAGATTAGAGCAAAATGTGAGGTCTCTTTAGTTTTACAATGACTTTAGTTTTTCTAAGTATCAAAAGGAAGAATGTGGAGTTCTTGAGGAGCATTAGGCTAAATGAAGAATTTTTCAGCAATAAACAGGAATATTGAGTTTCTAAGGAAGGAATGAAAGCTTGAAGAACTTCAGTCTTTGGCCTGGATTTTCATTTTTTAAAAAAGTACTCTGTATACTCTAAAGTATATAAGAATATATGTGCTATAAGCGAAATGGGAGTAGGTATTTAAGGGGATGAAAAGACAAAAGAGAATGGAGGTTTTCTGAGGCAGTTTTTATTTATAGTCTCTAAATCCAAAATACAAACACATCCTGAGTTAAGCAAAGTACCTATGACAAGGAAATCACAAGGTACTACTCTGAGGTTACGGGGGAAAAAAAATAGCCAAAAATACTGAGAAAGGCAAGAAAGTAGCTGAGTAAAGAGAACACTTGGAGAATATATGCTTAAATTTAAGTCTGCAAAAAGACCAAGTGACTTGA
Organism: Chlorocebus sabaeus; assembly: GCF_047675955.1. NCBI lineage: Eukaryota > Metazoa > Chordata > Mammalia > Primates > Cercopithecidae > Chlorocebus > Chlorocebus sabaeus. The sequence continues at coordinate 15,185,010 of NC_132923.1, forward strand.
CAAATGATATCCATCATATAAACCATTACCCAATAATTATTTTCCCTTCTCTTGCAGGAATTGAGAAGTTCAAAGGGCAGTACTTCCACAGTCGAGACTATAAGAACCCAGAGGGATTCACTGGAAAGAGAGTCATTATAATTGGCATTGGGAATTCTGGAGGGGATCTGGCTGTAGAGATTAGCCACACAGCCAAGCAGGTTTGAATCACTCCATTATTTACTTTGCCTAACTCTAGCTTCAGTTTCTCCAAGGAAGCTGCAGGTGGGCCCAACAGACAGTAGGGATACCTGCACATAGCCCATCAGTGCCAGTAGCAAATGTAGGGCTTGGTTTCATTACCTCAGTTGGCAACATTGTGATTGATGCTAATAGAGGAGTTAAGGCTACCAGTTAGAGTTCCATTATGCAGCTGGCCTCATACCAAGGAACTGGATCGGCTAAAGTCTGGGCTCATTATCTTAATCAGGCATCTTCTTAGAGTGTGCCTCTGGCTTTGATAAAGATCAAGTAATTGCTGGAGGTTGTTAGAGAGCAGTATTGAGAGTGAGGATCTTCTGTTGGCCAGCAGAAGTGCTATGTTCTTATATAAAGGAAAACACACTATGATCATTAGAAACTTTTCACTCATAGGATAGTGGGTGAATTTTCCTTTACACTCCCCAAAAAGAAGCAATCTTATCTTCCCAAAGACAATGTGGGTATCCGTATAGCGTCCAAACCGTAGCACATGCAAGCAGCTTGCCCCAGCCTTTGCATGCAGTTAAGTAACTCAGAATAACATTCACTCTAAAGCAATTATATCTCCTTGGCTTTTTGTTTTGTTCGTTTTGGTTTTTGTATAGCAGATTTTGAACTGAGAAGCAAGTGTCTTCACTATGAATTCCTGGAAAAAGACATGCCAATATTGTATTTTGTTATCAATGTCTTTATTGAATTAAACTCTATTGGCAATAGGTAAACATCTTGGTTGTTCTTTAGTAACTTTAATTAAGCCATGCTTCTCTACAAAGATGTTTTAACTTGTTTTATTTTAATGAGAAGCTAAGTGCTACAATTCTGTTAAATGACTCTTACTCAGCAACTTTGTTTGAAAAACACTTCTTCTCATTACTATCCTCATCTACAACCACAAAAATTATTTCATATGTTACTTAATGAATTAATTCAACAGACATTTATCAGGAAATAACAATATAAAAACAAGGATTAAAAATAATTAAAGTAATTATATAAACAAGGGTTAAAACGTGTGTGGGTGTTATGGTAGAAGAATGTGCAAAAAACGAAGAGTGGGGACCCATGGCAAAAGCTTTCTTTAATATCATTGGCTTGTCAAATGGACAGTTCTAAGGGATCTTGGCCTTACCTGCCCTGGGGAACTGCAGGTTGCCAAATAACAAAGCATTTCTGCATAAGGTGGCTGTGTCTGTGAGAAAGCCTGGGAAAATGCAAAGGAAAACTATGTCTGCATAGCAGAGGCAATACTGTCACACCACTAATGCAAGCTGAAGAAACTCAATTGCTGAGTTCTAACTTTTTGCTTTACTTGTAAATTGTATTTATGAAGATTTGTTTACAAATCAAACATTTTAAATGGACCTATATGTTTCAGTATATCATGGAAGTTTTTCATATAATTCTTGTGGATGCTTTTGTAAAGAGAAAATATTCCTTTCTTTCAATATTAATTTCATATAAGATTACATTGATTAAACAGTTTTCCTTATATATCTGATTTGTAAATGTTATTTGCTTAAAATAAGGTATAAATGGAAAACTGAAATAAGAAATATGACAGCAGTTAAGCACTTATCAAGTGTTTACTATATACCACAACTTTTACAAAAACACTTCTTAATTATCACAACAGCCTTGTGATCTATGTATTATTGTTACTATTTCATAAATATGAAACCTTTTAATGAGGGCTCTGAGTGTTTTCGTTACTCATCAGAAATTATATAGCCGGCACACAAAACTGTTCAATTTCTAAGACCATATATGCCCTTTCAACTGTGACTATGGAAGTACATAATTATCACAGCGCTTACAGTCACCACAGGGAAGATAAGATTTGTGAAGTAAACAATTATCCCTCTGTAGACAGGTCATCTTAGACAAAAAGACTATGAAGCAATGTACTTACATAACTTACCATCTGGAAGCCATCTCCAGACAGTTTCATAATGTAGGAAAAGTGATTCTTTTGCCAGGTAACTGAATATCAAATCTTTATCAGCTCTGAACATGGACTTTAGCCAGCGGAGGACACAGAAAGACTGACTAGCTTCCTGTTGTTCTACTAGCAATCTTATTTTTCTCCATTAAATAATCAGTCAAACATTTCTTAAGCACAGGCTTTGGAGTTAGTCAGACCTGGGTTGGAAATTCAGCTCTGCCACTTACTAGCTCTGTGATCTCAGGCAAGTTATTCATCCTTTCCATACCCCTCATCTATAACATGGGTGTAATAATACTTTCCTCAAGAGGTGGTTGTAATATAGATGAAGGACCTAGCACAATGACGTAAAGGTCACAAATCCCAATAAACAGAAGTGATGATAATCTGCTGTGGATGTGTAGGCTTTATCTCCTACCCTTGAGAAAACACATTTGAAGAGACAGAAATCAAGAGTGTAGAAAGTTTAATATCAATAAAAATGATAAACAGCAGGAGTTTTTGTAATAATGCAAACAATGTCAATGGCAAAAGAATGAGGGTTTTAGATTAAATGGTCTCCAGCTGCTTTCAACTTTACCAGTACATGCTTTTTAATGAGTTCTACAGGTGATAAGTGCTAGAGAAGTTCAGAGGATGGGGAGAAAATTGTCAGCCTGAATGGTCACTGGTGTCTTCATGGAGGAGGCAGTCTTGATCCGGGTCTTTAAAATGAACAGGATTTGGAGAGTTAAGAAGAGAGAAGGCATTTCAGGCAGGCATAATGGCACTAAACAGAAATACAATGGTAGATTAGAGCAAGACATATTCTTGGACAGTAGATACACCAATTTAATTGTAAGTTTAGTGTTTGGGAAGGAAAATGGCAGGAAACAAACACAAAAACCCACAAAGATTATGCAGGGGTTAAAAAGCCAGACTAATGAGTTTGAACTGATTCTTGAAGAAAATGGGGGTGCTTTTGAAAGTTTATGAATCTGAGTGACAAAAGCAAACAATTTCTTCCATGCCCCAGGTTTTCCTCAGCACCAGGAGAGGGGCTTGGATCCTGAATCGTGTAGGGAACTATGGATATCCTTTTGATGTGTTGTTCTCTTCTCGACTTACACATTTTATGTGGAAGATCTGTGGCCAATCATTAGCAAACAAATATATGGAAAAAAAGATAAACCAAAGGTTTGACCATGAAATGTTTGGCCTGAAGCCTAAACACAGGTATGTTCCCAGGATGGGAGTACAGGGATAATGGCCAAAGCACAAGAATAAGGACTCTTCACACTGGCTAATGGTAGAGCTACCTCTACCCATACATTAAGAAAATCCATAGTGGCTGGGTGTGGTGGCTCACGCCTGTAATCCCAGCACTTTGGGAGGCAGAGGCGGGTGGATCACCTGAGGTCAGGAGTTCAAGACCATCCTGGCCAACATGGTGAAATCCCATCTCTACTAAAAATACAAAGCTAGCCAGGCATGGTGGCACCTGTCTGTAGTACCAGCTATTCAGGAGGCTGAGGCAGGGGGAATCGCCTGAACCCTGGAGGCAGAGGTTGCAGTGAGCTGAGATTGTGCCACTGCACTCCAGCCTGGGTGACAGAGTGAGACTCCGTCTCAAAAAAAAAAAAGAAAAGAAAGCCTATAGACTCATAGAATCTGAAATCAGATTTCTAACTTGTACCCACAGATGTCCAAGATCTATTGCTCTGTGGGTTTTTAGTCTAGAATTCTCTTTGGCAGTAACGCTTTTCTCATTCCCCCAGGTATCAGTTCTTTTTGCATGATGCCCAACAACAAAATGGGAGCTGAGGGCAGTGCATCATTTACTCATTGAGCACCCGTTATGAGCCAGGCATCATACATGGGCATGAAATACAGAGAGAAAAGACATAATAGTAATAGTAATAGAAATAACACTCACCTTTCTGAGGACTTTCTATAAGATAAGCACAGTGCTAAATGAGTTACATGCAGTATCTCACTTAATCCTTACAAGAGCCCTATAAGTTGGGACTATTTTTGTTTCACAGTGAGGAGGTCAATGCAAACCTACTCCAAAGGCTGAGGAAGCTGAGAGACTGAAGAAAAAGCTGACAGATTCAGTTTCTTAGAAACATTTTATAGGGACTTACAAACAGAAGCCATGTCTGTCTCAGGCAGTGGTGAGACAAGATGGTAGATCCCCACACCATTACCTCCTGACCCAGGGATTATATACATTAGGGGAGGGGCACACATACTTCAGAGCGAATGGGTAGGAGTTTGCCCTAAGAGTGGGATTTACGGTAGGTACATGCTATTAAACAACAGATTAACTGGAAATCTCAGAGGTATTCCTGGAACCAGGGTTGATCAGAAGTCAATATGGTAGATTAGCTTCTAAGATGGAGTTGCTTTGGCCTCCACAATTTTTTATCTACATTTTACAGATATAAAAACTGAGATGTAGAAAAAGTAAGCAATTTTCCTGAGCGCAACAGAAATAATAAATAGCAGACTCAAGAAATAGATCTTACCTTAAATACTCTAATGAGAAGAAAAAGGACAGAGTATAATGAAGAAATACATAGAGCGCTATGAAAGTACAAAGGGTGGGGTCCTCACAGAACCAGGGAGGGAAAACATTTCTAGAGGCTGATTCCAAATTTATTTTCCCTCCAACTTTTTATTTTTTAAAATGTTCAGATCTACAGAAAAGTTGCAAAATGATAAGTACAATGAGCACCCATATACCCTTCACCTGGATTTACCTGTTAAGTTTGCTATATTTGCTTCCTCTCTTTCCCCCTCTCTGTAGATACATCCACACATATAGGGCATACATACACACGTACATTTTTTTTTCTGAAACCATTTGAGTACATTACAGTCATTAAGACAGTTTAAATACTTCAGTGTATAACAAGAAAAAGGGCATTCTCCTACATAACCATCATATAATTATCACACCTGGGAAATTTAACATTGATAAAATACATTATCTACTACATTGGCAATATCCCCAGTTGCCCCAATAATATTTTTTATAGCTTTAAAAAATCTTTTTAAATCTAGTGTCCTGCCAGGTCATCAATCACCCCATTACATTTAGTTGTCATGTCTCTTTAATCTCTCTTAATCTGAAATAATTCTCTCTTTGACATGGGCTTTCTTTTTAAGAACCTAAGGCATTGTTTTGTAGAGAGTCTCTAAATTTAGACTTGCATAGTTTTCTTCCTTTTTCATATTCAGGTGAAATGTTTTTGACACATATACTACATAGGGGATGCTGGTCTTAGGGGGTCATATCAAGAGTCACATGATGTCAGCATCTCTCACAGTAATTATGCTAAATTTGACCACTTACATAAGGTGGTATAGATACCACCGAGTTTCTCCACTATAAAGATATTTTTTCCCTTTGAAGTTAATCAGTGTGGTGACATTTGGAGACTGTGTTTCCTAAAAACCTTTCACCTAATTATTTTAGCATGCATGTTTTTGGTGGTTGCAAAATAAATTGAGGCTTTGTTGAATAATAGGAGATAGCCAAACAAATAGAACAAGGGAATAGCATTCTAATTATAAAAACAAAGTCTTGGAACAGCAAAAAATACATAATGCTCCAGGACCTGCATGTAGTCTGGAATGGCTGGACTATATAGCAAAGATGGAAGAGTGACTGAATGTATCTCTAGGTTCATCAGGCATGACAACCTTTGCTCTACTACATAAAAAGTATGGAATGAAGACAGTCCAAAGCCATTCAAAGATTTAGGCAAGTGAGTAACATAATAATACGTACATTTTAGAAAGACTATTTTGAAAATGGTGTGGGAGTGGGATGGGACAGGAGGTCCTAAAGACAATTGTATCATCTGGTTGAGATAAAGAGTAGATAAAACTATTCTGGGGATGTTAAGAGGAGAAAGGGAAAAGGCTTGGTGACCAAATATAAGACTCCTGGTTTTGTGCGTTCGGCAACTATATGGATGGATGGTGGTATTGCTGGTGAAAAGGAGTAGGTTTGGAGAAAATGATGAAATCATTAGGTTGGAATGCAGAACACAATCGACCTAGTGTCAAAGCATAACTAAATGCAACAACCAGTAGTGGTAATTTAAACATGTAAAGTTCCTGAGGCCAGGATAGCTCCGTCTGAAGATGAGTTAATTTAGTATTCAGGCATTAAGACTGCTTTTTAGGCCAGGTGCCGTGGCTTATGCCTGCAATCCCAGCACTTTGGGAGGCCAAAGTGGGAGGATCACGAGGTCAGGAGTTCGAGGCCAGCCTGACCAACATGGTGAAACCCCGTCTCTACTAAAAATACAAAAATTAGCCAGGCATGGTGGCAAGTGCCTGTAGTCCAAGCTACTCAGGAGGCTGAGGCGGGAGAATCACTTGAACCTGGGAGGTGAAGGTTGCAGTGAGCCAAGATAGTGCCACCACACTCCAGCTTGGGCAACACAGTGAGACTCTATCTCAAAAAAAAAAAAAAAAAAGACTGCTTTTTAGAAAGATCCACGATACTAGGAACCAGCCTTATTATTATTAAAAGTAATGGCAAAAAAAAGCAATTACTTTTGCACCAACCCAGTGTTTCCAGTATCCATATCCTACGCTGTCTCTAGGAAACAATAACAGACCCAAAGTATACCAAGATAATTCATTGAAAACAACTTTGAGATAAATTCTAAAATCCTAGGCTGTGTATCATTGGACGAGTCACATAACTTTTCTAGGCCTCAATTTCCTCATTTACAAAACTGGGATAATGACACCTGTTCTGCTTCCTTCATAGAGTTTTGTGAGAGTCAAATAAGTTAATGCATATAAAAGCCACTTACAAACTGTAAGTTGCTACATACATGTAATTTATTATACAGTTTGGAACACAGTGGCCTAAACCTAGCTCTTGAGCCTTTGAAACTGGAAATGAGACTGAACAGAATGTTGACAGCTTAGTTCCGTCAGACTTCTTGATATGAGGATACAAACTATTGACCTGTGGCCTTATCATATCACACACAGAATATTACTGTTACTTGAGAAATCATATATCTACTCCTCAAACAACACTCTTCCTTCACCCCTCCAACACTGTCCCTTTCAGTGCATCCAGGGTCCAACTTCAGCTCTGATCTTCATCTGTGCCAACCTAGTGTAAATTAGACATTTCCCAAACTTCATGCATAGACCAAGGGGAAGATTATTGGCATACTGTTTACCTCCACCAAAGCAAAATTTTACTTATATGGTACTGATTTCTCTTTCTCTCATTTCTCCTTCACTTGATCTTTGTCACCACTCACAGAGCTCTGAGTCAGCATCCAACCATAAATGATGACCTGCCAAATCGTATCATTTCTGGCTTGGTGAAAGTGAAAGGAAATGTGAAGGAATTCACGGAGACAGCTGCCATATTTGAGGATGGCTCCAGGGAGGATGACATTGATGCTGTTATCTTTGCCACAGGCTATAGCTTTGCCTTTCCGTTTCTGGAAGATTCCGTCAAAGTGGTCAAAAACAAGATATCCTTGTATAAAAGGGTCTTCCCTCCTAACCTGGAAAGGCCAACTCTTGCAATCATAGGCTTGATTCAGCCCTTAGGAGCCATTATGCCCATTTCAGAGCTCCAAGGACGCTGGGCCACTCAGGTATTTAAAGGTAAGTGACCATGCAAATAGACTACTTAATTACTTGGTGATATGTTTACCTCTGTTTAGATACTTGTTTCTAAATAGCTAGAGATAGCATGTATGATTACAACAGTGCCTAGCACAAAGTTAGTACAGAAAAATTTATTTTTGAGTGTATCTAAAGTAGCAATTTATAACCTGAGAAATTTTTCCAAGTTATGCATGCTTTGAAATACATACATACATCATACCTGAGAAATTTTTCCAAGTTATGCATGCTTTGAAACCATCCTTGCTGATGCTTATTTAGTTAGCCTGGGGTGGGGCAGTCATAACATCTTTGAGAAAAATATTCCCCAGTGATTCCAATGTGTACTCCAAATTAGAATTTACTCATCTAGATTTTAGCCAACTGGCATATATTTATGAAGTAAAATAGTTTTATCTTCTTTCATTATAGATAAAATAAAATATAGAAATAGTATGACTTGCTTTCAGCCAAAACTTAAGACCTGATTGCAGACTAGTCAATAATGTAGGATATTCAATCTCCCTAATTCTCACTTTTCTCCTTTTATGTCCCCTCTTTCAGTTTTGGCTAGGAATATATGAAAAAAATAATGGGGAATAGGTTTCATATGAGTCAGTAGAATGCTGTAGCTTCCAAATAAATAATTAAATCTAGCATCATTAAAAAACTATAATGTCCTAGAACATTACAACTGTTGTTCTCTAAACTGGCCAGACCTCACCTAATGATACATTTTAAAAGTGAAGGTGGAGCGCATTAAATAAGGAGAGAGATTTAAATGGTTTAAGGGATTTGAAAACATGCCATCTGAAGTACATGTGAAAGAGTTGGAGAGAGATTTAGCCTGGAGAAGATAAACTTCAGGAGAGATATGAGAATTTCCTTCAAATATCTGAAGGGAAGGCCCATGAAAGAAGGATTAGATTTACTCAGTATAGCTTCAAAGGGTCAAACCAGAATCAAGGAGTCAAATCTTGAGGGTTACATATCAGCTTACCATTAAGAAGAAAATTCAAAACCTTTTTCCTATCAGCCAGTGCCATTTCATGATGGAACCGGCTGCCTCTGAAATTCTAAGCAGAATAGGAAAAGGATGCCAATGACTGAACACTCACTGGGCCGAGGCGGGATGGGGGAAGGTATGGAGTAGATTCAAGCCTCAGGATGGAGAGAAACAAGGTGATGTTTAAGGGTCCTTCTAAAGAAGAAATTCACTGATTCTATGGTTGTTATAACAAAATTTGCTATTGTTACTTGCATTTAATTAAAACTCAGAGTTCCTGTTGGAATTACACCTTTTTTGTTTTCCCTAGTGAAAATCTTCACAGTTACAGAGAGAAAAAGAACCAATGTTATTAGAGTTGATAATTCAACAACCTTTCTAAATTTCCCCAAATTTCTATTACTTCCAGTCCTATCCAGCAGATTATGTACAACCTGAGAGCACTATACAAGTAGTCAAATGCAAATAGCCCATTAGGTTGGCCTGATTCTAGTCATATTAAAGTGACCTTTTAATTGGGTCAATTATATAAGGGGAGAACAGTTCATTAAAACAGGCCACAGCATCTTAGTATACTTTAAGCAACTGGGACTCTTTTCTAAGACCAAGTGAATTATTGAGAGGAAATAGAGAAAATGAGTATTTGCAAGAGTCTGCATTATGGCTATGAGATTAGGGGATCTTAGGGAAAATGTACAAAAAGCCCAGCTTCCTATGGTAGCAGAAGCCTAGTGCTAATTCCTCCAGCTTTTTTCTAACACCTGGAAGGAAGAAATCTTCAGAATTCTATAACTTTACCAGACTTCCAACAGGAACCCTGAGTTTTTTATTCTGTCCATGACCAATCTGTCTGCCTCCCACATTCTTGCCTTTCTCTTCCCTGAATTATCCCTTCACTATGCCAATTTAAAACCCTTTGAATTAGCTTGTTTTTCCCATTTTTTCATGTCTACCCAACAAAGCCTGCATCCTTCCTTGTCTGTCCCCTTCCAAGCCCCGTTTTCCTTCTTCTGTTCTCTGGAATTATTGTTCTCTTGTCAAGAAAATGTTCTACTCTTTTCTAGAACACTGAATTTACTTCCTTGCCTTGACTGAAATGAAACGTAGTTTTTTTCATTGCTTCTTTTGCAGCCCTTGCAAGTGTTTTATTTTCACTCAGCAACTTTCTTTCCTTGAAAACTATATCAAGTTACACCAAATCTCTGGATCACAAGAAGGCATTATGTCATAACCTGGCATTCAAGATCCTCCACAAATTGGATACAACCTCCAATTTCAGGCCCATCTTTTTTTTTTTTTTTTTTTTTTTTTTTTTTTTTTTCGAGACAAAGTCTCGCTCTGTCACCCAGGCTGGAGTGCAGTGGCACTATCTTGGCTCACTGCAAGCTCCACCTCCTGGGTTCACGCCATTCTCCTGCCTCAGCTCCCAAGTAGCTGGGACTACAGGCGCCCGCCACCACACCCAGCTAGTTTTTTTGTATTTTTTAGTAGAGATGGGGTTTCACCGTGTTAGCCAGGATGGTCTCAATCTCCTGACCTCACGATCCATCCATCTCGGCCTCCCAAAGTGCTGGGATTACAGGCGTGAGCCACCACACCTGGTCTCAGGCCCATCTTTCACTAGTCTTTACCATACTTCCTACAATACTGTAGATGCATTGGATGACGTACCCACTAAGCAGCAAACACAGCAGGTACCCTTGTACCCTGTGCTTTTGCTTCCACTGTCCTTTCTCCTTGATATGCCTCCCTTTACTTTTTATTTGTATAGGAAAAGCCTATGCATATTTCTTCCCTCCCTTCGTAGTATAGTGATAGCTCTTTACATAAAGGACTCATGTTTATTTGCCTTTGTATTGCAAGTCTAGACCAGTGCCTAGCACATAAGAGGTATCTAATAAACGTCTATTCTAATAAATGCCAGTTTACCCTTGAGGTAAATGAAATTCTAAATTCTGATGTAGAAATTTCTTATCTCAGGATCTCAGCTTCTGGGCTACCTTAGCCAATTTCCAGTTATGTTAAAAGCCTGAACTGGACTGAAATTGCAGAATGAGAGCCAGATCTCTTTTCTCTCATAACATCAGCTATACATTGAAATGTGCAGGGGCAAGTCAGGAGTACACAGATACAACCTGCTTTAGGCTGACAGCAGACTGAAGGCCTGCTACCACAGGACTATAATTCAGGCTCTCTTCCTTCCCACCTTGTCTTGGAACCCTTGGAAGATCTCTGAACTTCAGTTTCACTGTTCTTCAACATTCTTCAGATAACATATAATGACCTCTTAGTATGTACCAGGCCCTCTGCTAGCGGCTGGAGATGCAAATATGACCAAACAGAAAATCCCTAACTTTCTGGAATGCAGAGTCAAGCAAGGAAGACTGTTAGTCCATTCTCATGCTGCTGTAAAGAACTGCCTGAGTCTGAGTAGTTTCTAAAGGAAAGAGGTTTAATTCACTCACAGTTCTGCATGGCTGGGGAGGCCTCAGGAAACTTACAATCATGGCAGAAGGCACCTCTTCACAGGGTGGCAGGAGAGAGAATGAGTGCTGAGTGAAAGGGGAAGCCCATTATAAAACCATCAGATCTTGTGAGAACTTACTCACTATCATGAGAACAGCATAAGCAGCCTGAGGGTAACCACCCCATGATTAAATCACCTTCCACCAGGTCCCTCCCATGACACATGGGGATTATGGGACCCACCATTCAAGATAAGATTTGGGTGGGGACACAGCCAAACCATATCAAACACAGACAAGTAAACAGATACTTAATGATTTGTTCATTCAGCAGATATTTAACTAGACCCTAAAAAAGTGTTCCAGTAGCAATGCAGAAAAGCTGCCATGGGAGCAATGGGCAGTAAGTACCCAATTCTCCCTACAACTACATAGGAATTTACTAAAAGAACAGGTAAATATTGACCATGGAGGGGAAATAATCACTACTGTTTATGCAAAGTTAGATAAAAGTGACAGAACAAGTAGAGTTCTGGGAACTGCAAGTAGTTCAGAATGCTGGTAAATAAAGTGTTATGGGAATGAAGGAAAATGAAACTAGACATATTCACAGGCAATATCAAGAAGTTTGTATTTAAGGTACACACTGGAGAACCACTGAAGGATTTTAGCTGGAAGAGGAGTCAAATCAGATGTGCAGTTTAGAAGATATGTTAGAGAGGAGTGAAATGGGAAATAGGTCAGTAAGAGCCTGTGGTAAAAGTCTCAGTAAGACATCATGAGGGCTTTAAACCAAGGCAATGACAATCTAAAGGAATTGGAGAAGCCAGACTTGAATGAAATTTCACAGGCAAATCTGAAGAATTTGGTGACAGAAAGCATATTGGAGAAGAGAGACAGAAAAGAATCTGTTCAGGTGTTGAGGCCATTCATTTGAATTGGGAATCTAAGATGGGGAGCAAAGACCTGGAGGGAGATAAGAAATATGGTAAAGCTAATATGTCTAAACAAGGAAACACTGCAAAAACAAAATTTATGAATTAAGACATAACTGTACCACAGGGTATATAGGTAAAAAGAGGTATACATCTTTTTAAAATTTTTTAATTTGTAAAAATTTTTTCACCCCAAGAGATCTAGACTAAGATGTATATACATCTTTATCTATCTATAGACAGACAGAGAAATACAGGGTTTTTTGTTGTTTTTTTTCTCTTTTATGAATTTGGTGTCTCCCACAATCAAGAAATACACCTCCTCCTTCATGTTTCTAGCTAATAGAAGTAAAACTTGTGGTTGTGGAGAAGTAATTTTGAAATTGACTCTCAAAATGCATTTCTTGAATATCCAAAGAGACCTATGATTAACCTTCAATGAAGCATTTCAGTGTTTCCTAATTGATTTGTGAAGATAAGTAATAATTCCCATGGCTAAAATGTAAAAACACATGGAAAACCACAGAAGGCTATTTGAGAGTGATGAACTTCTGAGTTCCGTATTTTAAGAGGGATACACCAGGATAGTTATTAAAGTATGCTTAGTGAAGGGCAACCAAGATGGCAGAGAATATGAAACCCATTATATGGGAAACTTGTACTGTTTAGCCTGATAATGAGAAGACTTAAAGAGTTATGACAATCATTTCCAAATGTTTCAAGAGCTGTCATGTATTAACATTAAACTCTGTGGCTCCAGAAGGCAGAGTTTGGTCAATGGTACAAATGCAGAGTCAGATCTTGGGGTCAATAAAAATAATAATGTTCCAGCAGCTAGAGCAGTCAAATAATTGTATAATCACCTCAGAAGATATAATTATTATAGATACCCATCACCAGATATGTTTAAAGAGGATGAGATAACCACAAGATTAGAGTACTTGTAGAAAGAATGCTTGTATCGGGTAAAATATATTGCCGTTCTGAAATTTTATATTCCACAATTTTATGGAGTGACACCTTAGGACTGGATGTGGCCAAAATCTTCTACATGGCATAGTCCCTAGTTACAGGGGCATACAACTAATTGTTTAAGCTTAGCATTATTCATACTGACTTAAATACTATTAAGCCTTTGTCTAGCCCTGTCCTTGGTGTATAATTCCTACTACTGGAACTGTGTGTGTAACATACTTAAATTTATCAGTCAAGGTTAGGTATTACGAGTTCCCCTTGGCCTTAACCCCTACTTTTATCAAAGAAACATGTTTAGAAGATGAGGCTTATCTTCCACAGGACTTTAGTCATAAAAAGTGATTGAGATTTTATTTTGGCTGGGCACGGTGGCTCATGCCTGTAATCCCAGCACCTTGAGAGGCAGAGGCGGGTGGATCACCTGAGGTCAGGAGTTCGAGACCAGCCTGACCAATATGGTGAAACCTCATCTCTACTAAAATTACCAAAAAAAAAAAAAATTAGGTGGGTTTGGTGGCATGCACCTGTAGTTCCAGCTATTCAGGAGGCTGAGGCAGAAGAATTGCTTGAACCTGGGAGGCGGAGGTTACAGTGAGCTGAGATCACACCACTGTACTCCAGCCTGGGTGACATAGTGAGAGTCTGTCTTAAAAAAAAAAAAAAATTTATTTTTACTCCTTCTCTTTCTGTTGATATAAGGCCCCTTTGTTATCAAGAATACAGGTGCAGGTGTGTTTCCCCACTCCTCTGCCCTTTAACTTTGTAAATGATTTTCCATATACTTTTAAGGTCATTTTCTCATGTCCATATTTCATTTCCCAATTGAAAGACTACATTAGGGAGGAGGCAGGTATTGGTTGGAAGTCAGAGTAGGGGAACTGTCTTCCGAAGACAAAGGAGAATAAGGAGAGTAAGCTATAGATGTTAATATTATATTGTGGTGACGGTAGAGTAAGGTGATCAAGGGAATTGTAACCTCCTTGAGTACAGGAAACTATCCTGTATTTCTTTGAATTCTTCATAGCATAGGATTAGTGTTCCTACTGAGGTAATTTTACAGTTAAAATTTTAATTTTTATGTTTAGGGCTAAAGACATTGCCCTCACAGAGTGAAATGATGGCAGAAATATCTAAAACTCAAGAGAAAATTGAAAAAAGGTAAGAAAATCTCCCAGGAAGATATATGGTTACATTTCTACTTATTTCTTAATAAGAGAAATATTGTACTATATTTAACTTCCTCTTGTTAGCTTGAGGATTTAGATTCTATTATGATGAAAAAAGAAAAAATAGTTTGTGACAATAGAATGGAGAGATAGCACTAGTAGTCTAAATATGGACAAGAAAGGAGAGAAAAGTTTTAGGTGTCTAAAATCCTATGTTTAATGCCTTAAAAAAAGTTACATCGGAAAACACATATGGAAATAAAATCAGAAGGCAGAAGGTGTATTATTTTTGTGAGGATTACTTGAAGTGCTAGTATACTTGCCAGAGGAAGGAAGAGTGACAGTGAATGAATGAGAGGTAGCTATGGGTGAATTACAAATCTGTGGGTAGATTTACAAGTCTGCAGTGGCCGCTTTGCTGGCTATGCTCATGTGACAGACAGCACACTCAAGTCACAGTGGCTCATGGTATGAATAGTCCATGTGAGTTGGGAACATGGTAACAGCCAGCTGCTTAGTGTTTTGGTGAACACAGTCATTTAGCAGTCTGAATTTCAGAACTTAAGCTCAATCGCTGGGTGTTTTTTATTTGGACAAAGTGAAAATTGATGGTAAGTCTCTAAATTTCTGTGGAAAACTGACAGACAATTGTTCCAGGCCTAAAGAGGTGGTTTTCTTCAACTGATTATACTAGCATAACTTTCCCTCATGTGGAGAAAAAGTTTTTATTTAATTCCATTACCACTTCCAGGCGCTCTCCTATATTCCTCCTTCCTTTCACTGCCAAACTTCTGCACTAAATTTTCTAAATTCTCACCTTTTGCTCCCTCCTAAGCCTTCTGCATTGTTAACTTCCATCCTTACTCCTTAAACTGCCCTTTTTATTTTTATTTATTTATTTATTTATTTATTTATTTATTTATTTATTTTTTGAGACGGACCCTCACTCTGTCACCCAGGCTGGAGTCAGTGACACGATCTTGGCTCACTGCAACCTCCACCTCTTAGGTTCAAGCGATTCTCCTGCCTCAGCCTCCTAAGTAGCTGGGACTACAGGTGCACGCCACCAAACCCAGCTAATTTTTGTATTTTTAGTAGAGATGGGTTTCTCCACGTTGATCAGGCTGGTCTCAAACTCCTCACCTCGTGATCTGCCTGCCTCAGCCTCCCTAAGTGCTGGGATTACAGGCGGGAGCCACTGTACCCGGTCGGAAACTGCTCTCTTAAATGTCACCTGTGATCAGCTTCATTTTCCTTCTTGTCACTACTGAGTTTGGTGCTTTTAAACATTTCTTCCTTCTTGGAGTGCTTTCTTTTCTGGCTCTCAAGTATCTTATTTTAACTTTCCTCCTCTCTTTCCTTTGACTTATTTTTGTCTAACCACCTTCTGACCCTGAGTAGTCAGTAACCCAAGGATATAATGAACCTCTTTTGTGAAACCTTCATGAATACTATAGCCTTTTTTTTTTTTTTTTTTTTTTTTTTTTGAGATGGGGTCTCACTGTGTTACCCAGGCTGTAGTGAAGTAGTGTGATCTTGGCTCACTCAGCCTCCACTTCCTGGGGTCAAGCAATTCTCCTGCCTCAGCCTCCCAAGTAGCTGGGACTGCAGGCGCGCTAACAATGTCCGGCTAATTTTTGTGTTTTTTGTAGAGACAGAGTTTCGCCATGTTGCCCAGGCTGATCTCGAACTCCTGAGCTCAAAGTGATCTGCCTGCCTCAGCCTCCCAAACTGCTAGGATTACAGGCGTGAAACACCACGCCCAACCTCATGAATAGTATAGATCTTGACCTACCATTACAGGATAAATAAATGCTTGCCTACAAACCCTTAAGCCAACATATTGTTCGTAAGGGAAAGCTCTCAAATTTTTTACAGTTTTACCTTTTTCTCTCCTAAACTTCATCCCATTTCAATAAATTCCTACTTGACCCTCTATCAGGTCCTCTGAAATTCCATCTCACAAGTTCTACCTCAAATTTATTTTCTATCATTTTTTTCCTGTCCCTATTCCTGGATTCTTCAATCTCAACTGGCTTGATTTGGCTTTTCTCTTCTTCTCTGTCCTACAGTTCTTTCTTTTCGTTACAGAAAGTAAAAAGTGAAAGTCACTCATTAGCTCACCAAGTCCCACTCCACCACACAGATATCACTGTTAATCAACCACATTTTCCCCCTAAAAAGTCATTTTTAAGTCTTTAAATCTGCACTTGGTGTAATCATTTCATTCGTCTCCATTTGGAGGGCTACTTCCTCTTGTGAAGTAAGTCACTCTCCCTCATCCTTTCAGGATTCCAAATTAACATTGGCCCTGGAAAGTCTTGCCCTGTGGACCCTGTCACCATTCCCTCATAAAATAATTGAGGATGCCATACTTGAGGATTTTTGTGATGGGTTTTCTCTTTCTCCTAACATCAGAATCCTTTGTATCTGGATGTGCTATACCTGTCCCTCATCTTATCTGTATCTTTCACATCCTTCAAGAACCTAACAATTACAGCTCTCTTTTAACTATCCCCTCTCCACATTCGTATTTAGCAGTCTGAAACCACTCAGAAGTCTCTGCTTCATGTTTATCTGTTTTATCTCCTTTTGTAGATCCTAAGATCCTTAAGGACAGTCACAAATGTTTTATCTTTCTTCTCTATATGCCACAGCTCCTAGTCCGATATTAAGCGAATAGCAGGCACTCAGAAGGCAGTAATTGATTGACTGACTGATTGAATTATTGCTAGGCCATGGTTTCTGTCTTTTCTACTTTAGGTATGTGGAGAGCCAACGGCATACCATTCAGGGAGACTACATAGATACCATGGAAGAGCTTGCTGATTTGGTGGGGGTCAGGCCCAGTCTGCTGTCTCTGGCCTTCACTGACCCCAAGCTGGCATTACAGTTATTCCTGGGACCCTGCACTCCAATCCACTATCGCCTACAGGGCCCTGGAAAGTGGGATGGGGCTCGAAAAGCTATCCTCACCACAGATGATCGCATCAGGAAGCCTCTGATGACAAGAGTAGTTGAAAGGAGTAGTTCTATGACTTCAACAATGACAATGGGCAGGTTTATGCTAGCTCTTGCCTTCTTTGCTATAATTATAGCTTATTTCTAGTTGTCCTATTGTCACTGCCCTGTTTTTCATTGGGCAGCTTATCTACAGATGCCTTCAGAATCTGACAAGATTGACTCTCAGTTTCATATTGCCCAGAAATCTACTTTAATGTCTCTTTCAAAAGCATTAATTCACTTTCCTTTTTCCTACAATGAAACCTGTTTTTCATTTGTAGTAACTCATCTCCCTTCCACTCGTGATCCATCACTCTTCCTTGTGGTAATCCCTAGACTGTGAGCTCAGGTACTCTTTTAGTCATGTTTGTATGTCTTTAGCAGAGTTCTTGACATGTGGTAGATGCTTCATAAATGTTTGTTGTTTATCAAATTTTATGGTAGGGAGAGTAAGTCAGCATCTGTGTAACATCGCTTACTCCACGTAACTCTTCTTCTGATAGGATTTGATTTTCTATTAGAAGCTCAATTTTTTTTTTCATATTATAACTAAATGTTTCCTGAGAGATACGAGAAATAATGTTCTTACAATAGTTGTATGTTTCTAAGATAAGACATAGATGCTTAAGACATTTTGTTTCACTTGCTGTTCACTAGTGTACTTGATACATGGTCATTTTTAGCCCTTTTCCTTAGGGACCATGTCTTTATTTTCTCAATAAAGAAATTACTTTCAACGTTCTAGGCTCACAGTCATTCAGATAATCTACCATCTGCCAATGAAATCAACTTGGTTGAGAATTTTGGGATTTTAAATTAGCTGTCCTACCTTCTTAAATCTCTTTGTTCCCATATTAGGATCCAACACAACTTTATCTTAGGAAATATGATAAGTAGCTTCCAACTGTTGTAGTATGGTCTACAAATGTGATTTGATTCATCTTCCCCCACTCTAATTTTCTCCCCTTTTCTCCTCCCTTACATGGAGTCTAAGTAATAAGTATTTGAACAAGTCATTTATGTATTAAATTAGAATTGATATTAACTAAATGTACGAACATTCTGCTTTTCATTCAGTTCATTCATATGCACATCATTCAGTTTTTCTCATGTCATAAAGTGTAGTTCTGAAAAACAGAGCAAATGAAATGTAAAGCAGGGGCTTAGGTTTACATCCCAGTGCCACTGATGATTCTGTTTTCTCATCTGTGGAAGTTTCACTGTTCTTGTTTCATGGAGACATTCACTAAGTGTCAGCTGTCAGGCACATTGAACTCAGGTGATGTTCATAAATAGCTCTTGTACAATATGTTTGTATTTGGATTGCTGCTTACTACTTAACAACAGGATAAATCTGAACAATGGAAAAGAACAACATTAGAGATTATTGTCTTTCCAAATACAAACACATGTAAGAGAACCAGAAATGTGAGAACTACAACGTCTTCTTGTTTAAGCATTTAGACAATTGCCTACCCTTTCACCGAATTTACCTGTGGAATGCCTTTTGAGAGTTAGAACTGAGAATTGGTATTACTTTTCAGGTCTTTTGCTTTCCGTAATCCTTGTCATACTGGAGATTTATCATCTATTAAAATGGACCTAGTATTTTTAAATCTGCAGATCAAAAGCAAATTGAATGTCTCTTGCTTCCTTTTAATTTCTCTTAACATATAAATTCGTTTCTCTTTTAGCATATAAATTTGTTGAATTAACAGCCCTTTCATAATATAATTCCTAGTTATTGGCAATAAGTACACCAGTTTCTTTTTAAAATTAGTATGTAATTCTAAATTAATTAATTCTCTCATTGTACATACTATATGTAAGGTTACAAAAAAAAAATCATTGGTTAATGATTTTTTAGCTCAACCAAGCTAAAAGTAAGATGTGAACACGAAATTGAACTAAAAACAACTTAAGATACAAAGCTCTTGTTACTGATAATGTCTAATAATATTAATCAATTTACCATATCTTGCTCTTACATTAAAATGTTCTATCATTTTCCTAATTATTTTAAAGCCGATTACAAATATATATATATACACACACATATATATATATTCTTGTAGTGCCAGAAAATAAGGAAGTGCTCAAAAAGCAAACTCAATGGCATATATCAAAGGGGGACACAAGAGCCATCTCAAAGTGGTCCCAATGGCCAAAGCTAGAATAATTTGAGCAATAAAATAACCTAGTATTGAATTATAACATAAAATACGAAAAATGCCCATGAGTTCATGCTGATATAAATAAATGATTGAATAAATTAATAAATGGGGTAGAATAGATGAATCTCCCATGAAGAAGAATTCCAAATAACTTATGAACTCTGCCCTCAAGGATATGGAGCAGAACTTCCTACTTCTCCAGTGTGAGCTGAATAGTGACTTCCTTCCAAAAATTACGTATGAAAAGGGGGAAAATAACTTTATAGTGGAGAAATATGATAAACACTATCTCAGGTGATCAAGATTAACACTAACAGTAATAAGTCACATTGACAGTATGTACCTTTGAGATGAAGTGATAAGAAGGCCACTTTACCTCTCTGTGATATTCCTCTCAAAAACCATAATCCAGTCTAATCATAAGAAAAATATCAGACAAACCCAAGTTGAAGAATATTCTACAAATACCTGACTACCTCAAAACTGACAAGGTCATCAACAAAGAAAGTCTGAGAAATTGTCCCAGAATAAAGGGGCCTAAGGGGACATGACATCTAAATGTAATGTAGTATCCTGGATGGGCTCCTGCAACAGAAAAAGAACTTTAAGTAAAAATTAAGGGACTATTAATCAAGTGTGCATTTTGGTTAATAATGTATCAATATTGGTTTATTAGTTGTGACAAATGTACCACAGGAATGTAAAATGTCAACAATAAAGGAAATTGGATGTGGGGTATATGAGAATGCTGTACTAGTTTTGCGACTTTTCTTAAATCTAAAACTCTTATAAAATTTAAAAATAAAAAGAAGAAATGTGGAGTTATTATTATTATTTTTTGGCTCAGGATTTGACCCAGAGCTATGGTCTGGCAGAATTTTCTCAGAAGAGGAAAACTGGCTAGTACCAGTCATTCAAATTACTATGTTTTTCTATGATTTCTCCATAAATTAAGTTGCTTTAATAATGCATAATATAACTTAATACAGCAGTTTTGCTTCCTTTGCTGAGTAAGTATGGACTATAATTACAGAGAATGTAAAATGGTGATATAAAGTCAAAATACACAACTTCTTAAAATCACTTAGATATGTTCTTTCTTGAAGCTACGCACATTAAGCCAGCAGACCCCACTAGCAAATTTATGGTATGTTGATGTCATGTACATTCATAAATAAGATTATTTTACTTAATACTGGGCCCGTTACTTTTGTTAGGAATAATACAGCATTTAAACAACCTCCAGACTGCCTAATGGAATTTCTCAGAGCGCCAAGTTTTTCCATGCTTTTATACACATTCTTGTGCTGTACTTTCCTCTTGATAAATTCTTCACTGGCCCAGCTGGCTAACACCTATACCATTGTCCAGATTCAAGTCATCTGTTATCTCTTCAGGGAATATCTTTCTGACCCTTAGTATGAAATAGGTCACCTTCCTCTGTGCTCTCATTACAACTGGTGTCCTTCTCAATTACATTTTATGAATAGCCTTATCATACTATATAACAATAGTTGGTTCTCTCACCTGTTTCCTCTTTGAACTAGTAAACTCCTTGATAGAATACATTTTGTACTTAATCTGTGTGTTCCTAGTGCCTGATATAGTGGCTGGAACATAGTAAGACCTCAGTAAATTAAGAATTAATTAATTAAATGAATACATTCAATATGGGAGGTAGATGACTTTTGAAGGATTAAATCCAACAGTGAATAATTTTAAAAAGTGATGGAGATTAAAGGGTGATTAACATTTTGAAATGTCTGCAGGACAAGCATGCTCTTCCAAAACATATTCTGAGTCATTGATCTAAATCAGTTTGTTATCTTTAATGTTCAGTTGTGGTTTAAAACACAAGTGTTATGTCCTTGTCTATAATTCATTTCCTCAATCAAACACAAGACATAAAAAGCCAAGATCTTAGTACAAGAAAGAAGGTAGGGTATATATATGTCATCCTCGACCCTCATGCTGCCCTAATTTCACTGCTGTTCTTTGGGGAAAAGAAAGAGAGATCAGCCTGTTACTGTGTCTATATAGAAAGAAGTAGACATAAGAGACTCCATTTTGTTCTGTATTTGAGATGCTGTTAATCTGTGACCCTACGCCCAACCTTGTCCTTGCAAGAGACATGTGCTGTGGTGACTCAAGGTTTAATGGACTTTGGGCTGTGCAGGATGTGCTTTGTTAAACAAGTGCCTGAAGGCAGCTTGCTGGTTAAAGGTCATCACCATTCTCTTAATCTGAAGTACCCAGGGACAAGTACACGGCCAAAGGTCGCAGGGACCTCTGCCTAGGAAAGCTAGGTATTGTCAAAGGTTTCTCCCCATGTGATAGTCTGAAATAGGGCCTCGTGGGAAGAGAAGGACCTGATCGTCCCCCAGCCTGACACCTGTGAAGGGTCTGTGCTGAGGAGGACTAGTACAAGAGGAAAGAAGGCCTTTTGGCGGTTGTTGGCAGTTAAGATAGAGAAAAGCATCTGTCTTCTGCCCGTCCCTGGGCAATGGAGCATCTCAGTGAGACCCGATTGTATGCTTTGTTTACTGAGATAGGAGAAAACCGCCTTATGGCAAAAGGTGGGACTTGCTGGAGCAATGCCGCTAAAAGGTTTATGGAGATGTTTGCATATGCATATCAAGGCACAGCATTTTCCTTTAAACTTATTCATGTCACAGAGATCTTTATCCATATGTCTTACTGCTGATTTTCTCCCTACAATGATCCTATTGTCCTGCCACTCCCTTATCTTTAAGATGGTAAAGAAAATTATCAATAAATACTAAGGGAACTCAGAGACCGGTGCGGTGCGGTGCCGTTGTGGGTCCTCTGTATGCTGAGTGCCGGTCCCCTGGGCCCACTTTCTTTTTCTCTATACTTTGTCTCTGTGTCTCATTTCTTTTCTCAAGTCTCTCATTCCACCTAACGAAACGCCCACAGGTGTGGAGGGGCAGGCCACCTCTTCACTGTTCTGCCTTGCTTTCCCAAATTCCCCAGCTCCTTTGAAGCACCCATAACTTCTGATTGAAGTTACTGCAGAATTGTTGACTCCCCTTCATTCAGTAAAGATTTTAGCACGAAGCGCTCTGCCTCTCCATAATATAAAACTACTCCTTAACACTGAGGTAAGTAATACTTTCACCAATCCAATGTCTTAGTCAGGATTAGCTTCAGTTACATTTAACAGAAAAACTCCAAATAACAATAACTTAAATAAGATTTAAGTTTATTTTCCTCTTATATTAAAAATGTCTGAAAGTAGATAGTCCTGAGATGATATAACAGTTCTTCAGCTTCTCTTTCTGCTCCACTATCTTCAGCATGTACCTTATACTTCATGGTCCAAGATGGCCACTGTAGCTATAGCCATTATATGGACATTCTACACAGAAGGAAGGAGAAATCTAACAAGGGCACGCCCCTTTTCTTTTAAGGAGACTTTACAAAAGTTCCACATAACATTTTCACTTAGTCTTATTGGAAGAACTTAGTTACATATCTAGCTACTGGGGAGGCTACAAAACGTGTCTTTGAGAGGCAATATGCTCAGGAAAAAAAATCAAGGTTCTGTTATTAAAAATCAGAGAGAATAAATGCTGAGGTAGATCTCTTACACTCTCTGCTATCTAGCCCTTTAGTTATGTGATCTTCTTACTCTAGTGATTTTATAATCTACCTCATCTCAACTACCTATACCCACATGGACATATCTAAGACATTGTCATGAATAACTGCAACACCACTAAAGTCTCAATTTCAAGCATCCTGCTCTCTAAAACTGTATCCTGTCTTTTCAGTTCATTCACTCTGGTACTCCAACTCCAGCAGTTCTTTGACTCCACTGAGCTGCCCATCAACCTGCTGTCTTCATTTCCCAGCCCACCTCATTTAAAATGCATGGTCCAACATTATAATCACACCCTACCATGCACTCTCAATTCCTCTGTTGCTCTCCTCCATACTTGCTTAGCTAAAAACTTCATCTTTGGTTACATGCCTGCATCAAAACAGCTAAACATGACAAGAGAAAAATACCAGTATGGTGACTTGCCTTATCTTAAATTCATAACCACCAAACATAGGTAGGCCTTCAGTGCTACTGCCAATCACACTTCATTTTTCTAGACAATTCTCTGTCCCACCCTTCTAGTTGATTATTGCATATCTCCTATCTCCTCAAACCTCAAATATGTTGTCTCCTTTCCTCACAGTCAGCTAATCATCTTACTTCTTTTTTTCCTCTAGGAAAATGGAAACAATCAAAAGACTTTCACATATCTTCACTCTGTGATGAGGCTTTTAGTGGGGGCTAGTCACATAGGCACCCTCTGCTTAGCACATACCAGAATTCCAGGCTGCCAGAAGAAAAGCAAGCGTTCAGCATAAATCACATGGTTTGTACAAACAGTTTAGAAAAAGTGAGCCACTCTTATCAGTTAAGGTGGTAAGAAACCTCCCAAAATCCAACTTCCCAGATCCCACCCATGGGCCAAACTTACAAGCTAAGCAGTCACAAGCATGCAGTTGTGCTCTAATTCCCTGAGGGGGCAGTAGCTACACAAATTATTTGGAATTCTGTGTGAGAGATTTGTTCCCCCACATCCTAGTTGCTTTTAATTGTTTATTTTTTAGGTATGGGAAGTATTATTATGGTTCTAAGAGTCAGCTAACTCCTTTCTGCACAATGCCTTTTACTGGGGATCTTGAATACTGGTCTCTAGACTCTTGCCTAGCCCGCATTTCTCAAAATGTGGTCCTTGAGGCAGAAAATCAGCCTTGCACTTGATACAAGTCCTCAGGCCCCACTCCAGACTTACAGAATCAGAAACTCTGGGCACAAAGACCAGCAATCTGTATATTTGACCCTCTAGGTAATTTTGATGTATGGTAAAAGTTTCAGAACCACTGATTTAGTCAAAAAAAGAGGCCTGTATCTGTTCTGTCAGGCCTCTCACTGATCCTTAGGCCTTTATTATACTCTATTATCTGCTAGTACCAATAGCTTCTGACTTGTGGAAATTGGGTGGGTAGGGGTAGAAATGGCATGGAGCTGGGGTGTGTTCAAACTGGCATCTTCCTTTCTCTGAGAATTTTAAATAAACTTATTTTAAGGCTCTTTTCAGGCCGGACATGGTGGCTCATGCCTGTAGTCCCAGCACTTTGGGAGGCTAAGGCGGGTGGATCACGAGGTCAAGAGATCGAGACCATCCTGGCCGGAATGGTGAAACCCTATCTCTACTAAAAAGTACAAAGATTGACTGGGCGTTTTGGCACACAACTGTGATCCCAGCTACTTGGGAGGCTGAGGCTGGAGAACTGCTTGAACCCGGGAGGTGGAGGTTGCAGTGAGCCAAGTTCGCGCCACTGCACTCCAGCCTGGCAACAGAGCAAGGCTCTATCTCAAACAAAACAAAACAAAAAAACAAAAACAAAAACCAACCAAACAGAAAAAGCTCTTTTCAGAGTCTTTTCTGTCTATTTTCAAATGCACATTCTCTCATTTGAAGAATCTTCCGACTATAGAACATGACACCGGACTTCCTCACTGGTATAATTCCTATTTTATACTAATTAAAAAAAATTATTTTTATTACGTTAGTGATTTTTAAGGCTTTTTATTTAGAAATGATTTCAGTCTTCCACAAAAGTTACAAAAATAATAGAGTTCTTATATATTCTTTACCAGGCTCCCTAAAGAGAATATTTCACACATTATGACAATTATCAAAATAAAAAAATGAACACTGACATTATACTATTAAGTAAATCATGCACCGCATTCCTATTTTACCACTTTTCTACTAATTTAGTTTTTGTGTTCCAGGATCAGATTCAGGGTCCCATTTTGCATTTAGTTGTTAAGTCTCCTTAGTGTCCTCTAATCTTTGTCAGTTCCTCAGTCTTTTGTTGTCATTCAGGACTTAGGAACTTAAAAAAAAAGGAAGTTTCATACTCAAGTTGGATTTAGTTTAACCTAATGGTCTTTTTCTGTCCTGGGATTCCAATCCAGGATACCACATTACATTTAGTCATCACCAGGCTCTTCTAGACTGTGACAGTTTCTTATACTTTGCTTGTTTTTGGTGGCCTTGATAGTTCTGAAGAGTACTGGTTAAGTATTTTGTACTTAATTTGAGATTGTCTGATATTTCTTCATGATTAGGCTGGGGCAATGAGTTTCGGGGAGGAAACAGAGATCAAAGATCAAATGCTATTCTTGTCATATCATATCAAGGTTACATGCCACTAATGACATTACTAGAGATGTTAGCCTTGATGAGTTGCTTGAGGTAGTGTTCTTCCTCCTTTCCATACTGCGCTCTTTGAAAAAAATTTACTAAGCTCAACTCATGCTTATGGGGTGGAGAATTATGTTCCATCTTCTCAAGGGTAGGAGAACATAAATTTTTGGAATTTTTCTTTTCTTTTTTTTTTTTTTTTTTGAGATGGAGTCTCGCTCTGTGGCCCAGGCTGGAGTGCAGTGGCTGGATCTCAGCTCACTGCAAGCTCCACCTCCTGGGTTCACGCCATTCTCCTGCTTCAGCCTCCGGAGTAGCTGGGACTACAGGCGCCCGCCACCGCGCCCGGCTAGTTTTTTGTATTTTTTAGTAGAGACGGGGTTTTACCATGTTAGCCAGGATGGTCTCGATCTCCTGACCTCGTGATCCGCCCGTCTCGGCCTCCCAAAGTGCAGGGATTACAGGCTTGAGCCACCGCGCCCGGCCTGGAATTTTTCAATACGAGAATTATCTCCCAATTATTTGTTTCTTCAATCATTTACTTGTATCAGTATGAACTCATGGATCTTATTTTATAATTTGGGTTATAATCCAATGCTGAATTACTTATTTTTTGAATTATTCTAGCTTTAGCCATTGGGAGCTCTTTTAGTTGGCTCCTATGTCACTTTGATATACCATCAGTTTTTTGTGTCTTTTTAAAGCACTTGTTTACTTTCTGGCACTATAAGATGTTTCAGACTCATCTTGTATATCCCCTGCCCCAGTCCTAGAATTAGGCATTTCTCTCAAGGGTTCTGGTTCCTTTTGTTGGAGAACAGTATTAGAAACCAAGAACTGTATGCTGGGTGTGCTCCTTGCTTCTGCTTGTCATTGCTTCTAGGCCTTCGGACGACAGAACTTGGAAATATATGTGTGTATAGTAATATATTACACATGAATCCACATGTATTTTTAAGTAGTTCTATATTTACCGATCTGTATCTATATTAAGCTAAACATTTCATACTGATCCTCCTACCCTAACCCAGGATTTAATGATCACATGCCTAATCCTCTCATTTTACAGATGAGAAAATTTATGGCTAGGAAGATAAAAGTACTTGCCCTACATCAAATAATTTTAGAGTTGGCAGCCTCTTTGCATCAAATTAATACTCATATGGTGATGATACATACATAGTAGATACATAGTTAATGAAGATGCTAATTGAGTTACTAATTATTCCAATAATGTATGTCTATAATTTTAGAGGAAATTTTCAGTGAATATTTAGTCTCAGTATCACTATAGACCATATCTATCTAGAGTTGTAGTAGTTTCCTTAGAGATTTCAAGAGGGTGTGCGCCTCTAGAGCAGGGGTGGCTCAGCAAAAGCTCAACAAGTATTGGGGCCCCCAATCAAGGTTTGTTGAAATAAATGGACTATACTTATCACTTCAAGAAATACTGGCTAAATATTTAACCTGCACCTCATTTATAAAATGGAATATCATTGATCATATCTCTTCTGCTTACCCTCATAGGGTGGTTCTGAGGATCACATGATAGAATTTACATGCAAATCCTTTGGAATCTGAAAGGAAAAAGTATGATACTATTTGGGGAAAATTCTGTACCTTTGAATTGGGTCTATCTTCCTTTAGGTGAGCAGAATCACTACTATTTCTCTGCCTGTATAAAAACTATAAAAAGATTAAAATCAATGGTATTTGTTTCAAAAATAATTAGTTTACCCAATGGTTGAGAAGTCTCTTGTGTATAAACGCGTATCTTTTGCTAACGCTGATTTTAGTAATAGTTTTTTAAATTTAGGCATAATTTTCATACAATAAAAACCTACTTTTGTATTGTACAGTTTGGTGGGTATAAATAACTCCACTATAATCAAGATCTAGACCTGTTCCATAACTCCCCTTCAAAATTTCTTCATGCCATATTGTAGTCAGTCACTCCCCACCCCCATCCCCAAGTCCTGGCAAACACTGATCTGTTTTCTGACCGTATAGTCTTCCTTTTTCCAGATGTCATATAAGTGGAGCCTGGCTTCTTTTACTTCCCATAATGCATTTGAGATTCATCAATATTATTGTACGTATTGAGTTATACCTTTTTATTACTGAGTAGTATTCCATTTATAGCTATGCTACATTTTAATTATTGATTCACCAGATGTATTAGCCTATTTTCACACTGCTCTAAAGATATACCTGAGACTAGGTAATTTATAAAGAAAAGAGGTTTAATTGACTTATAGTTCTGCATGGCTGGGGAGGCCTTCGGAAACTTAGTTACGGTAGAAGGGGAAGCAAGCTCGTCTTATGTGGCAGCAGGTGGGAGTCAGTGTGTGTGAATGAAGGAGGAACTGCCAAACACGTTTAAAACCATCAGCTCTGGTGAGAATTCATGCACTATTCCAAGAACAGCATGGGGAAAACTGCCCCCATTCTCCAATCACTTCCCTCCCTTGACATGTGGAGGTTATAGGTCCCTCCTGCAACACGTGGGGATTACAGTTTGAGATGAGATTTGGGTGGGGACACAGAACCAAACCATATCACCAGGTGAAGGACATTAATGTTTTTGTTTTTTTTTTTCCATTTTAGGGTTTGTGTTTTTCTATTATATGAATAAAGACATATATGTGCTTACAGGTTTTGTGTAAACTTGTTTTTATATCACTTGGATAAATATCCAGGAGTGGGAATTACTATGCTACATGATTAAGTAAATGCTTAACTTTAAAAAAAAGACCAGATTGTTTTTTGAAACAGTAACCATCAAGATCAGATGTTCTACCTATCCTTGGTCATAAATGGAGGATGAAACTTGGTGAGTGGAGATGGGAATATAAGCCTCTAGATGCCCAATTTAACCTGTCACCCAGTTCTGGAAAATCAATATATTCTTCCCTCGTTCTCACATCCTCACCTCTCAGAGGAAGCAAGATCTCTTTAGCAGTGTGTGTAAATGCTTGCATGTGACGTTGCCCATGTTATTTTCCTGTTTATTAGGCAGAATGGTCGATCTGAGGAGACCAGTGGCAATGATGTCCTAGACACAGTAACATCAGGACAACCCCCATCAATTACTTTTCCTATTACCCCCTTCTTTTCCTTCCCTTTAGAAAGAAGAGCATTGGGGTGACAGCAATAAATCTAAAGGGAACAATTATACTGATACTGGTTAAGAAGATCTTGTATCTTTACCTACTTATTCCTGAATCTAAGAAAAAAAAAGGAATTTGGGACTAAGGAGAATTCATTCTTCCTACAGTGTCATATTACATTTTTTCTGTGTCTAAAACATGCAATATTCAAAACTGACTTTTATTATTAACTGTTGAGTAACTTACAAATGTTGTTAGAGCAGAGCAGGGCAGAACAGTGTCATGGATAATCTTCCAAAGGAGATAATACAAAAGTCATTTCCATTTAGCTGTGTAAAAACAGTTTATTTCTCTCCTTCAGTTTTCCATTGGCTAACATACTTAGTTTGTTTCTGCTAAGCTGATTTCACTACTGCAAGGAAATACATACCAAGGACATATTATTTGGCATGGTGAAACCACCTTGGGCTCAGAAAACTGAATACTACACAAGTCAAGGTTTAATGTATCACACCTTGAAGGGCCTTGCTTCAGTGTCCTATGGTAAGGAATTGAGGGGTGGAGGGAGAAAGGTAGGGATAACCAAAAAGGATGTACTCAGACAGTAAAGATTTCCGAGGGGTGAGCAAGAAGTTGCAGTAAAATCGTACCTTTTTTTTTTTCCTTCCTGTAAACTGTCTTTGGTTTATGAGTCAAAGAATGAGTTTATAAGGGGCAGAGCAAAGAATGGGGGAGTAGTGAATTTGTTGTACTTAAGTGGGCTGTCAACTTCATAATATAAAAATGAACTTTTCAACAAATAGAGCTGCTCACTCAGAAAGGGTGGCCTATGTAACTTGGGGTTCCCCATCATTGGCCGTGTTTAAGCCTAAGTGGCATATCTTGTTAGAAATGGATTACAGTAAACAGTATTCCTGTATCCTTCATTCCGCAAATACAAAAGCCTGCTCTGTACAAGGTACATGCAGAATATGAAAAGGTATCAAATCTGGATCTGCTCTCTGCCAGGGGTCAAAGCATTGCTTCTCACACACGTTAATGTAATCTTGTTAAAATGCAGATTCTGAACCCTGGGGATGGGGCCTGATTCTACATTTCTAACAGGCTCCCAGGTGATGCCAACGCTGCTGGTCTGTGTAACACAGATAAACGTTTCTAGCAGAGAAGGAGACATGCAAATACTTATAATACAAAGGTAAGTACCTTAGGGATTCCACTAATTTTCATAAAAAACCTGGATCCCTCCCAACCCTACGACTGTCTTTGCCTTTTTTATACTTTTAGGGTTCCTTCTGATGTTTTCGTTGTCGCTGTCTTCCTTGAATTTTATTTCTTCTGAGGTTTCTCACTGCGTATGCTGTTTCTTAGACTAGGAAAGCCTTTTCGTTATTCTCCTAAGACTAACATTTTACTAATTTGTCAAGGTCTAGCTCCTAAATACGCCATCTTGAATTCTTCCCTGCGACCCCAGTCGGGCTGACAGCTCCTTCCTTGTCGCTCCCCATTGAGCAGGTTTTTCTTGTGGGGAGGGGTGGGGGGGCGGGGGGACGGAGCGTCGCCCGGTCGCCAGGCTGGAGTGCAGTGGCGCGATCTTGGCGCACTGCAACCTCCACCTCCCGGGTTCAAGCGATTCTCCTGCATCCTCCCCAGTAGCTGAGACTTCCGGCGCGCGCCACCACGCCCAGCTAATTTTTGTATTTTTAGTAGAGACCAAGTTTCAATTTGTTGGCCAGGATGGTCTTGATCTCCTGACCTCGTGATCCGCTCGCCTAGGCCTCCCAAAGTGCCGGGATTACAGGCGTGAGCCACCGCGCCCGGCCAGAACAGTTTTAACCTCCAGCAATGGCCACTGCTTCCTTCTGCCTGCAGTTGGAAGTCAGTTTCAGTTTTCTTATTCCCTATAAGGAACCCACCTCTCCCGTCGCCTAACACACAGATGTTGCCCAGAAAACGTGCCGGCGCACCTGAGGCGGGGTAGAAAGCCGCGTCGCTTCTCCCGGCACCGAGCGCCGGAGCCCAGGGAGGTGGCCTCCGGGTGTCCTGTGGGAACGTCCCTTCCGCCGGGTAGTCTCAGAGGCCCAGCGCTCCAATGATCCCGGGTGCAGTCTCCCCAGGCGGCACAAGCCCTGCCTGGCGCCCCCTCCTGGCGCTGGAGGCTGCGTGCGACTGCCCACCATCGAGGCGGCGGCGGCTAGAGAGGCCGGCGGGCCCGGGACGCCGAGGCTGCAGGCCGCAGGGAACGCGCACGGGGCCGACTCCGCGCCGCCGGCCTTGTAGCCATTTTAGGAGGAATCGCTGATCGCCAGCGAGGGGTGCGGCTTCAATTTCAATAACTTTATTGGTGGCCTGATCTGCAGAACAGTCATCACTTCAGTGGCCCCTGGAGGAGGGAGCGCATCGCCCGAGGTGACTGGGGTGGGGGCGCCCCTGGCAGTGAGCGCGAGGACGCGGGGGAGTCCCGATAGCGGGTTTCCTGACTAGGGGCAGCGAGGGTACCGGGGTATTTGCAGGCATTCCCGCAGGCCAGGAGGGAGAAGGCTCCGGGGCTCGGCTTCCCTGGGGCGGGGAAATCCCTTGCCCTGTCCCAAGGCGCATGGGCGGGGCCGGGGGGCGCCCCTGACGCGGCTACTGAGGTGTTCCCAGCCCGGTGTGGTTCTCCGCGGTAGGTGGTCCCCGACGAGCTGCAGCCATGGGAAACACCACCAGCGACCGGGTGTCCGGGGAGCGCCACGGTGCCAAGGCTGCACGCTCCGAGGGCGCAGGCGGTCATGCCCCGGGGAAGGAGCACAAGATCATGGTGGGCAGCACGGACGACCCCAGCGTGTTCAGCCTCCCCGACTCCAAGGTAAGCGTCCCACGCCCGCAGTTGGTGGCAGTACTGCAGCGGGTTGATTTCCGGGCTCCTCTTCCCTTTCTTGGTTCTTTTCTGCCGCGCCGAACCGGGCTATGGTTTTTTGAATTAAAAGGATTTTTCGGGGACAGAGGTGTTGGATGGTAATTCCTCTTGCAGTGCCGCCTCAAAATAGGATAAAGAGGCGGAGTTCTTGTTTTCCTGGTGTTCTGACTAATCTGTTGGCCACATTTTTAGGATGGGGACAATAGACATCCCCAATCCTTGGTTCTTCCTAACATGCACGAGTGGCTCTCCTCTATAGCGTTGCTGAATTTGTAGTTTGTTAGCCCTGGTGGACAACTTCAGAGGGTAGGTTGCACGAGTTGCTGACCATAGGTGGTAGTTTCTCACCTTTGCCCAGAGGTGGCTACATGAAATTCTTTTTCGGAAAATTTCTATGTATCAGTATCATTTTTGCCCTTCTAGCAGCTCTGCACTTGTGATCTTCCCTTTTGGCACGGCTGTAAGCAGCAACTACTTGCTTATTGAATACTTTCCCCTAGTCTTGGGGATCAATTAAGGACATCATTTGGTTGACTGCTTAATTTTTGTCCCATACTTAATAGTTGTGGTGGCTGAGGCTGTGCCTCTTTCACGCCCTGCTGCTGCTCCGCAGGTGGAAGAGCCAATGATTCCACGACTTGTTTACTCTCCAGTAGTACTTCAAAATGTTGCATGGCTAAAAAGCGACAACCCATAGCTGCCTTGAAGACCTTGCTCTCAATTCCAAGGACTTTCAGGAAGAGCCAACTTGTTTTTTCACTCTGTAAGAAAGGACAGATGGAGCTGATAGCAGCGATTACCATTCTATTGTTTCTAATCGCTTTTAGAGCTGTCAGCATGAAATACATGTAGTTTCTCCAGGTAGACTGACTGGATGAGATAGAAAAATGGAGGGCTTGAGGAGATTGGGAAGTGTTTGATGTTTCCTGTCATTTCATCACTTCCCAGGGAACTGGGGCTTTAGAGAGTGAATAGAGTATTATTTGTCATATTGGTAGTACGTGGAATTTGGATTCCATGATTTATTTCCTTGGATCTCAATTGATAACATCATCACAGCCAGCAGGAACGGTGGCTCACGCCTGTAATCCCAGCACTTTGGGAGGCCGAGGCCGTTGGATCATTTGAGGTCATGAGTTCGAGACCAGCTTGACCAACATGGTGAAACCCCGTCTCTACTAAAAATACAAAAAAATTAGCTGGGCGTGGTGGTGCATGCCTGTAGTCCCAGCTACTCAGGAGGCTGAGGCAGGAGAAGCACTTGAACCTGGGAGGCGGTGGCTGCAGTGAGTGGAGATCCAGTCACTGCACTCCAGCCTGGGCGACAGAGTGAGACTCTGTCTCAAAAAAAAAACAAAAACAAAAAAAACCAACCATAATCACAGAGAAGTGAGAGTGATTAAAAGGAGCACTTATTGGGGTTTATTCTCCACTCTTATTTGGGCTGTCTACAAGCCATCTGAATTTACTTATTCAAAGCTTTCGAAAGATGTACTGCCTCATTATATTTTTACCCTTTTCCTTCGCTGATGACTCAGGATTTAAATACAGTGTATTTGTTGAACTGTGACTGCAGTAATTGGTGTCCTGATTAAAAGCCAGGTTGCTCTGTCTGAACTGGGGCCTATTTTGTATTATTCTTATCTCTCACATCAGTCTTGGCATTTGTGAATTAAGAAAATTATTCATATAATTTTCAGATTGTCTGAAAATTAGTTCACCTAATTCCTAAAGTCTCATTTAAATCTAAAATTTTATAGTTCTCAATCTACCCTCTTTACTTCTAACCTCAACATTTTACTTAAACATCAAACTCTAGTTCTAATTGTTGTTTTGCCTCTTTTCCTGGTAGTTTTGCTGAGTAACTTGGAGTAAATAATCTTTCAGCTCGTCAGCCGCATTCATTCCTACTACAGAAATGTCATGTCATAAGTGGAAGGGCTTTCCTCCAAAGCTAGGCATATTAATAGTTTGTAGCTTTCAAATTCTAAACTGAAAATCCTGTCATAAAAGTAACTGATAGAAACAGTGGTAAGGGGGCCTACTTTGCTAAGCCTGCCTTTTTCAGTGGACTAGTTCAGTGGTTCTCAACCCTGTTTGCACGTTAGAATCACCTCAGATTTCTTTAAATACTTTTTGGAAAATTTTAAACATTGTCAAAGTAGGGGGAAACAATATAATGACATCTATATACGTGCCACCCAGTTTGAACAATGATCAGATCTTGAATGAACATATAACATCTATACTCCAGTCCACTATTCCCCCACTAGTTATTTTGAAGCAAATTCCCAGACGTTATATCAAATATTATTTTATCTGTAACATTTTAGGATGTACCTCTAAAGATGAGAGTTTTTTGTTTATTTTAACATAATCACAGTATATCTGGGAAGCTTTTTTTCTTTATTTTAACATAATCCCAGTATTATCTAGAAAGCTTTTTAAAAATAGATTCCCAGATCTTATATCAGAATCTGAGGGTTATTCTTAGGCATATGTCAAATTCTTGATTCTAATGCAGCCAGTTAGGCAAGGGTGCATCGTTCTGATAATATGTAGTTTTCTCTGAAGTCAATTCCTTATGTGAAAGTCCTTTCAATTCTCTTTCTCTATTTACTTTGGATTATCCTGCTGCTGATGTCTTATGCTGTAGTTTTGAGGAATATCAAGAGAATGTATGGAGGGGAAACTATGTCAACCATTTTGAAAAGAAAGCCCAAATGAATAAGCTAGTCCTTAAAAAAAAAAAAGAAAGAGAAAGAAAAACCCCATATTATTCTATTTAGTAATATTTAGGCTTAATACTGTACAGTCTTCTTCACCAAAGTCACTTAAACCAGTCTAAAACAGGGGTCAGCAATCTTTCTATAAAGGGCCAGATAGTAAACAGTTTAGACTTTGTAGACCATACAGTCTCTGTTATAGCTACACAATTCTGCCACTCTAGCATGTAAGCAACTATAGACAATATAGGTAAGCAAGGCAGGTATTTTGGTTCATACCTCTAGTCTCAGCTTCTCTGGAAACTGAGGTGGGAAGATGGCTTGAGCCCAGGAGTTCAAGGCTGCAGTGAGCTATGATCACACCATTCACTGCATTCCAGCCTGGGTGATAGAGCAAGGTCCTTTCTCAATCAATCAGTAAATAAAATAATAGGTAAACAAACGGGCAGAGCTATTTCCAAATAAAACTTGATAAAAGCATCTAGCTCACTGGCTGGCTGCCAACTCTTGGTCCAAAGGATAGTAATGAAAAGAAACTGGAGTTACTGTTTTTACAATCCCACAAACCTCATTTAATAAGAGAGCTACTTTTGACAAAGGAAATTGTATTTTTGATCTCTTGCTCCTTGAGGTTCTAGAATTTTTATTCCTACTCCTGAAATAATTAGTGTAAACCTGGGATAGGGGAGTAAG
Source organism: Chlorocebus sabaeus (assembly GCF_047675955.1). Classification (NCBI taxonomy): domain Eukaryota; kingdom Metazoa; phylum Chordata; class Mammalia; order Primates; family Cercopithecidae; genus Chlorocebus; species Chlorocebus sabaeus. The sequence continues at coordinate 15,220,217 of NC_132923.1, forward strand.
TAAGATTTCATAGCCGCTTCTCAAGTTTTAAGAAATCAGTGATCTGGTTTTTGAATTTTTAATGTTTCTTCTTTTTGTAACTTGTTAGCTGAAATAGAGTTTATGAATTACTTATAAACTAGAATTTTGATATCTCTAACTTCCATTACAACTGGTAATTGAGAACTATTCATATTTGCCTATAAAAGTATATGGCTGACTTAATTATTTTTTACAGAACCATACTTTGTTTTCATTTTTTTCTCTCTCTCTTAAAAAAGACTCAATAACGGGCTGGGCACGGTGGCTCACGCCTGTAATCTCAGCACTTAGGGAGGCCAAGGTGGGCGGGTCACGAGGTCAGGAGATCGAGACCATCCTGGCTAACACGGTGAAACCCTGTCTCTACTAAAAAATACAAAAAAATTAGCCAGGCGTGGTGACGGGCGCCTGTAGTCCCAGCTGCTCGGGAGGCTAAGGCAGGAGAATGGTGCGAACCCGGGAGGTGGAGCTTGCAGTGAGCTGAGATCACGCCACTGCACTCCAGCCTGGGTGACAGCAAGACTGTCTCAAAAAATAAAAAATAAAAAAATAAGAAAGACTCAGAAGCATATCATAATTGCCTGCCTATGAGTTAAACTAGTGGTAGGGAGTTAGTTTTTTTTCTTTTTTTTTTAAAGGAAGAGTCTAAGGCTGTGAAAGGGTGAGTGATATAGGTAGACTCAAAAGTTAAGCTGTGATTTAGGCAGTGCTTGAGCATAGGCCATTTGACCATTTTTGGTCCTAGATGAGTTCTTTTTCTATAATTTGTTCAAACTCTGATTTAGTTGCTAATTTTGGGGTTTATATCCTTAGCCAAAGCCTAGCACCCTTCTCTACTCTAGGAAGGAGAGTGACCTTTTTAGAATTCTTGGGTCACAGTTTATTCTAGGGATGACCTACTCCTTCTTACAGCTCCCTGGGGACAAAGAGTTTGTATCATGGCAGCAGGATTTGGAGGACTCCGTAAAGCCCACACAGCAGGCCCGGCCCACTGTTATCCGCTGGTCTGAAGGAGGCAAGGAGGTCTTCATCTCTGGGTCCTTCAACAATTGGAGCACCAAGATTCCACTGATTAAGAGGTGACAAGTATCTTGGTTGAATCTAAGGGTCCAGGAATAGAGACCTGATTTCTTTTCTCAGAAGAGAGACCCAGCTGGACTACTTTTCTCCACCTGCTAAGGACTCTCTCTAGAACATATCTCTGTGGCCACTTAGTGTATCTGTGGGATTTTTTTAACCTCATAGTGAGTCAGAGGTCTTTTATCCCTTAGAATTTCATTGCCTCAGAGGGATTCATAATAGCTTTGTGACTACATTCTTTAGGACTGTGTCATACAAGTCCTGTCTATGCTTGTGGGAAGTCTTCTGTAACTGGCTGAGTCTTGTTGCTCTGACTTCTACACTAAAGCAAAACACATTTTGAAGTTCTAGGTAGTCATGTTATTTGTTGCTTCCAAAGCAATAATGAATGATTTAACTGGTTGTCAGAATGAGCCTTTGTATGGTAGTTCATTTTCCAGAAAAGGTTCACCAAAACAAAGTACCTTGAGGCACTTCTGTATCCTGAACCTACCTATCTCATTTGCACTGCTGAGGAACTTGTTCTACTGAAGCAAAATAGTTATACTAAGGTGAACCATTTGAGGGGATTAATGTTTTTATTATTCTTTTCCAGATATTGGTTAAGAACTAACGTTGTTGGGAGGAGCTGGTAAATACATGTCCAAGATGATACAGAAAAGGAGAATGGGTTTATATGTTGTTTTTTACACCAGGGATACAAGGCTTAGGAATCTGGGAAATTATTCGTATGATACTATGATTGCCATTTGTTTTTTACATTCAGTCTTCTAAAAGAAACTTGGCCTGTTTGCCTTTCTTTTTTCTTCTGTAGCCATAATGACTTTGTTGCCATCCTGGACCTCCCTGAGGGAGAGCACCAATACAAGTTCTTTGTGGATGGACAGTGGGTTCATGATCCATCAGAGGTAAGGCCTTGATCTCCAAGGGTAACCATTGACTTAGCAGTCTCATTTTACCTGTCATTTCTGTCAAGACTGATGGGCAACTGCCCCTCTACACTGGAGGATTTCTCTCTTGATAAAATGTGGAGGTGCTGAGTACAATCATGTGTAAATTTTAGTAAAAAAGGAAGGTTGGATGGGAGAGAGAGATTTGAAAGATTCAATAATTTTTTGTATTCACTGTTTCAGCCTGTGGTTACCAGTCAGCTCGGCACTATTAACAATTTGATCCATGTCAAGAAATCTGATTTTGAGGTGTTCGATGCTTTAAAGCTAGATTCTATGGAAAGTTCTGAGACATCTTGTAGAGGTAATTTTGTAGTATTTACTCTCTCTTGCTGTGTCTTTCTTGTAATGTATGTTCCTTCCTAAAAGTTGTTTATGTGTGTGTATATATATAGAGAGAGAGAGAGAAAGGGAGAGAGAGTGGGGGGCGGGGGGAGGCAATAGAGACAAAGATATTTCTCCTATAAATATTTAAGTGTTTTCTTTGCAGCAAACATACACACACACACACACACACACACACACATTATAACCACTAATGGGCTACAGCCTATAGTTTGAAAAGCTGTTTCTAGTAATATTTCAAGTTTTCCACTGACCTTTGATGATATTACCCAGCAGAGGAGATACATGTATGTAGTTTGTTCGGTATGCCCTATCTTAATCCTGCCAGTTTGAGAGCTCAGTTAGCAGTTTCATGATTTTATGAGGCCCAAAAAGTGTGGGGGAAAAAAAAAAAGAAAACCAACAGCCTAGGCAATATGGCAAGACTCATCTCTACAAAAAATTTTTAAAACTTAGCCGAGTGTAATGGCACAAGTCTGTGGGCCCAACAACTTGGGAGGCTGAGGCATGAGGATTACTTGAGCCCAGGAGGTTGAGGCTGCTGTGAACTATGTTTGAGCCTCGACACTCCAGCCTGGGTAATAGAGTGAGATCCTGCCTCAAAAACAAGACAACCACTGCCCCCACCACCCCCCGACAATTCTGTTGTAGGTAATTGAAATTTTGTAAGTTTTTGGTTTTAAAAAAAAAAAAAAAAAGTCTTTGGTAGCGGAAAAGATCTTTACACTTTTATTTCCTATAATATTACTTGATCCAAGGCCTTCATCTCTACTTACAATTGCTATAGTATCAGAGAATGTTTTGCTAACCACACTTGTAGTTACCATTTTGTTACTTTACAATAAGAGCTAAGACGATCTAAAGAATTGTGCGCTGTATTCCCAGTGAGCACCCTTCTCTCTAATGGGTTCAAAGCCTACCTCTGCTAACTAGTTTTGCCATCATGAACAAATGTCTCAACCTTTTTCATTCTGAGTTTCTTCACAGTAAAACCAGGGACTTACACTTTCAGTGATTCTCAGCTGAGGAGGCACAACACCTTAAGTGGAACATATTTGAATTTCAGAGGAGAAGGGTGGCTTTGCTGTTTCTAAAGGAAATTATTGCCTGGGCACAGTGGCTCAGGCCTGTAATCCCAGCACTTTGGGAGGCCTAGGCGTGTGGATCACCTGAGGTCAGGAGCTCGAGACCAATATGGCTACCATGGTGAAACCCTGTCTCTACTAAAAATACAAATTAGCCAAGCGTGGTGATACAGGCCTCTAGTCCCAGCTACTCAGGAGGTTGAGGTGGAAGAATCGCTTGAACCTGGGAGAGGGAGGTTGCAGTGAGCTGAGAAGGCGCCACTGTACTCCAGCCTGGGTGACAGAGTGAGACTTCGTCTCAAAAAAAAAGAAAAAAGCCTGGCGTGGTGGCTCATGCCTGTAATCCCAGCACTTTGGGAGGCCGAGGCGGGCGGATCACGAGGTCAGAAGATCAAGACCATCCTGGCTAACATGGTGAAACCCCGTCTCTGCTAAAAAAAATACAAAAAATTAGCCGGGCGTGGTGGCAGGCGCCTGTAGTCCCAGCTACTCAGGAGGCTGAGGCAGGAGAATGGTGTGAACCCGGGAGGCGGAGCTTGCAGTGAGCCAAGATCGCGCCCCTGCACTCCAGCCCGGGCAACAGAGCTAGACTCGGTCTCAAAAAAAAAAAAAAAAAAAAAAAAAAAAAAGATTTATCAATAGTGTAGTAATCTGTTGAGGAAAATTTTGAAAATGTTGTTTTCATCATATAAGCTCAGAAGGTTAAACTGGACATTATTTTTGACTGGTAGGACAATAATTTAAAAGGGTTTAAAAATGCTGAATTAGATTATGAGGATACTTGTAACTAATTTTTGTATTATATGATTCTGGCTAAGTAACCAATAAATAATAGACATGTAATCATAATTATATAGAGAGAAGACTAACATACTTTTGATATTTCCCTCTTTCCCCTAATTTCCCAATCTATTGAGGTAACGCTTATAATCCATTTTTTACTGGGAATCTACAGATAATGGATTTTAGTCTGCCCTCATTTACTATCTAGTCATGTATGTAACTTTAGGCAAATAACCAATTTGTATTTATTTTTTTTCTGGTGAAAAGGCAATAAAAACTATTTTGTGCATTTCCCAAGGGTATTTTGTGGATCATGTAATGAAATAACAAAGCATGATACTTTGTAAAGTTTCAAGTTCCATATGTTTTAAAGATAGTATTTAATATCAGAGTATTCTTCTTTTTTTCCTTTTGCCTTATATGTATTTTTTTGTTTTTAATTGACACATAACAATCGTACATATTTGTGAAATACAATGTGATGTTTCAATACATTTCATATGTATAATGATCAAGTCAGGACAATTAGCATATTCATCATCTCAAACATTTGTCATTTCTTTGTAGTGATAACATTCAAAATCCTTTCTTGTAGCTATTTTATTTTGTTACATTATTGTTACCTATATTCGCTCTAGTGTGCAATAGAACACTGGAACTTAGTTCTTACAATGAATTTGGTGGCTCACACCTGTAATCCTAGCACTTTGGGAGGCTGAAGTGGTACGATCACTTGAGCCTAGGAGTTTGAGACCAGCCTGGGCAACATAGTGAGACTCTGTCTCTACAAAAAAATCAAAAAATTAGCTGGGCATGGTGGCATGTGCCTTTAGTACCAACTACTCTGAAGGCTGAGGTAGGAGGATCGCTTGAGCCCAGGAGGTCAAGGCTGTAGTGAGCCGTGATCAAGCCACTGCACTCCAGCCCAGGTGACAGAGCAAGACCCTGTCTCAAAAAAGAAACAATAACATTTAAATAAAAGATATTATCATAATATATTTCTCTTCATTTTGGTATATTTCCTTCTATTCTTGTCTGCATACTTTTTTCGTTTTTTTGGAGATGTAATTTATACATCATAAAATTAACTCTTAAATTGTATAACTCAGTAATTTTTAGTATACTCGGAGTTGTGTGATTATCACAACTATCTAATTCCAGAGTATTTTTATCACCTGCAGAATAAACCCTGTACCCATTAGCAGTCACATCCCATTCCCTCCTCCCCTCCGCCTCTGGCAACCACAAATCTTGCTGTCTTAAGGATTTGCCTCTTCTGGACATTTCATATCAGTGGAATCCTACAAATTGTGGCCTTTTGTGACTTGCGTCTTATCATCATGTTTTCAGGATTCATCCATCTTGTAACCATGTATCAGTACTTTGCTCCTTTTTATGGCTGAATAAGAACCCATTGTATGGATATACTGTTTGTGTTTATCCATTCATTAGTTGATAGACATCTTGATTGTTTCCACTTTTTGGCTATTATAAATAATGCTATTATGAACATACAAGTTTTTGTGTAGACATGTGTTTTCATTTCTTTTGGGTATATACCCAGTGTATAATTGCTGGGTCATGTAGTAACTTTATGTTTAACTATTTGAGGAACTGCCAAACTGTTTTCCAAAGAGGCGGGACTACTTTACATTCCCTCTAGCAGTGGGAATAGTGTGAGCGTTCCAATTTCTCCATTCCTTTGTTGACACTTGTTACTGTCTGTCTGTTTGATTTTAGCTGTCCTAGTGAGTATGAAATGGTAGCTTATTATGATTTTGATTTTGCATTTCCCTAATGACAGTTACATACATTTTGTCCTTATTGTTGCAGTCATTATTGTATTGGTTGTCTTAGGGGTTTATAAACTTGTTGTTTGGCTGGAAAAAAAAATCTAATCTTTTCCCATTGTTTGAAAGTTACAAGGCATCTTCACATCCATTATCTAATTTGATTTCCTCAAAAACATCATGAAATAGGGCAAAGATTATTTTTATTTTATGAAGAAACTGACCATTATGGAGGGATTCTTCCAATGTCTCCTACAACTGATAAATGTAATAGCTCTTCCTTGAGCCTAGGTCTTTGAGTCTTTATCTCTTTGTCTCCCAAATCATGTTGCCATGTTGAGGAGCTTCATGGTTTATGTCCAGGGGACTCGGATTTTTTCTCCGGTTACCTTACAGCTGTAGATCCCACAGGTCACAAGTTTGTGATCCAGGACTTCTACTATATTTAATGTTAGCTGCCATGTATTGATAACTTTTTCCATGCATTCTTACTAATTCTCCAACTCTTTCTCATATTTGTATAAATATCTTTCAGACCTTTCCAGCTCACCCCCAGGGCCTTATGGTCAAGAAATGTATGTGTTTCGATCTGAGGAAAGATTCAAATCCCCACCCATCCTTCCTCCTCATCTACTTCAAGTTATTCTTAACAAAGACACTAATATTTCTGTGAGTATCCTCAGTATTACTGGGGCTTCTGGGAGTGTCTAGGACCATTTGGACTAAAGTTCAGTGATCCTGGAGGTTAGGATGATTACAGAGGTGTGTTGAGATTACAAGTCATACACATATCAGTAACATTACAGATTGCCTTTTTCCAGTGCTGAGTCACAGCTGCTTCAGCCACTCATACACAAAATCGTAGTTGTCTCCTCATCATAATAAAATCAGGATCAGAGCTATGGACTTCTGTTTGAGCACAGCATGAAGTAGTACTTATCATTTGGGGATGTACAAAAAAATCATAAAAGTTTTTTTGTATATAATTTATGTCCCTATTCAATCTACTTGATTCCTACTATGATTATTTTTGCCTTGTAACACAACTCTTCCTTGTGTGTTGTGGGCAAGATTTTTGTTTTAACTCTCTTAAGGAAGATTAGTAGATGCTGAGGCATAAGATTTCTGCCCTGGACTGATAATTTTTCTAATTTTCTGTAATAGGATTTTATTATTGATACATACTGGAGTGGGTACATTATTGAAAAGAGAGAACGCATTCTAGTTTAAATTTCTCAAAGAGCTCTGAGGAAGAGTAAGCTGTTTGGTTTGTCTGTGCCTTAATTTCATTTAGTAATTTTTTTCTCTCTCTCTTAGTGTGACCCAGCCTTACTCCCTGAGCCCAACCACGTTATGCTGAACCATCTCTATGCATTGTCCATTAAGGTGAGTGGTGGCCCTGGCTCTTCACAGAGCTCCCTGGAATGAGAGGTCAAGGGTAACATATGTTCTCAGTGGTTACTTTCTCTGCTATTTCATTGAAGCTGAAACTGGCAGTAATGATCAAATTATAGAAGAACTCTCTTTTTTTAACTAATAGGTTGTTTGTTTTAAAATCTCAGTCTCTGTGTTCTGGCTGGCTGAATTGCCCTCTGATAGGACTTTTTTGCTGCCCAGTTATTTTTTGGGTGGCTAGAATCTTTCTACCAGCTATTTACTTAAGTTTCAGTTCATAGCATAGGATTTATTCTGCAGAAAAAGCAGGTTTAGCTTCCAGTTCAAATTTAGCTTCCAGTTCAAAGAATGCTTTAATGTGATATTAAGGCTTTCACTTTTTTGAAGGTGGAATTGAGCTACTTTCAGGTGCCTCATTCATATATATTCAGGTGCTTGCATGTCTCCTATACACGAATTAAAGGAGAGATGTGACCAGATTTGCCCTGTCTCTTCAACTCTAGAGTCCTCCTTGATTTTTCTGCTGCTTTAGAGTCTGGGTTGAAAACAGCCATTCTGTTCTGTCTTGTTGTGTCTTTGTGGTTTGGCTATTGGAATAAAGTTATATAGCTCTGTGATTATCAAACCAGGCTGATTATCATCAGAGTCTCCTGGGGGAGATTGTAAAAATACAGATTCAGCAGCTCCATTCCTAGAGATTCTGAATAAGTGCATCTAGGATGGGCCCTATGGTTTTTTTAAGCTGCTTTTACTTGGATATATAGCTGGATTTGGGAAATCACTGATACAGCTAACAAATTATGTGGTACAATATAACACTTAAAAATATATTATTGAATTTAATTTTTGTAATAACCTTGTAAGTATTATTTTTAACCCCTGTTTTATAGATAAAGAAACTAAGGCTCAGAGAAGGTCAAATTGCCAGTAAGTACCAGAGACAGGACTGCTGAGGTCAAATCCTCCTATGCTAACTTCATATTCTTTCCTATATTACCATTATGCCAGGTCTTTCCAAGTAGGTTTTTCTCACCTATTCCTCATTTCCATAAAACCTGTGGAAGTGTAAAAGTGAATTTTTTACCTGCCTTGCTTCTGTCGTATTTAGGCTTTGTGTCTACTCTGGAGTGTTAACGCCTTCCCCCATAATAGAGTATGGGGGAAGGTAGAAGGATACACTTGTTCTTAATGGGATTTGCTTAGGTTCTTTGGGATCTGATGGATTTTGCCTCCTGTAACTGCTCGTTGGGTGTCATTTAATTTACCTAGGCTTGCCATCTCCTCCTGTGGTACATCTGTAGTCTGCAACACAGCCTGGGAAATGGTGCCTCTTGCTCTCTTCTTACTGGTTCTGACTCAGGTGAAGGTGTTGGTTATTGTGGCTCAGCTTGGTTCAGACCCATTCCTGATTCTCTCAGATTGTTTAGGCGGTTTGGAATTGATCCATTGGATTGGGTGTCTTTCTGAAGAAGATTTTGGCATGTACTTTGTTCGAGGATGGAGAGGGATTCCTAGGTTCCCTCTAAATCAGAGAGATCTTTTTGAATTCATCCCTGGCATTAAATGGAGGTTAGACCTGCTTTGGGACTTGGTCCCTGGCATTAAATGGAAGTTAGACCTGCTTTGGGTCTTAGAGATAGTTTTTCAGAAGGATTGTTTCTTTTTTTCTCATTGTCTTTAAGACTTTCTTCTAGAAATGGATGCCAGAATATTTCTTTCTTTTTTTTTTCCTTGCTAGTGTTAGGCCCAATATTAGAATTTAAAGTAGGGAAGGGAGCAGGGTAGGAGACTAATATTTCTTCAGCACTTTTATATGTCAGAAACTATGTCAGATATTCTCATGTAATCATCAGAGCCACATTAATGGTAGGTGTTATCTTTTGTAATGATGAGATAAAAAGACTTGGACACACTAAGTAGATTACCCAAGGCCACAAGTAGAATGATGACAGGAGTCAGAATTGGAACTAAAACTTATCTGACCTCCTTCTCTTACATCAAACTATCTCTGTTAAAAGTGAGTGACTGAAGGACTGATGGCTGGGAAGAGCTACCTACTATCTGAACTAATGAATTAGCTGCGCATGTTTCTTTTCCTTGCAGGACAGTGTGATGGTCCTTAGCGCAACCCATCGCTACAAGAAGAAGTATGTTACTACTCTGCTATACAAGCCCATCTGAAGGGATCTCTTCTTGCCTCCAAGGATTCAGGAGAAGCATCTCCCTTGCCTTTCTGGACTGAACCAGTCTTACCTGAGACTGGAAGGCTGATTTGCTTTGAGGCTGATATGTGTGTTTCAGAGCCTCTGAGTAGGACGCTCTGCTTTTGCATTTGATTGCAGATGAGAGCTTTATGAGTTCATGGAATTTATTTTAAGAAAAAAATATATACATATGAGAAGAAGGTAAATGGAAGCCTCCTAGCCCCAGCTAGAAGTATTATTTCTGCCTATGGGTTTTCACCAAGACCTGTTTGGGGGCGCTGCAGGAATAACTATATAGGAAGCTTTTTTCCTAAAACGAAAGAACAGCAAACTCTTAGGATCCTTGTTGGGCGGAGATTCTATCACTGCTACCTTGGCTCTCCAAGGAATGGGCTTGTGCTAGACCGCTGCCCTACTTAACAGCTGCCTAATTGCAAGGGCAGCTTTTCTTGCATGGGTTCTCTATATTCCCAGAGTATGTGGCACAATGTGTGTTGTTTATATGATACCAGATGCCCCACAAGAACCCTTTTTCCTCTCATTTCACATTCTTCCTTTAGTAGCCTCCTTCAGATCCCATACCTGACCCCTCTCTAACACAAAACTCACTGGGTAAGTGACTGAAAAGTTTTGTGGCCCCTGATCCACCCCAGACACTAGGGCTGTCAGAAGGTCCCTTTTTAGCCCAGCACAGGTGCAGGCCACTTTGTCATGTTTGTTTTAACTTCTAAAGGAAATATGTCTCCGCATTATAAGAAAAGCAGAATGCAGAACATCTACTTTTTTGTTTTAGTTTGGTGCCAAGGCTCAGGCTGTATTGGCAAATTCCCGAAAGTTTTCACACTTTGCCTGGCCCTGCTTCTGTCTTTTCTCTCTCAGCAAACAGTTCTGAAGGTAGGAGTGGAACCAGGGAGTACTTTCACATCTTTCATCCTTGAAAGATTTTTATGTGCCTGCATTTTTTTTTAATTAAAGAAATGCCTTTTCATTGGTCTTAAGAGACTGCATTGGAGAATTTCAGGATTTTGATAAATGCTTCTTCATATTTTCTTCTCTAGTCTAGCCTTCCACATTCTTAGATCAATATGGCCAACCCTGTACACATCACTACACTAAACACTGCTCTAGATAAACTGCTCAAGTTCATTTAATTCATTTGATGCACCTAAAGGGTTCCCTCATTTTAAAGATTGTCAGGCCAAGAAGCAAGAAAGTATTCCTAGTATTCCCAACCATGAAAAGTATCGTTCTTTGTACCAAGTGTTAACAAAATCATTTTGTTCTCCTGCCTCTTCTTTTTAAAGGGTTTGACGATTAAGTGGGGTCACTGAATTCCATTTGTGAGCTGAAAAGTATTCAGTCCACTTTTGGGGTTCAGAGATAAAACATTTTTTCCCAAGTAGCTGGGGCTCTTCCATTTTACAGATAAGTCAAATAGTACTAAAGGAGGCTAAACTATTGATGAATGAGAGACTCCCTGACTGCTCAGATGAGCCTAGCCACAGGGAAAGGGCACCTACAGGTCAGTTTAGCTACCTCCTGTCTTTCCCATGCAAAGCTGACAACGCAGTTGTCTTCGGACTTGTAGACCTCTTGGATTCCAGGTGTGATGGAGTAAAGTATGGGATTGTTGTTTTGCTGAGGTGCAAATAACTAAATGCTTTGGTGGTTAATTGCTAAGAGTAAATACTACTTTAACCATCCAAGGCCACCTTCTGCAGCAAAAGGCTTTTGTGGAGAACCTTTTATGTTCCCAACCACTTTTTGAATGGTGTGCCATTTAAAAATCCAGGCCAGATCCTATTATAACCAACTCTCAGGATTTACAGTCTTCAGTTGTACTAGAATTTTGTTTTTATCCAATACCCATTAAATAAGTGGGCCACTTAGGAGGATTCAAAATCTTGGTTGTTACATGAAGTTTGTTATATTCATATTTCTTGTCAACAGTATTGAAACGTAATATCTATGTGTTCGTGTATGACAATTTTTACTCCACACAGTAGAGTGGGGCAGGAAAAGAGATCTCATCAGTTTCTCTCAGGCCTGAGGCTTTTGTGAAATGGGTCTGCCCCCAGTGACAGTAGGTTTTTTTATATATTTTTTTGAGACGGAGTCTCGCTCTGTTGCCCAGGCTTGAGTGCAGTGGCGCGATCTCGGCTCACTGCAAGCTCCACCTCCTGGGTTCACGCCATTCTCCTGCCTCAGCCTCCCAAGTAGCTGGGACTACAGGTGCCCGCCACCACGCCCAGCTAATTTTTTGTATTTTTAGTAGAGACGGGGTTTCACCATGTTAGCCAGGATGGTCTCGATCTCTTGACCTTATGATCCACCCACCTCGGCCTCCCAACAGTAGATTTTGATGCTAGTGACCTTCAGATCTTTCTATCTGGAAATGTGCAGAGAGTGTCAGTTTCCCAAGTTCTGAGGTAACTCTCAGCCAGATATGAAATGGGAGCCCACCAGCTGGTATAGAAAGGAATGGGTAGGAGGCACTGGGTGCTGACTCATTCAGCACTGGGTGCTGTCCCTTTTCTATACTGCTAATACATCCCATGGTTTTGAGAAGACTTATCTCAGTCTATTTGGAAGAGAGGGAGGAAGAGAAGGAAGTAACCCAAAGTACTACTCATTTGTCCTTGTGTGTTGATTAGTTAAAGGGATAATTAATTTTATGCTGAGGAGAGTTTGACAGATTTTGAAAACGAGTAAAGGCAAAAAATTTTTTTAGCCTTTATTTTGCCTGTTGACATTTTACAGAGTCAAAGTAGGCAAAATAAGAAAATAGCTCTTCATGAGGGCTGACCCTTAAAGAACTGCAACATAGTTTTGGAATTGTGGGGAAGAGAAGAGTGACTGAGCTGAGGAGTAATAATAGGAGAATAAAGTCCTGAGTAACTTAGAACTGAAAATGTCCTCTTTTGAAAAGAAATGAAATCAGACACCACATGGTGGTGTCCTTGGATCTCACTGTACAGAATTAGCAGTGTATAACCATCTTCCCTTTGCATCGTGTTCCAATTCTCTCCTCTTTCCTTTCCGCTCTGCTTTAAGCTCATTTGTCAGGCAGACTTTACCAGAGTGTCAGACATTATGTAAAACACATACGTTAGCCATGCTGCTGGTATGGAAAAATTCCACACCATGATTGTTAGCCTTCTTTAAGCTTGAAATTGAATGGGATTTAACCATTCTAGGCAACACCCCTGAAGGGCATACCTAACCTCAATAATGTTGGCTTGTGAAACGTATGCTTGTATGGTAGAGAAACTTTGTAAAAGAAGAATCCAGGAGAAGTTTGTGAGGATCCTACAAACCCAGGCCCACTTACTTTGCTCCAATTCTTTCTAGTCTCTTGTAGATCTAATGGGTCTGGAATAAAAACCTGGAAAAGAATTAATATTCCATGTATGCTGCTGAAATGAAGTTAAGTTTGGAAAGAAGTGATACCTCTAGACTGGGTTTATATTAATCTGTGATATAAATGAAGAAGACATACTAATAGAACTCCCTACTTTTAATTGGGGAAATAGGGCTTTAATCATTTTGACCTCAACTAAAAATGATATGCAATAGTCTATGTTTGTGTGTGTTTGAAATACGTTCTGTTCTCAGAGATTTCTACATTCTCACGTTCTAGTGATTTGGGGTGTGGGCTTAATAGCAGATGTACAGTGTATTCCTGCATAATTCTGATTCACCCTTAAAGCCCAGTGCTTGCTGTCTTCTACCAGGGGTTGCTGACTCCAGTTACCCATGGAATGCGGGACCTGGGAGGGGTAGCAATTAGGGTCTTTCAAAACTCTTTGGATCTTAGCATTTGTCTCTCCTTAAGTGCCAGTCACAATTGGATATGGAAGGACTGTGATTTCTGCAATGAACCCAAACTGTTAGAGTAAAAAGCCAAATCTTTTTTAAATTCTATGAAAGAAGGGAAAAAAGAGAAAAACTCAAGTCTATTACTTGCAGTAACTACATTACAGAAATTACGTAACACATGGCAATTCTTAGCAATGGAATCCCTCTAGGATTCTAGTTTGGGCTTTGTCTGGATTTGCTTTTCTCAATTGTACTTTGAAGTGATAAGCTTTGTTATAAATTACTTTTTTATTAGTTCCAATATTAGTTGGAGTTAACTTGAATTGTATGTAGCACAGCACTTTTGCAGTGAGATTGGTGTGAAATACTGAACACTATGGATTTTGTAGGTGTCAGGTTAAATCATCAAGGGATACCTACATTAAGTAATATATTAGGTATTGATGATCTTACTTCTTTTCTGTTCCCCTCTACAAAACACTTACCTAACCCAGCTTGTGGTTTTAGGACAGCCAAAGCTCACTGTGGTGGGTTAGTCCTAATCGCTACACAGGTTTCATATATGAGACTTGTTTGAATTTTGATAAATTGGAGCATGTTGGTTGGTATTACACAGCAGCATTTCAAATGAGTGCAGCTCTGTGTCTGTCAGAAAGGAGAGATAAGACTAATTTGAAGGAAATTCAATATGTGAGTCCTCTTTTTAATGGTGCTTTTTGTAACCTTTAATGCTGAGATACAGAGCTGCTTTTCAATATTTCATAAAGGAGTGGCAGACAAGAGTGGATTTTAAAGCTGTTCTTCAAATGTAATTTGTCACTGGACTCTGACACACCTGGAAATTATATGATATGACACATACAGAAATGTGGGTTTTTTCCGTAAACTTTAATAAAAGTATTATACAGCAATAATATTTGAGTTATTGATTGATGACTGATTATATTATCAAGGTCTGTTTGCCTTGGTGTCTCAGGGCCTAAAGAATGTAAGCTACAAGACAACACATTTGAAAGAGAGGAGTCATGGGGTAGGGGACACGAAGTCCTTCTACCTATCACTTTTTCTCTTCTTTTTGTTTCGGGCTATGCCAACATTAACTATAGGAACGCAGACTTCGTAATTTGTTTTTCAGCATTTTCTCTGCTGGCTGTACATTTAGGTATCATCCTGTACTGGATTAGCTGAGCTCTGATCAGACCAGTGATTCTCATCCCTGCCTACACATTCATAACACCTATGGAGACTATAAACATTGATGGTCAATCCATTTCCACCCTAGTTAAATGGAAATCTCTGGTATGGGGTCCAGGTATCTGTATTTTTAAGTTCCCCCAGATAATGCTAATAGACATCTAGGATTGAGGACCGCTATCCTGGACCCTTCCTACTTCTCTTTCTCTGTCAGATTATATGCTTCATTATATATGAAAACATTATATACTTTATTCTGACAGCAGATCATTCGCCTCGGATGGCCTTGTTCGGGGACATGATTATAATTTCTGTTTTCTGTTCCATCATTTCACAAGGTTTCTACACAGCTGGCCTCCTGACTTTCTTTTCCTAAAACAACCAAGCTGTTGTATTTTTGGAGCTCTAAAGAGTCAACTGAGTTGAACTAAGGGAGAAAAGAGACTGACAATGTGGAGCGTGAGAAGACTGGGGAGTTGCTGAGGGGGAGTGGAAATGCAAGACAGAAGGACATGAAAGGAAGACCTGTGACAGTAGAAATCAACTAGAACAGTTCACCTCAAACCTCAATAGCAGGTCCAGAGATTGCCTCCAGGCTAGAGGTAAAAAGTGGGATATAGTATGAACTCAGCCTCTGGAAGAATGGGCTCCTAAACATGTACCCCAGTCACTGAAAACAAAACGGCACCAGAATTTCACCAGGGTCCAAACTTGCACTGATGTGCTTTCTAAAGCATTTATTTCTGGCCCACTTGGCTTGGAGTCTTGTAGTATCCCTTCCAAAGACCACCTTCTTCGGAACTGTGTTGACAATTAACCGTGACACAGGTGATTTAGGTACATCATGAGTCTCTTCCTCTCCCTAATCCTTTGTCCTCTGTGGTCACTGTTCATCCAGAATCACATACGCAGGTCTGGAGTACCACGCCCCTTTCTCTAACCCATTTCTTGGCTCCAGGGCACATACATTGACTGAAGATGAACCGCTGTATGCTCTCCTGGCAGTTAGCATTCCTCAGCACTTAGCTGTGTTCTGGAGGAGGCTCGAGAGTTCTCCCTTTTTATTGACTTCCTAAGTAGAAAGGCAAAGTTCTTTGTCGGAAGTTAGAAGGTTTAAGGTCTGTATGCCCGGTGATATTTTATTTTATTTTATTTTATTTTAATTTCAAATGTATTTATAATATACCAGAATGTTGAAGAGGTAGAGAGCTTAATTTTTTTTTCTTTTTTCCTTTTTTCTTTTTTTCTTTTTTTTCATTATACTTTAAGTTCTAGGGTACATGTGCACAACATGCAGGTTTGTTACATATGTATACATGTGGCATGTTGGTGTGCTGCACCCATCAACTCATCAGCACCCATCAACTCGTCATTTACATCAGGTATAACTCCCAATGCCATCCCTCCTCCCTCCCCCCTCCCCACAATAGGCCCCGATGTGTGATGTTCCCCTTCCCGTGTCCAAGCAATCTCATTGTCCAATTCCCACCTATGAGTGAGAACATGTGGTGCTTGGTTTTCTGTTCCTGCGATAGTTTGCTAAGAATGATGGTTTCCAGCTGCATCCATGTCCCTACAAAGGACACGAACTCATCCTTTTTTATGGCTGCATAGTATTCCATGGTGTATATGTGCCACATTTTCTTAATCCAGTCTGTCACTGATGGACATTTGGGTTGATTCCAAGTCTTTACTATTGTGAATCGTGCCGCAATAAACATACATGTGCATGTGTCTTTATAGCAGCATGATTTATAACCCTTTGGGTATACACCCAGTAATGGGATGGCTGGGTCATATAGTATTTCTAGTTCTAGATCCTTGAGGAATCGCCATACTGTTTTCCACAGTGGTTGAACTAGTTTACAATCCTACCAACAGTGTAAAAGTGTTCCTATTTCTCCACATCCTCTCCAGCATCTGTTGTTTCCTGACGTTTTAATGATTGCCATTCTAACTGGTGTGAGATGGTATCTCATTGTGATTTCGATTTGCATTTCTCTGATGGCCAGTGATGATGAGCATTTTTTCATGTGTCTGTTGACTGTATGAATGTCTTCTTTTGAGAAATGTCTGTTCGTATCCTTTGCCCACTTTTTGATGGGGTTGTTTTTTTCTTGTAAATTTGTTTGAGTTCTTTGTAGGTTCTGGATATTAGCCCTTTGTCAGATGAGTAGATTGCAAAACTTTTCTCCCATTCTGTAGGTTGCCTGTTCACTCTGATGGTAGTCTCTTTTGCTGTGCAGAAGCTCTTGAGTTTAATTAGATCCCATTTGTCAATTTTGGCTTTTGTTGCCGTTGCTTTTGGTGTTTTAGACATGAAGTCCTTGCCCATGCCTATGTCCTGAATGGTATTACCTAGGTTTTCTTCTAGGGTTTTTATGGTATTAGGTCTAACATTTAAGTCTCTAATCCATCTTGAATTAATTTTCGTATAAGGAGTAAGGAAAGGATCCAGTTTCAGCTTTCTACTTATGGCTAGCCAATTTTCCCAGCACCATTTATTAAATAGGGAATCCTTTCCCCATTTCTTGTTTCTCTCAGGTTTGTCAAAGATCAGATGGCTGTAGATGTGTGGTATTATTTCTGAGGGCTCTATTCTGTTCCATTGGTCTATATCTCTGTTTTGGTACCAGTACCATGCTGTTTTGGTTACTGTAGCCTTGTAGTATAGTTTGAAGTCAGGTAGCGTGATGCCTCCAGCTTTGTTCTTTTGACTTAGGATTGTCTTGGCAATGTGGGCTCTTTTTTGGTTCCATATGAACTTTAAAGCAGTTTTTTCCAATTCTGTGAAGAAAGTCATTGGTAGCTTAATGGGGATGGCATTGAATCTATAAATTACCTTGGGCAGTATGGCCATTTTCACAATATTGATTCTTCCTATCTATGAGCATGGTATATTCCTTTTGTTTGTATCCTCTTTTATTTCCCTGAGCAGTGGTTTGTAGTTCTCCTTGAAGAGGTCCTTTATATGCCTTGTAAGTTGGATTCCTAGGTATTTTATTCTCTTTGAAGCTATTATGAATGGAAGTTCATTCATGATTTGGCTCTCTGTCTGTTACTGGTGTATAAGAATGCTTGTGATTTTTGCACATTGATTTTGTATCCTGAGACTTTGCTGAAGTTTCTTATCAGCTTAAGGAGATTTTGGACTGAGACGATGGGGTTTTCTAAATATACAATCATGTCATCTGCAAACAGGGACAATTTGACTGCTTCTTTTCCTAACTGAATACCCTTGATTTCTTTCTCTTGCCTGATTGCCCTAGCCAGAACTTCCAACACTATGTTGAGTAGGAGTGGTGAGAGAGGGCATCCCTGTCTTGTGCCAGTTTTCAAAGGGAATGCTTCCAGTTTTTGCCCATTCCGTATGATATTGGTTGTGGGTTTGTCATAAATAGCTCTTATTATTCTGAGATACATCCCACCAAGACTTAATTTATTGAGAGTTTTTAGCATGAAGGGCTGTTGAATTTTGTCAAAGGCCTTTTCTGCATCTATTGAGATAATCATGTGTTTTTTGTCTTTGGTTCTGTTTATATGCTGGATTACGTCTATTGATTGGCATATGTTGAACCAGCCTTGCATCCCAGAGATGAAGCCCACTTGATCATGGTGGATAAGCTTTTTGATGTGCTGCTGGATTCGGTTTGCCAGTATTTATTGAGGATTTTTGCATCGATGTTCATCAGGGATATTGGTCTAAAATTCTCTTTTTTTGTTGTGTCTCTGCCAGGCTTTGGTATCAGGATGATGTTGGCCTCATAAAATGAGTTAGGGAGGATTCCCTCTTTTTCTATTGATTGGAATAGTTTCAGAAGAAATGGTAGCAACTCCTCCTTGTACCTCTGGAAGAATTCGGCTGTGAATCCATCTGGTCCTGGACTTTTTTTGGTTGGTAGGCTATTCATTATTGCCTCAATTTCAGAGGCTGCTATTGGTCTATTCAGGGATTCAACTTCTTCCTGGTTTAGTCTTGGGAGAGTGTAAGTGTCCAGGAAATTATTCGTTTCTTCTAGTTTTTTAAATTTATTTGTGTAGAGGTGTTTATAGTATTCTCTGATGGTAGTTTGTATTTCTGTGGGGTCAGTGGTGATATCCCCTTTTATCATTTTTTATTGCATCTATTTGATTCTTCTCTCTTTTCTTCTTTATTAGTCTTGCTAGCCGTCTATCAATTTTGTTGATCTTTTCAAAAAACCAGCTCCTGGATTCATTGATTTTTTTGGAGGGTTTTTTGTGTCTCTCTCTCCTTCAGTTCTGCTCTGATCTTAGTTATTTCTTGCCTTCTGCTAGCTTTTGTATGTGTTTGCTCTTGCTTCTCTAGTTCTTTTAATTGTGATGTTAGGGTGTCAATTTTAGATCTTTCCTGCTTTCTCTTGTGGGCATTTAGTGCTATAAATTTCCCTCTACACACTGCCTTAAATGTGTACCAGAGGTTCTGGTATGTTGTATCTTTATTCTCACTGGTTTCAAAGAACATCTTTATTTCTACCTTCATTTCGTTATGTACCCAGTAGTCATTCAGAAGCAGGTTATTCAGTTTCCATGTAGTTGAGCGATTTTGATTGAGTTTCTTAGTCCTGAGTTCTAGTTTGATTGCACTGTGGTCTGAGAGACAGTTTGTTATAATTTCTGTTCCTTTACATTTTCTGAGGAGTGCTTTACTTCCAACTATGTGGTCAGTTTTGGAATAAGTGCGATGTGGTGCTGAGAAGAGTGTATATTCTGTGGCTTTGGGGTGGAGAGTTCTGTAGATGTCTATTAGGTCCACTTGGTGCAGAGTTGAGTTCAATTCTTGGATATCCTTGTTAACTTTCTGTCTCATTGATCTGTCTAATGTTGACAGTGGGTGTTAAAGTCTCCCGTTATTATTGTATGAGAGTCTAAGTCTCTTTGTAAGTCTCTAAGGACTTGTTTTATGAATCTGGGTGCTCCGGGAGCATATATATTTAGGATAGTTAGCTCTTCCTGATGAATTGATCCCTTTACCATTATGTAATGGCCTTCTTTGTCTCTTTTGATCTTTGATGGTTTAAAGTCTGTTTTATCAGAGACTAGGATTGCAACCCCTGCTTTTTTTTGTTTTCCATTTGCTTGGTAAATCTTCCTCTATCCCTTTATTTTGAGCCTATGTGTATCTCTGCATGTGAGATGTGTCTCCTGAATACAGCAAACTGATGGGTGTTGACTCTTTATCCAATTTGCCAGTCTGTGTCTTTTCGTTGGAGCATTTAGTCCATTTACATTTAAGATTAATATTGTTATGTGTGAACTTGATCCTGTCATTATGATATTAGCTGATTATTTTGCTCATTAGTTGATGCAGTTTCTTCCTAGCATCGATGGACTTTACATTTTGGCATGTTTTTGCAGTGTCTGGTACCGGTTGTTCCTTTCCATGTTTAGTGCTTCCTTCAGGATCTCTTGTAGGGCAGGCCTGGTGGTAACAAAATCTCTAAGCATTTGCTTGTCTGTAAAGGATTTTATTTCTCCTTCACTTATGAAACTTAGTTTGGCTGGATATGAAATTCTGGGTTTAAAATTCTTTTCTTTAAGAATGTTGAATATTGGCCCCCACTCTCTTCTGGCTTGGAGAGTTTCTGCTGAGAGATCTGCTGTTAGTCTGATGGGCTTCCCTTTGTGGGTAACCTGACCTTTCTCTCTGGCTGCCCTTAACAGTTTTTCCTTCATTTCAACTTTGGTGAATCTGCCAATTAGGTGTCTTGGAGTTGCTCTTCTCGAGGAGTATCTTTGTGGCATTCTCTGTATTTCCTGAATTTGAATGTTGGTCTGCCTTACTAGGTTGGGGAAGTTCTCCTGAATGATATCCTGCAGAGTGTTTTCCAACTTGGTTCCATTTTCCCCCTCAGTTTCAGGCACCCCAATCTGACGTAGATTTGGTCTTTTCACATAATCCCATATTTCTTGGAGGCTTTATTCATTTCTTTTTCCTCTTTTTTCTGTACACTTCTCGCTTCATTTCATTCATTTGATCTTCAATCATTGATACTCTTTCTTCCAGTGCCGGGTGATATTTTAAACACAAAGTAGGGTTTCACAGACTTCTCAACGACTCCTGGACTAATTTACATTTACTACATCTTCCAAAGCCCTCTTGCTAGTGACAACTTATGATGAGAACATTAGGTAAGGATATCGAACACCTGAAAGGGTCATGGAGATTACTACAGACCTGCATACCTGGATAGGGTTGAGGGATGGACTCTGACTTCAGACCAGCTGATATTCGAAACTATAACCTACAACCCTAACTTATTTTTTGTGGGGGGACCTTTGTTATTGATTATAATAGTTGGGGATCACAATTACAGTTAGGTATAGGGATTGGGTAGTGGAATAGGTGTTGGATTCAACAGGATCTTGGAAAATATTTCTGGGGGTTAGAGGATAGGCTGAGAATATTATAGATGTTTGGAAACATTTGTGCCAACCTGAAGATGGTGTTTCTTTTTCTTTCCCAATTAGTGGAGCTGTGTTCTGTTGGTCATCTGGTAGAGTGATCAATCTAGAGTTAGAATATCTAGGAATGACATAAAGGAATATGACAGTCCAGAAATCTACCAGATTAAGAGCCAGTCTGAGCTCAGAAAGGATTTTGAGCCAAGGCATGGCATTTTATTTTTAGATGGAACTGAACATTGTAATAGTAACCAGCACTAGATGAACTAAAGTTCAGGAGAAAAAGTGGATCTATCCAAGGTGAAGTGAGATTACTAGCCATTTTATCTCCTAGGCCCATTTGTTGACTCTACACATGGAGTAAGGACTGACCTTTGCCCAGACACAGGGTATTTGATGGGGTCAAATGACATTAACTGCCAAGCACTGGATCCATAAGATATGGGAAACAAATGAGGTGAGCCCTTTAGTTGACCAGCTTACTACTCTGGGAGTATTTCTGGATTACAACTGGAAAACTTAGTTTCTAGCCTGGTGAACTGCCTGAACTGAGAACATAAGTACATAACTCAGAGGAGTTTTGCATAGGTAATGGAGAACAATTAGCCCAAGACTGAATGCTTCTGGTAGGCAGAACCATGGCCCTCCAAAGATGGCTACATAGTAATTCTCAGAATCTATAATTATGTTAGGTTACATGCTGAAGGGAAACTAAGATTGCAGATGGAATCAAGTTTGCTAATCAGCTGACCTTGAGATGGAAATATTACCCTGGATTATTTAGTCAGGCCCAATCTAATAAGTGCAAGAGGGAAGTCAGAGTGATAGGACATCAAAAGAACTTGACTTGCTGTTGCTGGATTTTGAAGATAAAAAAAGAACTATAAACCCAGGAATGTGATAGCCTTAGGAACAAGGAAATGGGTTCTCTCTCAGAGCCTCCAGGAAGAAACACAATGGCTTTATTTTTAGTTCAGTAGTCTTTTTGACCCATTTGGACATGGAAATACAGAAGTGCAAGATAATAAATTTGTGTTGTTTTAAGTGACTAAGTTTGTTGAAATTTGTCAACAGCAGTGACAGGAAATGAATACAACACGGCTGTGCTGATCTAATATCTTAAATGCAAGAGCCATAGGATCAAGTTGTTTCCAAGTAACTTACCTGCATCCTAGAACAAAACTCGAGAATATATATAAGAAAACAAAAATGTTCAGCACCAAACAAGAAAAAATTTACCATATCTGACCTCAGAAAAAACCTGAGGCATTCAAAAAAATAGAAAATATCAAACTGTTATGAGAAAAAAAATCTATCAATTGAAATTGACTCAGAACTAATACATGAGGATAGAAATAGACAGTTGAAACGATAATAAGTTTATATGTTCAAAAGCTGGAGAAAAAAGCAAACATGTTTTTATATATATATATATAAATATGTGTGTATGTTTTGTCACATGTCTGCAAGACCCAAATTGAACTTTATAGATTAAAACTACAAATCTTGAGAAGAAAAATAAACTGGATAGGATGAACATTAGATTAGACATTGCAAAGAAAGATTATATTTGAAAGATATGAGAATGGAAACCACACAAAACTGAAAAAAGGCTTAAAAATGAACAACACATCGGTGAATTGCAGAAAAACTTCAGGTGGCATAATATTTGGTACTATATGTGTTCCCTCCAAAATTCATGGTGAAACTTAATCTCCATTGTGGTGGTATTAATTGGGACCTTTTGGGAAGACATTAGGTCTTGAGGGGTCCTCCCATGTAAATGAGATTACAGCATTTATAAAAGAGCCTTCACACAGAGTTTTGGCCCTTTTTGCCCCCTGCCTTCTACCATGTGAGAACACAGCAAGAAGCCACCATCTTGAAAGTGAAGAGCCACTCTCACCAGACACCAGGGCCAGTGCCTTGATCTAGGGCTTCCCAGCCTCCAGAACTGCACAAAACAAATTTCTATTATTTCAAAATTGCATAGTCTGTGGTATTTTGTTATAGAAGCAGAAATGGACCAAGACAATTGGAATACCCAAAAGAGGTAGGAGAGGAATAGAACAAATATTAGTAGAAATAGCAACCCAAATTTCCCCAGATTTGATGGAACCTATAAAGCCACAGATCTAAGTAGCTCAATTAACCCTAAGCACAAGAAATAAGAAAATAAAACAACTAAATGAAGGCAAATCATAATAAAATCTCTCAAAACCTGTTAGAAAATCGTAAAAGCAGCCAGAGGAGAAACAGCTAGTTATGTACAAAGGGAGAAAGATAAGGGCGATAGCAGATTTATCATCAAAACAATTATAAGCTAGAACACAGTGGAGCAACATCTTTTAAGTACTGAAAGAAAAAAAAAACAAAACCCTGCAACCTAGAATTATTTACCCAATGAAATTATGTTTCAAAAAATGAAGATGAAATAAGAACTTACATTAAAAATCTGAGGCCAGCCATGATGGCTCATGCCTGTAATCCCAGCACTTTGGGATGTTGAAGGAGGGAGACTGCTTGAGGCCAAGACTTTGAGACCAGTCTGGGCAATATAGCAAGACCCCATCTCTAAAAAAAAATTAGCCAGCTGTGGTGGTACACACCTGTGTTTCTAGCTACTCAGGAGGCTGGGGCAAGGGGATTGCTGTTGCTTAAGCTTGGGAGTTGGAGGTTGCAGTGAGCTATGATGCAGTGCACTGCAGCCTGGGTGACAGTGGGACCTTGTTTCTCACAAAAACAAAAAGACTGGCAGAGTGACTTTCGTTTCTGGAAAGATGGAATAGGCATGCTTTTCCCTATTCCTCTCAGTAAGTAGAACTAAAACCCTGGACATTTTCTATACAATTAACATAAGGAGATTCTGAAAGATGAAGATAAAAGGGTATACTGACTAGAAACTTCAGGATCCAAAAATGACACAGTGAGTTGTCAGCTCTCTTTAGCCCATATGGACCAGGAAAGGGGCAGCCTAACAAGGGTCCACTTTCATTCTTTTGCATGTAGATATCCAGCTTCCCCAGAAACATTTGTTGAAAAGACTATTTTCCTCATTGAATGGTCTCGGCACCCTTGTCAGAAATCATTTGACCATATATACAGGAGTTATTTCTGGGCTTTTTATTCTATTCCATTGGTCTATATGTCTTTGTGTTAGTACCCCACTGTTTTGATTACTTGAGCTTTGTATTAAATTTTGAAGTCAGGAAATATGAGTCCTCCAACTTTGTTCTTTTTAAAAATTTTTTGTAGAGACAAATTTTTGCTATGTTGCTCAGGCTGGTCTTGAACTCTTGACCTCAAGCAATCCTCCTGCCTCAGCCTCCCAAAGTGCTGGGATTACAGACATAAGCCACCACAGCCAGCTTGTTCTTTTTCAATATCGTTTTGTCTACTCAGGGCCCCTTAAGATTCCATATGAATGTAGGATGGATTTTTCTGGTTTTGCAAAAAAAAAAAAAAGTTGGAATTTTGATAGAGGTTGCATTGAATCTGTATATCACTTTGGGTAGTATTGACATCTTAGCAATATTGTCTTCCAATCCATGAATATGGGAACTCATATTTCATGAGTTCTTTAATATTTTTCTGCAATGTTTTGCAGTTTTCATTGTACAAGTCTTTCACTTCCTTGGCTAATTCCTATGTATATTTTTTTGATGCTGTTGTAAATAAAACTATTTTCTTTTTTTTTTTTTTTGAGACGGAGTCTTGCTCTGTCACCCGGGCTGGAGTGCAGTGACCGGATCTCGGCTCACTGCAAGCTCCGCCTCCCGGGTTCACGCCATTCTCCTGCCTCAGCCTCCCGAGTAGCTGGGACTACAGGCGCCCGCCACCTCGCCCGGCTAGTTTTTTGTATTTTTTTTTAGTAGAGACGGGGTTTCACCGTGTTAGCCAGGATGGTCTCGATCCCCTGACCTCGTGATCCACCCGTCTCGGCCTCCCAAAGTGCTGGGATTACAGGCTTGAGCCACCGCGCCCGGCCAATAAAACTATTTTCTTAATTTCCTCCTTTGATTGATAATTGTTAGGATATAGTAACACAAATTATTTTTGTGTGCTGTTTTGTGTCCTGCTACTTTGCTAAAGTCATTTATTAGTTCTAATAGTTTTTTTGTGAAATCTTTAGTGTTCTTCTACATTTAAGATTATGTCACCTATGAACAGAAGTAATTTTACTTCTTTCTTTCCAATTTGAATTCCATTTAGCTCCCTGTATTCTTAGCCTAGTAATCCTCTGGGGGATTCTCTACACTCTCTAAGGTTGTGGCAAAGACTCTTCCTTAGAGAAGACCCTGCCTTACGCCATCCTTTCTTCGCTGAGACATCCTTCTGTGGATGAGAATGTGATGAGAATGGGATTGCCCTTGAGAATTCTCAATGTTCCACCTTCTGATTAGGAAAAAATGTCTTATCCTATGTGCCCTGTCCCTACCTTGCTATAATATTCAGAGGTTAGAACAATTCCCGCATTCTGATAAAAGTGTATTTTTGAGTGCTTATTTTCTACAAGTTTGAGGTCTTAAAGGAGATCTTATTCACTGACCTCTGTACCTCCAGTGCTTAGCATGGTGTCTGGAAAATTAATTACTCAATAAATATTCATGAGATAACATATAAAACCCTTTGTAAACTGAACGTACAGAAGAATATAATTATTACTATTTCTCTAGATGAAATGGTCCTTTTTCCTTAACCTCTCCAGGTCCTAAAAAGAACTGTTAAAGGTAAGTTTCTAACACTTCTTCAAGCATTTTTTATTCCTGCTAATCCAATCGTTGTTTCTTGGGCTCTGGGGTATGGGGCAGAGGCTTCTGGCCACATTTTTCTCCTCTTTGCATTGTGCTCCCTGGCAGTAACACGTCCCTATTTCAAGCTACAGGGTCCCATTCTTTTCCCATCAATGCCCTCGCTTTCACGGTAGACACCTGGCGAGGCTGTGCACTCATCTTTCATTGCAGGTCACTCAATCACATCATGCGAGTTTGTGTCTGTTTTTCCACAATTTCAGCTTTTTGTCTACAGGATATAAGACTCTCACTCAGGGCAATGTTAGCAGATTTGAGGTGCAGTGTCTGTTTCTGAGGCTGGGAGACACAATCCCTGAGTTCATCATTTTCTTTCATCACTTTGTCCACTGAACTTATGAGCAACTAACCAGCTTCATTATTTTCCTTAGTTCTTCACATATGGTCAAAGATACTATGTATAGAGTTACTAAACTCCTTGCCTCTCCTGAGCAGTGAATCAGTAGTGTCAAATGCATCTATTTTGCTTAACTCTCTAAACTGTTTCCACTGAGGACTATCAGTGTTTTCCATACTATTAAAGTAGAGTCCTTAGCATTTTTGAATCTAATAATATTAAGCAGCCAACTCCAGAAACCCCAAAACCAATGAAAAACTCCATCCTTAATATTCTCTTCCTCTAGAACCACCCCTGGTCGCAAAATCTGTATTAGTCAGGGTTCTGTTAGAGGGACAGAACTAATAGGATATATGTATATATTTTGTGTGTGTGTGTGTGTGTGTACAGGAGTTTATTATATATATAAAGGAGTTTATTAAGTATTAACTTACACAATCACAAGGTCCCACAATAGGCTGTCTGCAAGCTGAGGAGCAAGGAGAGCCAGTCCGAGTCCCAAAACTGAAGAACTTGGAGTTCAATGTTCAAGGGCAGGAAGCATCCAGCATGGGAGAAAGATGGGGGCTAGGCCCATCTCTCTCCTTTTCATGTTTTTCTGCCTGCTTTATGTTCACTGAAAGCTGATTAGATGGTGCCCACCAGATTAAGGGTGGGTCTGCCTTTCCCAGCCCACTGACTCAAATGTTAATCTCTTTTGGCAACACCCACACAGACACACCCAGGATCAATACTTCTAATCCTTCAGTCCAATCAGGTTGACACTCAGTATTAACCATCACAGATGGGATCAGTTGTAGTGTAGGAAGTGAAAAGTTATTTCATTGAACAGCCCCTAATAACTTCTGGAGAAAACATATTTCCCACTTGACCCTAATGATGGCTTTAAATACCAAAAAACAGAACCACTGACTTCCATTTTCTTTCAGAGACATGAGTCTTTTAATGCATTTAAAGTTGGAAAAATGGCTCTGCCTCTAAGGCCATACAGTGAAACAGATTGCATGGTAGATGACATAGGCAGGAGCAAAATGGAGTTAATGACAATGGCCATAAGATGATGAAAAAAAAAATAGGGGGCCTTTGAAGCAACAGATGAGCTGGCTCAGAGAAACATTGCACAATTGTAGAAAAACAACTTTTGCAAAATTTTCCACTCAATGGACACGACAGACATATTTATTTTAGGATCTTCATTCTTTTTTTTTTTTTTGAGATGGAGTCTCGCTCTGTTGCCCAGGCTGGAGTGCAGTGGCGTGATCTCGGCTCACTGCAACTTCCACCTCCCAGATTCAAGGGATTCTCCTGCCTCAGCCTCCTGAGTAGCTGGGATTACAGGTGTGCAACACCATGCCCAGCTCATTTTTTGTATTTTTAGTAGAGACGGGGTTTCGCCACGTTGACCAGGCTGGTCTCGAACTCCTGACCTCAGGTGATCCACCCACCTTGGCCTCCTGAAGTGCTGGCATTACAGGAGTGAGCCACCACACCTGGCCGATCTTCATTCATTCTTTCAGACTGTCTACTTATTGGCTTGGGCCCACAGTGGCTTTTCTGAGAGAGGTGAGGGATTTGCAAAACAGCACACACACACACCTGAAAGAAATAGTGAATTTCTAATTTTCAGACTTTAGTCTCTGACCAAACCAAATAATTCACTACTATAGATTTTAACTATTAATAATATTAATGATGCTCACAAATATACAGATTTAAGCACATCTAATATTAATAAGGTATGCTTTAAAAAAATAAATGGTAGAACTGTAGTCCAGGGATTTTAATAAAAGTGACAAATAACATTACAACATTTATTTTTTTAAAAAGAAGATGAGGTCTTACTATATTGCCCAGGCTGGTCTTGAACTCCTGGTCTCCAGTGACCCTCCCACCTCAACCTCCCAAAGTGCTGGAATTACAAACTTGAGCCATCAAACCTGGTCCATATTCTCTTACCATCCAACAGGAAACAGGTAAAAGAAGGAAGAAGACTGGCAACCCAATGTACAGAATCCTATGTAATATACATTCTGTTGATTGGTTATAAATCAGTGGGAATAAATTTATGTTTATACTGACTTTTAGGTTCTGTCATAGAGACAGAACATGGAGAAATAAAAAACTGGAGTAAAAGATAAATTCATTTGAGTGATAGGACTTTAGTAAACCACAGACAAACATTTTAAAAACCACCTTTAAAGCTGTTTGTGGGCCGTGTTTTAGCCTATCAAAGTTGAACTTCACGAGAGAGATATAATGACAAATGAATACTTTTGTTGTTTTGTGACACAGTCAAAAGACCAACTGGGAATGTGACCTTGTGATTCACCCAGGTGAGCAAGCTTGACATGATTGGACATAAATCTAGGTCAACAACTGAAGAGGTACTCAAATATGCTACACTTGTCAATTGTGACATAACAAACTGAAGGCCATTCACCCTCCCTTGAGGGAATGAGGCTGATACAGCAGAGGACTGCTGCAGATTCCACTGCAGAATCAGGGTCTTAATGCTCACATACTGAAGGGAGTAGATCCTACTTCACATATGGAGTAGGATCTACTGGCTCCTAAGGCTGAGTATTCCACAAAGAAACCCTCTCAAGTCCATTATTATTCATTATTTTAAAGATCTGGTCTCATTTTATAATAGATCACATCAGAAATAAGACTAGTCAGGATCAGGTACCTACTCCTGATAACTTGATGGATATATCACTGAAGACCATCCCAAAGTCTCTGACACTATGTAATGCTGGGATAGATTATTGAATATGAAATTTGAAAATAAGGGATAACATTGGCTTCTAAATTTTACAAATGTAACATTGCAGACAGACATGCACATGAGAAGCCCCATCAACTGCATAAGTACTCTTAAGGAAAACTTATTGGTAAACATGCAGAACATTTCACATGCATTGGTCCACAAGGTACAAACTCTGCCCAGCCTCAGAACTTCATATGGTTTGGGACATTCCTCTTCCTTGGGCTGATGATAAAGCTCCAAGTGAAATAAAAAAGATTCTTTTCACCTGGTAAATACACAAGACCCCAAAAATATTGTCACTGCCAAATGTAACTTGAATCTGAAAAACATTTGTTTCTAGCATTATACAAGATCAATATACAAAAATCAGTTCTATTTTGTGTAATTCCAATGCACAATTGAAGTGTAGAAGGCAATACCACTTATAATAGTATCAAACATATAAAATACATAGGGATAAATCTGATTGAAAATTACAAAATGTTGCACAGAGAGCACAATGAATACCTAAAAACTAGAGAGACATTATTTGTTCATGGGTCAGGAGACTAAATATTATTAAGATGTTAATTTTCCCCAATTTGAACTATAAATTCAATGCAATATCACTTGAAATCTCAGCAAGCATCTCTGGTAGAAATCGATCAGCTGATTCTAAAATTAATATGAACTAGCCTAACCAAAATGCCTGTACAGTGAACAAACTTGGAGGACTAGCTCTACCTAATTTGAAAAACTATTACAGTAATCAAAACAGAATGGCATTGGGATATGATCAATAAAATAGATTGATAAAATAGGAACAAAATATACAGTCCAAAAATAAACCAGTACATATCTGGAGAACAGATTTTTGATCAACATGAAAAAGAAAAATATATATTAAAAAATGTATAATCTTTCAACAAATGGTCAAGGATTTTTTTAAACAAATGAATATGACATATCCACTTGCACATAAAAATAAGTAAAAAATCAGATTCATGTGTCATTCCATATATAAAAATTAGTGTGTACCAGAGACTGGGAAGGAGAATGGAGAGATGATAGGAGTTGGTTGGGGAGGTTGCAGTGAGCCAAGATTATGCCACTGCACTCCAGCCTGCACAACAGAGTGACACCCTGACTCAAAAAATAAAATAAAATAAAATCATAGTAAAACATAAATGCCTACATTAAAAAAGAAGATCTCAAATAAATAACCTAACATTACACTTCAAGGAACTAAGAAAAGATCAAAATGAAATTAGCAAAAGGAAGAAAATAATAAAATTCAAAGCAGAAGCAAATAAAGAATAGAAAAACTATAGAAAAATCGACAAAACTGAGTTAATTTTTTGAAAAAATAAACAAAATTGACAAACTTTTAACTAAACTAAAAAAAAGAGAGAAGAGTTAAACAACATCAAAAATGAAAATGGAGGCATTTCAACAAATGCCTCAGAAATAAAAAGAATCATAAAGAACTATTATGAAGAACTGTATACCAACAAATTGGATAACCTAGAAAAAATGGATAAATTCATAGAAACATACAACCTACCCATATTCCATCAAGAAATAGTAGAAAGCCTGAACAGACCAATAACAAATAAAAAGATTGAAGCAATAACCATAAACCTGCCAAAAAAGAAAAGCCAGGACCAGGACTCAGGACACAAGGGCTTAATCTACTGAACATTCAAAAAATAATTATTGCCAGTTCTTCTTAAACTCTTCTCAAAGATAGAAATAGAGAGGATACTTCCAAAATCACTTTATGAGGCCAGTATCATCCTGATACCAAAGCCAAAGACACCAAAGGAAAAGAAAACTACAGGCCAATATCACTGATGAACACAGATTAAAAAATCCTCAATAAAATACTAGCAACCCAAATTCAACCACACATCAAAAAGAATATATGTCTTAACCAAGTGGGATTTATCCCTGTGGTTGAAGTTTGGTTTAATATATGCAAATCAATGTGATACAGAATGAAAGATGAAAACCACGTGATCACCTGAGTAGCTACAGAGAAAGCAGTTGACAAAGCTCAGCATCCTTTAATGATAAAAACTCTCAACAAATAAGGCATAGATAAAAATTTCTTCAACATTATAAAGGCCACTTATGAGAAGCCCACAGCTAACATGATAATCAATCAAGATAAACTGAAAGCTTTTCCTCTAAGATCCAGTCAAAGTCAAGGATGCCCACTCTCACCATTTCTATTCAACATGGTACTGGAAGTACTAACAAGAGCAACCAGGAAAGAAAAAGAAATTAAAAGGCATTCACACCAGAAAAAAAGAAATGAAATTATTCCTATTTGCAGATAATATGATCCTACATGTAGCTACTTCTAAAGACTCCACAAAAAACCCTGTTAGAACTAATAAATGAATTCAGTAAAGTCGTAGGATATAAAATTAACTAATAAAAAACAGTTGAATTTCCATACATCAATAATGATCTATTCAATAAAACATCTAAAAATACAATTATGATAATATCAAAAAGAATAAAATCAGCAATAAGTTTAACCAAGGAGGCAAAAGACCTCTGAAAACTATAAAACATTGTTGAAAGAAATTGAAGATGTGAATAAATGGAAAGATATGGTATGGAAGAATAAATATTGTTAAAACGCCTGTACTGACCTAATGTGGTCTACAAACTCAAAGCAATCCCTATCAAAATTCCAATAGCATTTTTCACAGAAATAGAAAAACTTCTAAATTTGTATGTAATCATCAAAAGCCCAAAACAGACACAGCAGTCCTGAGAAAGAAAAGCAGAGCTGAAGCTTTCATACTACCTAGTTTCAAATTATATTACAAAGCTTTAGTAATCAAAACTGTATGGGACTGGAATTAAAACAGACACATAGACCAGAAACAGAATAGATAGCCCAGAAATAAATCCAGGTACATACAGTCTACTACTTTTCAACCATGCCCCCAAGAACACAAAATGGGGAAAGGATAGTCTCTTAAACAAATGGTGTTTGGAAAACTGGATATCCACATGCAAAAGAAGGAAATTGGACACATAAACAAAATACACAAAAATCAACTCAAAATAGATTAAAGACTTGTGTGTAAAATGTGAAATCATAAAATTTCTAGAAGAAAACATAGGGGAAAAGCTCCTTGACAATGGTCTTGGCAATAATTTTTTTGATAGGACATCAAAAGCAAAAATAAACAAATGGGACTACATCAAACCAAATAGCTTCTGCACAGCAAAAAAATAAAAATAAAAAAATCAACAACATGAAAAGGCAGCCTACTCATTTGGAGAAAATATTTGCAGACCATATATCTGTTAAAGGGTTTATATCCAAAATATAAAGAACACATAGAATTCAATCACAAATAACTTGACTAAAAACTGTACAAAGGAACTGAATAGATATTTCTCCGAAGAGGGTGTGCAAATGGCCAACATGTATATGAAAATTGCTCAATATCACTAATCATTAGGGAAATGCAGGTAAAATCCACGATGAGATTTTACCTCACACTTGTTAGGTTGGTGACTGTATGAAAGACAAGGGAGAAGTGTTGGCAAGGGTGGGTAGAAAAGGAAACACTTGTATACTGGTGGTGGAAATGTAAACTGGTGCAGTCCTTATGGAAAACAGTATGGAGGTTTCCCAAGAAGTTAAAAATATAACTCAGCAATCCCTCTTCTGGTTATATATCTCAAGGAAACGAGATCAACACCTAGTGGAGATATCTGCACTCCCATGTCCACTTATAAGTGAGAATATGTGGTATTTGGTTTTCTGTTCCTGCATTAATTTGCTTAGGAGCATGCAATGTTTTTCTATTTGTCTTATCTCTGATTTCTTTCAGCAATGTTTTGTAATTCTTGCTGTAGAGATCTTTCACCTCCCTGGTTAGCTGTATTCTTAGAAATATTATTCTTTTCATGGCTATTGTCAACAGGACTGCATTCTTGTTTTGGCCCTCAGCTTGGATGTTATTGGTGTATAGAAATACTACTGAATTTTGTACATTGATTGTATATCCTGAAACTTTACTGAAGTTGTTTATCAGTTCCAGGAGCCTTTGGACAGACTATGGGATTTTCTAGATGTAGAATTATATCATCAGAAAAGAGAGAGAGTTTGGCTTCCTCCGTTTGTATTTCAATGCCTTTTCTTTTTCTTTTGCCTGATTGCTCTGGCTGGGACTTCAGTACCATGTTGAATAGCAGTGGTGAGAGTGGGCATTTTTGGAGAAGTTAGAAAGATCTCAAATTAACAATCTATGGATCAACAACTCTGTGCTGAAAAGAAAAGAGAAAAAAAGAAAGAACATTAACAACGTTAACATTACACCAAGGGGAATTAGGGGGAAAAAAAAAAAGCAAACCAGCCCCAAAGTTAGCAGAAGAAAAGAAAACCAAAATCAGAGCTGAACTGAATAAAACTGAGATGTGAAACTACATACAAAACTCAATGAAAGCAGTAAGAAAACCTACAAGAATTGAATATATTCATGGAAACATACAATCCCAAGATTAAATCAGAAAAAAATAAAATAAAACCCAGGAATAGACCATAAGGAGTTCTGAAATTGAATTAGTAATAAAAAACCTACCAACCAGAAAAAGGCCTGGACCAGACAGATTCATAGCTGAATTCTACCAGACATATAGGAAATAGCTGATAACAATCCTACTGAAATTATTTTAAAAATCAAGGAGGAAGGACCCACCCTAACTCATTTTATGAGGCCAGCATCATTCTGATACCAAACTGGCCAAGACACACAATACACACAAAAAAATTTCAGGCCAATACGCCTGATGAACATGAACACAAAAATCCTCAACAAAATAGTAGCAAATCCAATCCAGCAGCATATCCAAAAGCAAATCCACCATGATCATGTAGCCTTCATTCCTGGGATGCAAGGTTGGTTCAACGTATGTTATTTGATTCATCACATAAATGGAACTGAAATCAAAAACAACATGATTATCTCAATAGATAAAGGAAAGGCTTTTGATAAAATTCAACATTCCTTCATGTGAAAACTCTCAACAAACTGAACACCGAAGAAACATACCTCAGCATAGTAAGAGCCATCTATGACAAACCCACAGCCAACATCATACTGAATGGGCAAATGCTGAACGAATTCCCCCTAAGAACTGGTAAAAGAACGAATTAATAAATTGAACTTCAACAACACTTTTAGAAAAATGCTCTTCAAAAGACATTTGTGACTGGACACGGTGGCCCACACCTGTAATCCCAGCACTTTGGGAGGCCGAGGCAGGTGGATCACATGAGGTCAGGCGTTTGAGCTCAGCCTGGCAAACATGGTGAAACAACTGTCTCTACTAAAAATACAAAAATGATTAGCCAGGCGTGGTGGCAGGTGCCTGTAATCCCAGCTACTCGGGAGGCTGGGACAGGAGAATCACTTGAACCCAAGAGGCAGAGGTTGCAGTGAGCCAAGATCATGCCCCTGCACTCCAGCCTGAGCAACAGAGTGAGACTCTGTCTCAATTTAAAAAAAAAAAAAAAAAAGGCATTTGTAAGAGAATGAAAAAGCAAACCACACTTAAGAAAAGATATTTGGAAATTACATATCTGATAAAGAGCTCCTGTCTACAACACTAAGGTAACTCCCAAAGGTTATTACTAAGGAGACAAAAAAATCAAATTTCAAATGAGTAAAAGATGTGTAAAGATACTTGGGCAAAAAAAAAAATATATGGAAGGCACATAACAACATGACAAGGTATTCAACATCATTAGTCATTAGGTAAATGCAAATTTAAACCACTGCCTACCAAGTAAAATGACTAAAGTTAAAAAATTCACCATTCCATATACTGGCAAAGATGTACGGGAATTAAAATTCATACACTGCTGATGAGAATGTGAAATTTTACAAGCACATTATAAAACGATTTGGCAGCTTCTTAAAATAGTAAACCTGTACCTACCATATGATACTGCTATTACATCCAAATGAAAAGAAAGGATATGTCCATGCAAATTTGTTGATAGAAGCTTTAGTCTTAACACTAGAAATCATCCAAATCCATGAACAGGTGAATGAATAAAATAAATTGTGATGCATCCATCACATGGGATATTACTCAGCAGTATAGCAGAGTGATCTATTGATACACCTGACAACGTGTCTACATCTCAAAATAATTATTCTGAATGAAAAAATCAAGCCAAAATAATGTATATACTATATGATTCTATTTATAGAAAACTTTAGAAAATTTAAATTAATCTATTATGACAGAAAGACAACCAGTGGTTGCCTGCGGTGGGGGGAGAAAAGTGAAGAAGGAATTACTAGGGACACAAGGAAACTTTGGAAGTGGTAGATCTATCCTCTATAGGTTTTTTGTTTTGTTTTGTTTGTTTGTTTGTTTTGAGACAGTGTCTGGTTCTGTCACCCAAACTGGAGGGCAGTGGCACAATCTTGGCTCACTGCAACTTCTGTCTCCTGGGCTCAAGCCATCCTCCCAACTCAGCCTCCCAAGTAGCTGAGACTATAAGCACATGCTACCATGGCTGACTAGTTTTTGTATTTTTTTTTTTTTTTAAGAGATGGGGTTTCACCATGTTTCCCAGGCTGATCTCAAAATCAGAGCTCAAGCAATCTGCCTACCTTGGCCTCCCAAAGTGCCAGGATTACAGGTGTAAGCCACTGTGCCCGACCTATATCCACTATCGTGATTGCAGATGTATATTATGTTCAAACGTTTAAAATGAAACACTTTAATTATGTGTAGTTTCCTGCATGTAAGTTATATCTCAATATAGTTGTTAAAACAGTTTAAAATATTTTTTAAAAACTGTCATAGCTTGATTCAATAAATCTTTTTATACTTTAAAAAAAAACCAATATAATACTCTATATTATCAGGACAAAAGAGAAAAGTCATATGATTGCCTTGACATACACAGAAAAAGTATTTGGTAAAATTGAAAACTTTTTTCAAGATGAAAAAATACAAACCCCTCAAAACTCTCAGCATAATAAGAACAGAAGGCAACACTTCCAACCCCACTAAGGGCAAATTTGAAAAACCTACAGGTGACATTATATTGAATGGCATATGGTCAAATGCTTTTGTATAAAATCAGAGAAAAAAAGGTAGAATATCTTCTGTTACTCTTTTAATCCAGCATTATACTAGAGATCTTAACCAATGCAATGAAGTTAAAAAAATAAAATTAAATAAATAAAGGCATTGAAAAGACTGAAATGAAAGAATTGAAGCTGTCTTTATTCACAGATAATGATTGTGTACGTAAACAATCCTAGAAATCTACAAAAATCTACAAAAACTAAGTTATTTTGGCAATGTATTGCTGAACATAAGTTCAATATAAATATAGTATGTTGTGTTTCTGTATATTAGCAATGAGCATTTGGAAAATGAAATAAAAATACAATTTCATTTAAAGTAACTTCTAAATACATGATGTGCTTAGAAATAAATTCAACAAAATTTATGTAAGGCTGGTACTCTAAAAACTACCAACCATTGCTTTGAGAAATTATAAAAGAACTAAATTAGTGGGGAGATAAACCTTGTCAAGAATCAAAAGACTTATTATAGTTTAAAAGTCAGTTTTTCCCAAACTGATCTCTAGATCCAATGTAATTCTAGTAAAAATTCCAACAGGCATTTTGGTAGAAATTTACAAGTTGACTTTACCATTTATATGGAAATGTCAATGATCAAGAATAATAAAAGGGTAATATTATAAAAACACAATGGTGAATGAATTCACTACGTATTTCTAGAATTACTATACAGCTATGGAAGTCAATATCATGTGTATTGTTGAAAAAAACAGAACATACATCAATGGAAGAGAAGAGAGAATCCAGAAATAGACCCTTACTTATATGCCTGATAAATGATTCTTAGGCATGAATTTATATATGTACATGTAAAATCACCTTTTTGAAGATTATTTATCTTTATGTCCAAAATAGGGAGCATTAATAGAACATAAAAAGAAGCCATAATATAGGAGATATCATATTTATCTCCAACAAAGGATTTTTGGAGTATATATATATAATGGAGTTTGATAAGATAAACAGCACTATAAAACAGTTTCTCCAAAGACATGAATAAACACTTCAGAAAAGAAGATACATGAATCGTCGATTAGCACATGAAAAGATGCTCAACTCTTTAGTCATCAGAAAGATCAATCAGTAGAAGTATGAGATACCATTATGTATCCATGAGAGTGGCTAAAATTCAAAACATTTAAAATACCACATGTTGGTCAGGATATAAAGCACTTAAAAGTCTTATACTTGTGGGAATAAAAAGTAGTACAACTCCTTTGAAAATCTGGCTAACAGTTTCTTATAAGGTTAAACATATACAAATCAGTTGGACAGTCATTCCATTCCTAGGAATTTACACACTATGTTTGCACTATATTCTGTATGTGGATGCTCATTATACTTTATTCATAATAGCTCAAACATGGCATGACACAAATGTCCAATAACAAGTGAATGTATAAACAAACATGGTAAAGCCACACAAAAGAATACTACTCAGCAATTATAAGGAATTATTTATTGATGCAGATACTCATTTAGATAATTTTAAAATTAAGATGATGCATGAAAGAAGGCAGACACAAAAGAACACAGGTATAATTTCACTTATAGAAAATGGTCGGCCGGGCGCGGTGGCTCAAGCCTGTAATCCCAGCACTGTGGGAGGCCGAGACGGGAGGATCACGAGGTCAGGAGATCGAGACCATCCTGGCTAACACGGTGAAACCCCGTCTCTACTAAAAATACAAAAAACTAGCCGGGCGAGGTGGCGGGCGCCTGTAGTCCCAGCTACTCTGGAGGCTGAGGCAGGAGAATGGCGTAAACCCGGGAGGTGGAGCTTGCAGTGAGCTGAGATCTGGCCACTGCACTCCAGCCTGGGCGACAGAGCGAGACTCCGTCTCAAAAAAAAAAAAAGAAAAGAAAAGAAAATGGTCAAAACTGCAAACTGACCTAAAGTGACAGTGGCTCCTTGGGGCTGAGGGTTGAAAGACGGATGAACTGCAAAAGGGTACAAGAAACTTTGGGGCACAGGAAAATATAGGGAAATTCCTAAATCTTGATTGTGGCAGTAGTTCCGTTAGTGTATACATTTGTAAACATGCATTGAATTACACGTTTTAAAGTGGTGCAGCCTGTTGTACCTAAATTATACCTTTATAAAGTGGATTTCATAATCTTATTTTTTTCATACTACCAGTTAGCAGCTAGAAAATGAAATTCAATAAAACAGAATAGAAATTAGTATCCCAAATCATTACATCCTTAAGAATACATACACTGAAGCAGATACAAAGCCTCTAAAGGATATTGGTGACAGAAATTAAATACATATATATATAATGTTCATGGATTGGAAGACTCCATTTTGTTAGGCTATTACCTCAACATAATTCTGATTAATAACTTTAGCAGCAGTTTTTAGAGAAATTTAAAAGCTAATTTCCAAATGTATTTAAAAATCAAAGAATCTATAACAGGCAAGCCAGTCTTAAAGAATCAATAAATTGGAGGATTTATTCTGCTAAATTTTAAAACTCATTTTAAAGCTACAATGATTTAAAATTATACTACTGGTGTAAGTATACATAAATATATCAAAGTAAAAGAATACAGTTTCAAACAACATGCCCACATATGTACAGTTATTTAAATTTTTTAAAAACAAGTATGCTAATGCCCTTAGTTGAGGAAAGAAAGACTTTTCAATAAAAAAGTTCTTCAGTAAAATAATATTTGTTGCTTTAAAATTTTAATATTAGCCGGGCTTGGTGGCGGGCGCCTGTAGTCCCAGCTACTCAGGAGGCTGAGGCAGGAGAATGGTGTGAACCTGGGAGGCGGAGTTTGCAGTGAGCCAAGATTGCGCCACTGCTCTCCAGCCTGGGCAATAGAGTGAGACTCCGTCTCAAAAAAAAAAAAAATTTAATATTAACAACCACTTTCCACAATACATTAAATTTAAGATGTGAAAGTTAAAATTAGAAATCTTGTAAAAGAAAAATAGAAAATATTTTTGTGAACTTGACATAGGAAAATATTTCTTATACCAGATACTGTAGCACTCATCACAATGAAAAATAAATTAAATTGTTCTCTATTTTTAAAAAGCTTCTGCTTATTACAGGTTATTGTTTAACAAGTTAAAAGCTGTCTGTAAACCAGGAATAATTATTTGCTACACACACACACACACACACACACACACACGGACTCATTCATTTGAAATGGACTCATTCAAAATATATAAAAAGCTATAGATCACAAAGAAAATGACAAACAACCCAGTATATCAATGAGCAGAAAAATTTGAAAAGATCCTTTACATAAAAATATATCTAAATGACCAATAGGCCTGTGAAAACCAAAATAGGATGTCACTACACACCTGGTAGAATGGCCAAAATTTAAAAGACTGAAAATATTAAGTGGGTTAGAATGTAGAGCAACAGGAAATGGCTTATATTTTCCATAGAAATGTAAAATAATACAACTACTTCCCAAAACTTTGTGTCAGTTTTTACCCTTTCACCAAGCAATTCCATCCCTAGCTACATATACCCAGGAGAAATGTGTATGTATCTTCACAAAAAGAATTGTACGAGAATATTCATAGTTACTTATGCATAATAGTCAGCAAGTAAACCTGTCTACCGTTAGAAAAATGATAGCAAGCCGGGCGCAGTGGCTCATGCCTGTAAACCCAGCACTTTGGGAGGCCCAGATGGGTTGATCATGAGGTCAGGAGTTCGAGACCAGCCCGGCCAACATGGTGAAACCCCGTCTCTAGTAAAAATATGAAAATTACCTGGATGTGGAGGTGCCTGCCTGTAATCCCAGCTACTTGGGAGGCTGAGGCAGGGGAATCACTTGAATCTGGGGGGCGAAGGTTGTAGTGAGCTGAGATCACACCATTGCACTCCAGTCTGGGCGAAAGGGCAAGGCCCTGTCTCAGAAAAAAGAAAAAAGAAAAATGATATCAAATTGTGTGATAATCCTACAATAAATAGGATATTACTTGGCCAAAACAATATAAAATGAGAGAAAAACACAAACAAACAAATTAGTAGCATATATAACCACCTGAGTAAGAGAAGTCAAAAAAGAACATACTAAATGATTCCATTTTTATAAAGCACAAGAATAAAAAAACATTCATCCATGGTGGCTACTATAGTTTAGATATTGGTCCCTTCCAAATCTCATGTTAAAATTTGATCCCCAGTGTTGGAGGTGGGGCTTAATGGGAGGTGTTTGGGTCGTGCGAGTGGATCCCTCATGAATAGATTAATCCCCACCCTGGGAGAAGGTAGTGAGTGAATTCTCACGCTCTTAGTTCCTGTAGGAGCTGGTTATTAAAAAGTGCCTCTCACCTTTCCTCCCTCTCTTTTGCTTCCCCTCTCACCGTATGATCTCTGCACACTCTGGTTCCTTTTCATCTTCTGCCATGAGTGGAAGCAGCCTCAGGCCCTCATTAAGAGCAGATGTTGGTGTCATGCTTGTTGTGCAGCCTGCAGAACTATGAGTGAAATGCACTTCTTTTCTTTATAAATTACCCAGTCTCTGGTATTCCTTTCTGACAACACAAAGGGACTAAGACAGTGACAAAATTCAGATTGTATTCTTCATTTGGGGGATGAGTATTGACTGGCAAAAGCACATCAGAACTTTTTGACATAGGGGAAAATGTTCCCTATCTTGATCTGGGTGTTATTATACAATGCATAATTACATTAAACTTCATTAAGCTGTGCCCTTATGTTTTTTGAATTTTACTCTATGCAAATTACACCTCAGTGAAGAACTGTTAATAGAAAGTGTCTTGACAGACACTCAAGAAAAAGTGAAAAGTGACAAAAGATAGGTAGCAAATATTCAGCATATAAATAATAGGGATCCATTGAGAAGAAACCAAAAGCAATGGAACAGAACAAACAAAAAATGTATAATTTTTAAAAAGGTTTGAAATTTAAAAGTTTGAAATAATATTAAAATGACAACCCCGTCTCTACTAAAAATACAAAAACTTAGCCAGGTGTGGTAGCCGGCGCCTGTAGTCCCAGCTATTTGGAGGCTGAGGCAGGAGAATGGCGTGAACCCAGGAGACGGAGGTTGCAGTGAGCAGAGATCGTGCCACTGCACTCCAGCCCGGGCAACAGAGCGAGACTCCGTCTCAAAAAAAAAAGAAAGGAAAAAAAAAAAAAAGGCACACTGTTTCCTTGGGAAAATCAATGTAGAACCACAAACTCTGAGGCCAATTCCTGTAAAAGTACTGTCATTCAGTTTGATCTAATGGTACAAGGTCAGCTTTGAAAGCCAAAAGGAACTGGCTTCTAATTCCTATTCCTCCTCTTACTAGATTTGTGACCTAGAGAAATTTTCTAATCTGTCTGAGTTTGTTTTCTCACCAGGAACCAGATAATATCTACGTAATAAGATAGTTTATAGAATTAAATATGATCACATTGCAGTGGACATGAACCCTAATTAAGTGCTAACAATATAGTTACACTGAGCTTTCCTTTATCTTCTTTAAAATTGTAGACAAACAACAATTGACAAAGAATAGACAAAATGTTCTAATATAAATATTCTTCCATTGTTTCTAGAAAGAAGTCACACATGCAGTGTAAATGATTAGAGAGGATCTAGTTTGCATTAAATAACCTTCCCCAAACCCTGAAGCAGGACTACTTTCTAACACCAGAGAAGAAAGTCTTGACTGGGTCCAACCCCTGTGGTCTCTTCTGTCTGGAATGAACTGAGAAAGCCCACTTGAGTCTCAGAGCAGCACAGGCTGCCAAGCATTCTCAGAGTGGCTCTTGACTTCAACTCTAATGGCCCTGAGCTATAGATGCAACTGGGTTGGGTTAAGTTCAGGCTGAAATATATGACCAGGGCTCTCACCAGCATCAAAATTAGTGGAAGGATACCTACCAGTCCCCAGAGCTCTGTTACAGGCCATGGGATGCTCCATGGAGGGGTGGTGGACTTATGAATACCGATCAGGAAAAATATTGTAATGAACAAGAGGCATAAATAAACAATATCCATCCTCCACTAAAGCCCAGGAAAGTTCTCATTCCAAAAGTGATGTCTGGAAGAAAACACAGGTATAAATCTTTGTGACTCTGGATCAGACATTTCTTAAATAAAGACAAGCAACCTGAAAATAGATAGATAAATGGACTTAATGAAAATTTAAAAATTTCGTGCTTCAAAGGACTCTGTCATTGAAGTGAAAAGATGATTCACATAATGGGGAACTATTTGCAAGTCATGTATCTGACAAGGGTCTAGTATGTAGGGTGTATAAATAATTCATAAAACAGCAATAAAAGACAAACAACCAAATTTAACGATGAGAAACAAGGATTGAATAGACATTTCTCTAACGGGTACATATGAAGGCCCAACAAACTCCTGCAAATATGTTCAATTTTTTCATCATTAGGAAAATATAAATTTAAACCAAAATGGGATACCACTTCACACCCACTAGTGTTACTTAAAAAAAAAAAGACAATGTATGTTTGAAAAGTTATGGAGAAAATGGAATTCTCATACATTGCTAGTGGAAATGTAAAATGGTATAGCCACTGAGGTTGGAAAACAGTCTGTCAGTTCCTCAAATAGTTAAACATAAAGTGACTTACGATGCAGCAATTGCACTCATAGTTATACAACCAAAAAAATTACAAACAGATGTTCACTCAAAAACATGTACAAAAACATTTATAGCAGCATTATTCATAATAGTTAAAAAGTGGAAACATCCCAACTGACCATTAGTTGATGGATAAACAAAATGTGGTATAACTATATAATGGAATATTATTTGGCCATAAAAAGGATTGAAGTACTGATGTAAGCTATAACAAGAATGAACCTTGAGAATATTGTGCTAAGTAAAAGACACATGTGCAAAAGGCCATGTTGTATTATTCCATATACAGGAAATGTCCATAACAAGTATATCCATAGGGAGAT
The DNA here is from genome assembly GCF_047675955.1 of Chlorocebus sabaeus. NCBI lineage: Eukaryota > Metazoa > Chordata > Mammalia > Primates > Cercopithecidae > Chlorocebus > Chlorocebus sabaeus. Next base: position 15,263,275 of record NC_132923.1, read on the forward strand.
AAAGTAGATTAGTGGTTGTCAGGGACTGCAAAAAGGGGAGAATTTGAGTGTGACTGGCAGGAAGTACAGGCATGCTTTTTGGCATTATGAAAATATTCTAAAATTAGATGGTGGTGATGGTTGCAAAACCTTTGGAATATAGTAAAAGACATTGAATGGTATGCTTAAAAATGGTGAATTTTGTGATTTATGAATTATACTTTAGAAATAATAATAACAACAATAATAAAGCGAGGTGTCTTTCCACATCTCCATGCTCTGTATTTTCACGAAAAAAAAAAAAAAAATTCATCTCAGGGCCAGGCTCAGTGGCTTACTCTTGTAATCCCAGCCCTTTTGGAGGCCTAGGTGAGAGGATCGCTTGAGGCCAGGAGTTCTAGACTACCCTTAGCAACATAGCAAGATTTCATCTCTATAATAAATTTTTAAAAATTAGTCAGGAATGGTGATGTGTGCCTACAGTTCAGCTCCTTGGAAAGCTGAGGCAAGAGGATCACTTGATCCTAGGAGTTTGAGGTTGCAGTTGGCTATCATCAGCACTGCACTCCAGTCTGGGTGACAGAACAAGAGCCTCTCTCAAAAAAAAGCATCTTGCATTCACAGTAAGTGACCAGAATATGATGCTGACAGCATGCTGTGATGAAATGTATCAGATGAAACAAATTAAATTCAAAAAGATGTTGTTGTTGTTGTTGTTTGTAGAAATAAGGGAAGAGAAACATCTACTTGGGAAGAACTGACCCAGCTGAATTGGAAAATGTGGGAAGGGGATGGGAAGAGGGTGCTCTACTTGAGATCTGACTCCAGGGCCTACAGCAAGGGGAACTTGGGCAAGTTACAAGCTCTCTGTGCCTTGGTTTTTTCAACAGCAAAACAGAAATAATCATCCCATAAACTGTAAGGTTGATGGTATCAGTGGGTCCCCAAACTGACTGCACATCTGAGTCACGTTAAACACATTCCAGGCTCCACCTGAGCCCACAGAATCAAAATTCGTGCCAGAAGGACAATGAACTTGTATTTGCACTGACTTTGCCAGGTGTTTCTTACTCTGGTCAACTTGGGGGTAGGACCCATTGAGCTGCATCACATCATTTCAAAGCCAAAACACAACAGCAGAACAAGAATATTTTCAATGCAGTCCCTAAAGCAGAGGAGAAACTGTTGGGGGAACCTAGAAGTAAAGGAGACCTGGCTTGCTGGGCTCTATTTAAACTTTATCCTGAGTACAGCAGAGACAGAAGCCCTTCGGGACACATGCCTGAGGCAGTGACAGTCCAACTTTGGAACAGTGGAAGCTCTAGTTTCAAATTCAAGCATGCTTTGAGTAGAAATTAAGTTTACCTCTTTTTGCACAGCAACATGGCCAATCTTTCCTAGGCTGCTCAGCTTATAAGAAAAGGAATCATACTGCTAAGAAATCACACTTCAGCAGTCATGGGAAAGTAAGGAAGTCTTATAAATCTATTCTAGCTATCTAACACGAGATCAGAAATTTAGCAGTTTCTTTCATGTTCAGGACAGTTGTCCAGAGGCATTGAGACACAAAGAAAAGACCTTCTAAAAATGGAAAGCATTCCTTCCCGTCCTAAGACATCACTGCTAACTTCAGGGAAGTAAGAACACAGCTGTCCACTCTACAGTATGGGTTGCTTTTGCACCTAAAATGTGTCTGACATCCTGAGACTTGTACCCATTTCAGGGAGCCTTGAGAGGAGCCCAAATCACTGAGTGAATTGGGCAGTGCATGGAGATGGTTCAACACTGCATGGGTAAGTGCAGGAGCAAGGCCGGGTCATTCTGAGAGACGATGGGTGGCGCTGATGGGGGTAAACAAAGATAAAATCAGAAGTTTGTGCTTCATCTTCAAAAACTCAAACCAGTAAGTAATTTGTTCTTTAAAGTAATAACAGTTATTTTTCTTTTTACATGAGAATTTAATCTCAAAACAGAAATCAGAAAAATATGAAGTCCAGTGCATAAAACCTAAACAATAGCTTATATGTATTCTTTCTAAATAGAACCAATAGTAAAATCCTTTTCATAAAACACATATTATGGTTATAAAAAGGCAAAAGTCTTAGTGAGACTCATAGGTATTCAATAGAAGAGTAAATTAAACACAGTCAAGGGACGACCCAAGTCTCATGCTTCAGACACTTCTGAATTTTGGTACCAATACTCTAGGAGGGCACACCTCTGTCCTGGAAAATGATACAGTAATGAGTATTCTTCCCTCGACTCATTCTGTTCGTTCTTTCAGAATCATAGAAACAAAAAAAAAATGGAAATACGGTCAAATAAATAATTTGCTTTCCCTCTTCTTCAAGTCTCTTATCTGTTTTTTATGAATAACAACATTACCTTAAGGATTATGATGAAAATACAATGCCCATATATGTGCACAGTTTTAAGCAAAATGTCTGGTACGAATTGGTCAATGAATAATTACTGAATAATTATATAAATATTGCTGAATTATATGGATCCTATGAATAATTATTGAATAATTATTGTGACTGCTTTTATTGGCAGTGCTCAGAACTCATCCCTGTGTGACCTCAAGTAAGTCATGTAACTTTGTGACATGCAGTTTCACCATTTTTTTTTTTTTTTTTTTTTGAGATGGAGTTTCACTCTTGTTTCCCAGGCTGGAGTGCAGCAGTGGTGCAATCTGAGCTCACTATAATCACCTCCTCCCAGGTTCAAGCAATTCTCCTGCCTCATCCTCCCAAGTAGCTGGGATTACAGGCATGCGCCACCATGCCTGGCTAATTATTATTTTTTTATTTTTTATTTTTTTAGTAGATATGGGGTTTCTCCATGTTGGTCAGGCTGTTCTTGAACTCCTGACCTCAGGTGGTCCACCTGCCTAGGCCTCCCAAAGTGCTGGAATTATAGGCGTAAGCCGTCGCACCCGGCCTTCACCATTTTTAAAATAAAGAAATTTTACAAATTTCTTTTCCTGCCATATAATGTCAGGTCTCATAGACACCAGGAAATAAATTTATTTACATTGATACATTTCAAAGCAATGTCCTTACACAGCGTAGTTGCAGGATGGTGGGGACTGCTGAGAGGTATGCTTTCAAATGAGATTGACCCAGTCCTCTGTCCTTCACTTCCACATGAATGCCGAGTAGCCCAGGGTCACGCTCATTGCACCCTCAAATCACTCAAGTCCAGCAGCCAAACTTAGGAGACCTGGGCTATGGGACTATCTCCCCAGTCCCAGGCTCACAAAACCTAGGTGGGAATAAAAGCTGAGAAAGTGAGTAGGTGGTTCAGGGGATCACTCTCTCCTACTCGTTCCTCTCACCTCAAACTCACCTTCTACTGCACAGAAACACTGAGGAGCACCAACCAACCCTAACCATGTCTTGCCCCCTTAATCTTGCCATGTTCTGTTAGTGGAATGCAACCACACTTCAATGGTGTTAGACAAACTCAGAAAAAATATATATGTCAAACGATGCTCCATAAGAACTGCTCACAACCCTGTTCTGTTCATTATACGGGAAAACTGAACTGAATGAAAACAACAAAATAGTATCAGGTTTACAAAACTTCCCAAGACAGATGGTCACACATGTTTTCAGGAGATATATGTATAAATAATCTGGATTACTTGATACCTTGAAAAGAGCTCTTGTGGGACTAGAATGACATCGATAAGTGACAAGTATAAAATGTAGTGTTCACTGACATTAGAAAACAAATCAACCCACGCATAGAAGAAAAACTTTGAAGATAATGATGTCAAACTTGTCTTAAGTGCAATGGAAAGCCAAAATTCCGATCCAGTAAGAGAATAGAAATCAACCTGACTATGAGATGCAGCAAGAAGAATACTGAGACAGAAAAGAAAACATTTTTAAAAAATGAATTATTCATTCACTTTTTAGTGGATACAGAAAAAAACTGCAGAAGACCCTGAGAATATCATAGCAGTCTAACAGTTTGATATCTTTCACTTGTGGAAAAGCCTTCAGATCTGTTTTAACTGAAAGAGAAGGTGTGGTGACTTCATGACTACCATTAAGAAAATATAACCCATTGGGAAACTGTTTCTGACTGGTACACATAAGAAACGAACAATATGCTTAGAAACGAGGAATATGCTTAGATGTATTGGGAAAGAGATGGGTCTGTGGCGTTGTCACAAAAGTACACAAATCCTGAGAATGACTGCTGAACAAATGGTCCCCCTCAATGCTGACCCTCAGGTAAGACCAAGGGACCTTGTGTTTCAGCAAAGCCTGGGCAACTGTAATGCAGGGCTCCTAAGATTCCATGACATTCCCTCCTCCTAATTCTGTTATTGCAACTGCAGGCCATTACCTGGCACGCTGGCCACTATCTGCCTCACTCTTATCAGAGTCTGAGCTACAGGCAGTGCCTTTGGCTCAAATGTCTGGCATCTCAGACCCTGTTTTTGTGGTTAAGGACTCTAAAGTGCTGTGGGGAGTGATCAAGGTTTTCTCAGCGGTAAGATAACAATTCCAGTTATTGTCATCCCTCAGTCCTGATCAAACCTATTTGATTTCACCAGTTTTCAACCCATTATGTGTTTGAGTTTCTTCTCCCTAGTCCGTGGCTCTACCTCTTCTGGCACAAATGTCAGCATGACTGTATCTGCCAGCCTTTTGTCGAGTGAAAGGGCAGAGATGAACATCCTAGAAATCCACCAAGAATTGCGCTTACAGCTGGCAGAGGGCAAACAGCAGTTCTGAGACCTCAAAGAGAAATTTCTTATACCTCAAACTACTACCTACTCCCTGGCCAACCAGCTGAAGAAGTACAGTAAGTTCTATAGGTTCACTGTATCAAAAATGATGAATGATTACCCATCTTCTCCCTGAGAGGTGAAATGCTCTCTTAATCAAAATTAATTTTATCCTTTCCATGCTTCTAGGAAAAAAGAAGAGGGTATTTTAACCTCATTTTCTTAAAGATGGAAAACAGAGGCACAAAGTATTCAGCAGCTTTTCCATGTTTGTAATTTGGTGTGGGGTGGAACTAGAGTTAAAATACCAGTTATTGGTGTCTGACATAGGAACAGAACCACCTGTTTTTCTCAGCAAGAGGCTAAATTGTGTTTACGAGAATTCTTTCTGTACCATATAAGATCCTGCAGACAAATAGCATCTAATCTGTGGCTTTACATATCTGGGACTAATGAATTTCCATTCAATTCAGGCTGTTGAGGCCTGATAGGCAAAGTTCCATGCTGAGAACCCTGGTGGAAACATGGTGATAGCACACAGTACCAACTCCAAGTAGCTTAAAGAGGAGTCTGCACCTAATAGAAATTGCGGTATCCGTAAGTGACAGCATCAAGAGCAAGGAGTACCCTGGTGAGAGGAAAGTCCTGCTTTCTGGGGCACAGGCTGTTATTTCTCTCTTTTTTTTCTTTTTTGAGATGGAGTTTTGGTTTGTTGCCCAGGCTGGACTGCAGTGGCCCAATCTCGACTCACCACAACCTCCGCCTCCTGGGTTCAAGCAATTCTCCTGCCTCAGCCTCCGAAGCAGCTGAAATTACAGGCATGCGCTATCATACCCAGTTAATTTTTGAATTTTTAGTAGAGATGGGTTTTCTCCATGTTGGTCAGGCTGTTCTCGAACTTCTGACCTCAGGTGATCCACCCGCCTCGGCCTCCCAAAGTGCTCGGATTACAGGTGTGAGCCACGGCACCTGGCCCAGGCTCTTATTTCTAAAGAGGAAAAAAGAGAGCCCCCAAGACTTTGTGGAGGTAGCAGTGTGTAAAGCAGGAACCTTGGGCCAGTTTCCTGGGCTCCATCCAAGTTGCTCGTCTTCTCTGTGCCTCAGTTTCCTCATCTGTTCATGGGTGTTATAATAATACCTACCTCAGTAATTGCTGCAATGAATTATACAACCTATTGCTTGTAAACCTCCTGGAACAGTTGTTGGCACAGAGTAAGCACTATTAGTTCTTCATTCTACTGTTTCTAACTTAACAGAAACTTGATTAGTATTTGGGCATGCCTCCTTCATGGCCTTATGGTCTTATGCCTCATATTTTATGCAGGTATATCCAGATATGATTTTTAAAATCTTGGACATATTGGTGCTTAAAATTCCCAGTTAAAAAAAAATATATCAGTCCTGTGAACACAGAAAATCTGAGACAGGTCTCAGTCAATTTAGAAAGTTTATTTTGCCAAGGTTGAGGATGCACCCGGGACACAGCCTCAGGAAGACCTGACGGTGCCCAAGGTGGTCACGAGACATCAATTAATGTATGTAAGAAGTACATTTGTTCAGTCTGGAAAGGCGGGACAACTTGAAGCAAAGGCAGGAAGACCCAAATTATATGATTTCTGAGCACTCTAAGTGTAAGCAGAAATTAACACCGGCTGGTTAAATGCTTATTTTAGTCGTTTAAAAGGAAATTGCAAGATACAATCCCAAACCAGTTTCTTACCTAGTGATTGGTCTCAGGCTGTAGACTGCTCTCCACCACCTAGAAGCAGAAAAAACAACTCATCTTCCCTGTTAGAAGAAGCAAGCTTGAACTTCATAAAGCAGTTACCTGCATTCCATTGTCATGGAAGCAGGAAAACTTGCCTTCCTGTTGACAGCAAGCAAAACTCCAGAAAAAGAAGAATTGTACAGTAAAATAAATTTAAGATCTCGACCAAATTTGGGTAGATCAAGGATTCTCTGGAGGGGGTGCTCTCAGACCTCAGCAAATTGTCCTATTGGCTTGAGCCATAAAGTTAGTTCATGCTGGTACCAAGCACTGACACATTTGTCAAAGGTTAGGGGCATCTCCACTCAGAATCCCCCAGTGGTGGTTACCAAAATGTGAACCCAACAAATCTGAGACAGGTCTCAGTTAATTTGGAAGGTTTATTTTGCCAAGGTTGAGGATGCGCCAGGACATAGCCTCAGGAAGACCTGACGACATGTGCCCAAGGTGGTCGGGGCGTAGCTTAGTTTCATACATTGGGAGACGTCAGACATCAAAAAGAGGTAAATTGGTTCTGTCTGGAAAGACAGGAAAACTTGAAGCAAAGGCAGGAAAACTCAAAGTGGAGAGGGAGCTACCAGGGAAGGGAGCTTCCAGGTCACAGATAGGTGACACACAAATGGTTACATTATTTTGAGTATGTGATTAGCCTTTCCAAAGGAGGCAAATCAGATATGTATCTATCTCAGTGAGCAGAGGAGTGACTGAATAGAATGGGAGGCAGGTTTGCCCCAAGCAGTTCCCAGCTTGAGTTTTCCTTAGTGATTTTGAGGGCCCAGGATATTTTCCTTTCACAGTCTCACAGCCCTAGAAGCCTTCCTAGCTGTACAGAAAATCACCACTTCATTCCCCAGTGCAGGAGAGGCTGCAAGCCTTGGGAAAGCATCCCATGATTCAGAGTCAGACCTCAGGGGCCGTGAATTCTGACCCTGCCTCCTTCCAGGTGAATCATCTTGTTGAGTTGCTTGATGTGCCCCTGAGCATCTTTTTTCCTATATCTAAGTGGAGAGTATCAGATGCCAGAAAGTCGGGAGGCTGAAGAGTAAAGATGTGGACATCCCTGCCTACAGCCTGGAACTGGGGACAGTTTTGTCCTTGGGATGGACCTGCCTCCTGCCCTGTAGGCAGTGACCACAGCAGCATGTCCAGCCTTCCACTGAGGCAGGCGTGTCTGTCTTAGAATATGAAGAGTGCAAAGACCTGATAAAATCTATGCTGAGGGATGAACGGAAGTTCAAGGAGGAGAAGCTGGCAGAGAAGCTCAGGCAAGCGGAGGAGATCAGCTGAGGGGGCCCCGTGGGGGCAGGCAGGTGGGCAGGTGTGTGAATCTCTGTACAGCAGCTCAGCGGGGAGAAGTAAGAGCTAAGCTGGGCCAGGGGAAGGGCAAGAATTGCCATGGCAGGCTCATGTCACACAGATATTTATAAAACAGAGAACAATAATAGTAAGTTATGGGTTGCCTCGTTTTCTCTTTTTCAAACAAGCAATTGTTGAGGTGAAATTTGCATAACACAAAATTAACCAAAGGAAAGTGAACTACCCAGCAGCAGTTAGCATACTCAAAATGCTGTGCGATCACCACTGCATTTACTCTTAGTCAGAATCACCTCCTGACTGACTTGGGCTTCTCATTTGTTCAATCAATATTGCCTTCTCGACCCTGTCATTCTTTTCTTTTTTCATCTTTTCGGTTGTACCTGGCCACATTTCTGTGCACGGCTTTGTGTCCAGTCACTGAATAATGCACTATGTGTATTTTAACATGAAAATGTCCACAACCAAAATGAGAAATCGAAGGAAAATCCTTTTGGAACTCATTTGGTTACAGAAGAAAAAGATGAATGGAATGCTGAAAAATCTTCCTGGAGCTCTCTCTCTCTCTATTGCAGAGGGGAAGACCTGTTTTTAATAAAAATATATATATATATTTTTCTTTCCTTTGCCACAGGCTTTTCCCTTAACATGTACTGACTTTCTGCATGGAGGGCTCCTTTGTTGCAATATTAGAACAGATCACTCATCCCTTTCCACTATTAAATTTTCTCTACTCTTCCACCTTAGGCAATATAAAGTCTCTGTTCACTCTCAGACCTGAGAGCTGGCCCAGTTACAGGACATGTTACAGGAGGGGAGAGATGCCTTCCTCTCACTGAATCAGCATCTCAAGGTCCTCCTCACTCCTGATGATTCTGACAACTCCCAGGGGAAGGACCTCTGAGAGCAGGCTGGCAGAGCACCTTGTCCACAAGCTCAGCCCAGGTAAGGTGACCACAGGCCCTGATGACACAAAGCCCAGGCTTATGAGAGACTGTACACCTCCATACCTTCACAATGACAGTTATATTGGTGGTGTTTCTTTCCATTAAACATATATGGCCATGACATGACCAGGACTTCCTGGATAGGAACAGAAGTAAGAAGTCCATGGGGTTAGAGGTCACAGTATTGCAAATGTCTCCTCCTCCTTGACAGTCATGTCTTTGGAGCAAGAGGCCATATCCATTCAGTTTTAAAGGACAGGCAGGAGGCTATGACAGAAGGCAAGTTGTTAGAGTAAAAAGAGTCCAAGACTAAGAATGAAGGTTCCCAGGCTGTATCTTCAGCAATGTCCTTAGTAACTGTGGGTAAGTGATTGATTTATCCTTTCTGGATTTCTTTGTCTAAACCTGCAAAGGGGTCAAATTGTCTCTTCAATGGTAGATACAGCATTCAAATATGGGAACACTTATGATTACCTTTCAAAATGAGATGAAGCCCCTCACCATGTGGTGTTGGAGAAGGCACTTGATGTGGGGGCATTTGGTGGTAGGAAGTGCTTCAAACTGGAGCACTCCCCATGGAGAGAATGTCCCTGAATAACACAGCAGAAGCCAACTTGGAGGGCTTGTGAAGTCTCCCAATGCATGAAGAAAGGTGGGATAAGGTTGTTTGTCCTCCCCTAAGAGAAAGAAATAGATTCTAAATGTGAGAGCTGTGACAGGGCACCGAGCCTGTGCCTGGGAATCAGATCTGTGACAGGATGGGGGAGACACTGCCAAAGTCCAGAAAGATGCTGGACAAGCCTCCAGTGATATGGGGAGCAAAACGTCTTTTCCATATTTGGCCACAGCTTGATGGTGGCCCTCCAGATCAGAAATGCATTGCCTGATGGATCAGGAAACCATGCCAGGGCATTTTATTAAAGATAAAACATGAGAGCTTTCAGTCCAATGCTGACCCATGCATAGATGTTCATGTCTCTGTGCACATACAGCTCACTGTGCTTGCAGTGTGTGAAGTGAGGAATATCTAAATGGAAACTTCTGTATTTGTTTGCAGAGAATGATGAAGGTGATAGTGAAAATGATAAAGATGAGGAGATTCATAAAGTACAAGAATCACCTGTCCCCAGGTTACACTGAATAATCAGGAGTGGGTAGTGGGTGAATAAACCATGGAAAAGGTCTTAGAATACGAGGGAGTTGAAGGTAGTCACAGATTCCAGATGCAGGATAAAGAAAGCTGCAGAGTGCACTGATTTCATGTGCTCACCCAACAAGGAAATAGGCCTGGTCCATTGTCTTCATGGGCCTTGTAAGCATGACCCTGGATGAAGTCACCAGCCCTAGGGACTTCCTGCACTCACAGAGGAGAACTGTTCTCTCCTGTAATGAAAACCAGGAGGAGATGCAAAGCTGCTTTCTACATGATTGTCTTCAGGTTCTTGTTAAGAAAGATAAATAGCAAAGAGGTGGGCCAGGCACGGTGGCTCACACCTGTAATCCCAGCACATTGGGAGGCCAAGGTGGGTGGATCACCTGAGGTCAGCAGTTTGAGACCAGCCTGGCCAACATGGGAAAATCTCATCTCTACTAAAAATACAAAAATTAGTCAGCTGTGGTGGGGGACACCTGTAGTACCAGCTACCTGGGAGGCTGAGACAGGAGAATCACTTGAATCCAGGAGGCGGAGGTTGCGGTGAGCCGAGATCATGCCACTGCACACCAGCCTGGGTGACAGAGCGAGAATGTGTCTCAAAAAATTAGTAAAGAGGTAAAAAGCAGAGGAATTATTTAGGAAGTTTCTAGAAACTGTAAACATCAAGAGAAGTACCTAGAAAAAAATTGTACATTTCACAATATTATTTTTTAAAAAAGACCCAGAAGGCACACCATTTCTGGAGCCTACAGTGGCTCAAGAGCCTGTATTCCTTTGGTCACAGTATTTAAATGCAACCCAGCTTTGGCACACGGTGTAGCAGCTGTTATGGTTCTCCATGTATGTATCTCTGTGTGTGTCATGTCTGCACACACAGAGATAGCTGAGCCTCCGTCCTCCTCAGCTCCTATCTTCCCAGTGCAACGAACACCAGCTGCTCCCTTCCTCTTTGGTTCCCATGGCATCCACAATCTCTTGCAGAGAGAGGAGGAGTGCCTGTTCCCTCTTACAGGGAGCCACCCGTTTGCTTTTTGGGACAATTCTCTTATGCCTCTGTCAAAACTGGCTAGGACTCCCTGGGTCCAATTGAGGGTCCAATCTCTCTGTGTTTAATCTTTTGTCATCTCTCTCCCCGCTGGCTCATCAGGGAGGTGCTGAAGCCTGAAGAAAAGGAAGTCCCTGAGGACTCACCGGAGGAATGTGCTGTCACTTGTTCAAATAGCCACAGCCCTTCTGACTCCAACTAGCCACACAGAAACACCAAAATCACATTTGAGGAAGACAAAGTCGACTCTGCACTGGTTGTAGACAGTGAATCCTCTCATGATGAATGGGAGGATGCTCTACACATTCTCCCAAGTAGACTCTATATTCTCTGCCCCTCATACCTCTGTCTAGGCTGAGGAAGATCAACTCTGAAAAAGAGCTCTATACAAACAAATTGGTTTGAATCAGAAATTAGGATGGGGTACTAAACACAGATATCAGGTGATTTAGGGAGTTTTCCTCTCCTCCTCAGCCCTGTCTCCCTGTCCCCAGTGTCATGGACCCCAGGCAATTGGGACAAACTCATAGTCACCTTTGTCCAGGAGGTATACAGGAGGTATCTATCAAGCCTTCTAGCTTGGATCCATATCTCTCATCATCTGTCATTATGTCATCTGTCCCTGAACAAAATCCATGGAGTTTTTATGCCTTTTTAAGGAAACTGACAGCCTTGCCTTTTATTTGGAGATATTGCTCCCCCAGTTTTACTGCTCTTAGCTTCCGTCTTGATCTCCTTTAAGTCAGCTTGCTTAGCTGCACAGTCACCTTGAAACCAGGATGGAAACATTTATTCTTTACCTTGCTGATATGTCTCCATAGGCTGGGCCCTGAGTTCTCCACCCCATCAATGGCCAATGTTTCTTTGTAGCATCACAGATATTTTTTTTTTTTTTTTTTTTTTTTTTGAGACAGTCTCACTCTGTCACCCAAGCTGGAGTGCACAGTCTTGGCTCACTGCAAGCTCTGCCTCCTGGGTTCAAGCAATTTTCCTGCCTCAGCCTCCTGAGTAGCTGGGACCAGAGGTGCACACCACCATGCCTGGCTAATTTTTATATTTTTAGTAGAGACAAAGTTTCACTATGTTGGCCAGGCTGGTCTCGAACTCCTGGCCTCAAGTGATCCATCCACCTTGGCCTCCCAAATCGCAGATTATTTTTTAAGACAGAGTTGTTAGAATTCATCCATCAGTCCAGTCTCATATATAGATGCCTTTAAACATTCAATGACCATGTTATCTGGTGAGATAAGTCAGTATTGCAGCAACACTCTCAGAAAGTAGCTTGACCAATTTTTGGAGATTTTTTTGGGAAAAATTTTGTTTAACTTGCATAGACTCGGGCAGGGAATATGGCATTATGGCCTACCCGTAGAGGGAGATTTTGGCCTGTGGGTCTGGAAAGGAAGCTCATCTACTTCACATCAGACTTAATCTAGGACACCCTAGAACATTCCTATCAGAATCCATATTCTTGCACTGAGAATATTTATGTCCTTGTGCTACGACTGTACACTGATTTGGTCATATGTGAAGTGTGATTTGCTTAATGTGACCTGCTTCTCTGAATTTATTTACAGAAAATCAAAGTGATCATGAGGAAGAGGAAGAAGGGCCAGTGTCTCCCAGGTAACACTGTGGAATTGTGGGCTGTTACTTCAGTAGTGACACTTGGAGACTGCAGATCCAGGGAAAACGAGGAAGTGATGAATAGAACGATTTCTTCCTCACCCAGCTACAAATTGTCCTCATTAACACTGTTGTGGGCTATTCATGGCACTTGTATTGGTTTTAATTTTGTAGTCCTCTCAAGATAGGAACCTGCAATCAGATGAGCCAGGTGAACTGACCAAACAGGGATTTCTTTGTGTTGCCTGTTCTCTCCCACGTGTTTAAATCCAGGGAGAGATGCACATATGCTTTCTGCCCATTTGTTGTTAGTATGTTTGCTAGTATCTGTGCAAGAGAAGAAATTCAGAAAATAAACATATATCAAAATATTGGAAAAAGGAGGCCCTTAATACACAGGCTGTATGTCTGCACTGCCTCAAGAGCTCTGTTCACTTGAATGACGCATGTAAAATTCAACATAATTTATGCAAAGTAGTTGAAGTCCTATGTCAGTTCTCTGTGCTGCAAGTCATGATGGTAGTTTACAGGGAGAGTCTGGGTGCTCTGCAGTGGCTCATCTGTGGCAAACGCACTGAGCATGACCTGCACATTTTCAATCTCTCCCCAAGACAGTCACTTTCCACCCTGCATTTAGAAGGATAGCTTTTTTTCTCTTGAAGGAAAAATGCCTTTGCTTTTTGTGATCACTCGATTCTGTTTCCCATTGGATCAGCTGAAAGGTTTTGTTGTCTAATCTTTGTTGGTTTAATCTTCTGTCATCTCTGTCCTGCCTGGCTCATCAGGAATCTGCAGGAGTCTGAAGAGGAGGAAGCCCCCCAGGAGTCCTGGGATGAAGGTTATTCGACTCTCTCAGTTCCTCCTGACATGTCTGCCTCGTACCAGTCTTACAAGACCACCTTTCCCTCATTAGAGGAACAGCAAGTCGGCTTGCCTCTTGACATAGGCAGTGAGTACTCCATTGTGAAGGTAATAAAGCTCCAGTTCGTGTCCCAGGTGGACCCCATAATCTTTGGGCCTTGTGCCCCTGGTTGGGCTGAGAGTTGCCATCACTGTGGGCTGAACCTATGTGTCAGTGTAGATTTCAATCACTCTGGAGTTGAGTCTGAAGCACAGGCACGGGGTGGGTCAGTGAGCTTTGCTCTTTTCCTAGTCTCAGGCCATGCCCATGGCACCCTTGACTGACTGTCAGGACATTGAACTCAAGGCAGGTGTAGCAAACTCACACCAAGCTCTGCAGTACATGCCCAGGAGTTGTCTGTCAGATCAGCTCATCTGAATTAAATGTCTCTTGCCAGCTACAAAGTTCCTTATGAGTTTCGTTCCCCAAGCATGTCTGTGCGGTTCTCTACCTGCCCAAGGCCAGTGTCACCTTTGTCTACCTCTCAGTGGAAGATGTGACCCAGGTTTCACTGAATTCATCCCCATTTTCTGTGTCTTCTAAGTTGGCTTGTTTTAGCTCAGCTGTCCATCTTCTTGCTGGTATGTTTTCTACATAAACAGCCGACTTTTCACTCACAAAAGCCATAATAGCTGATGCTTCTGTGTAGAACCAAGACTAATTTTGACTCAAGAGCTGGTACATTGCACCCCTTCATCAAATCTCAGTGTCCACAATATTGTAAACTATCAAATCCTGGGTATTTGATGACAGAAAGCTTAATATTGAAGTATCTCTCCTACGAGGTGTTAGAACTATTTGCCTACAATCTATTGGGGGAAAAAAATTGCTCATTTGTGTACACACACCTAGGACAGAGCACACTGGGAAGATAACATTCCAAAACAGGGGAATTTTGCCCAAGGCTCATGAAAGGAACCAAGTCAGTTCTCTCAAGACTTGACCTCAGGCCTCCTGGTATATTTCTCTCAAAGTCTCCTGTTCTCACACTGAGAAGACTGATGTCCCTGTGTTAGGATTGGACAGAGGATTGTTGCTGTGTGCAAGGAGGAACTGCTTAATGTAAGAGGCCCCATCTGAATTTATTTGCAGGACATCAGTGTGATCAAGTGAAAAAGGAGGATTGAGAGGCAACATGTCCCAGGTGAGTCTGAGAAATTGTGGACAGTTAATTTGGTGTTGACACCTGGAGACGCCAAGTCCAGGGAAAACAGAACATGCTGAAAATAACGATTTCATCTTGTCAAGCAAGCCTGAATTACTCCTACTAATATTGCTGTTGCTTTTCATTGCAGTAAATGTTTAGGTTTCCATTTTTTCCTACCCTTATCATTTACTAACCTAGTGAATGTTGACCATACCTCAAAAGCTGTATTCTCATGGTGACTGCAGGGAAACTTGAGCGCATTTTATGCAAAATTATCGAGCCCACTGTTTTCATGATCACTGTTCACTGTGTGTCCTGAGGGTACTAACTCAGAGTGTCCTTTAACTCCCTCATCAGTGTGTCACCTGGACAATTCACTAAGCTCTCTTTGTCTGTCTCTCTTTCTCTCTCTCTCTGTATTTCTCTTTCATCATTTACTACCCAGCCATGGTCTATACCTACATAAAGGCAATAATTTGTTACCTCATTAATGGATCTATGTTTTTTCTTTTGTAACCACTTCCTTATGCTACCCATGAAATCTAGTTGGGGCTCTATGGTGTCTGATTTTCCCTGGCTTACTCTTCAGTTTTTCCTACTTCTCCAGGCTCAGCAGGGAGCTGCTGGAAGTGGAAGAGCCTGAAGTCTTGCAGTACTCACTGGATAGATGTTATTCGACTCCTTCCAGTTATCTTGAACTGTCTGATTCATGCCAGCCCTACAGAAGTGCCTTTTACTCATTGGAAAAACAGCATGTTGGCTTAGTTCTTGGCGGGGACAGTGAGTACCTTACTATGAAGGTAATAGGTCTCCACCTGGTCTTCCGGAAGGGGTCATATTCCTGCTGCAAGTGGCCCTTACTGAGCTGAGAGATGTCACTGCCACAGGGAGGACCTATAGGTGTATGTAGGTTATAAGGAAACTCTAGTTCCAGTTGGAAGCCCAGACATAGGATGGGCCAGTGAGCATGGCTCTACTCCTAGTCTCCAGCCATGTCTGTGGCAACCCGAGCCCACTCTTAGCACACTGGACCCAGGCAGATGTAAAAAATTCACAGAACTGTGATTTTGACTCAAGGGTTTGTAGGTTTCCTCCTTCATTCTAATTTCAGCTTCTAAAATTCTTGCAACCATTAACAAGCTGGGTATTTGATGAGACAGGGCTGAATGCTGCAGTTTTCCTTCTAGAAATAATCTGGGACATTTGCTTTGCATTGATGGGAAAAGTAAGGCATAACTGTTTCCACAAACTTGGGATAAATGATTCTGGGATAACGATCTAGCAGAATAGGGACATTTCACCCTTGGTTCAGCGATGCAAACCAAAGAACCTCTATCATGACCGGCTTTCAGGCCTCCTGAAGTAGGTCTCTCACAGTGTCCTGTTCTCATGCTGAGGAGCCTGAGGTCCCTGTGTGGGGATTAGACAGTAGAGTGTTATGGGTGTAGGTGAATTGGCTTATTTTTTTTGTCCCTGTCTAAATGTATTGCAGGAATTAAAAAGGACCAAGAAGAGGAAGAAGACGAAAGCCCACCATGCCCCAGGTAACTTTGAGCAATTGTGAACAGCTAATTCTGTGTTGACACCTGGAGACTCCTGGTTCAGGGAAAACAGAGCAGGCTGACAATATCGATTACATCTTTTCAACCAAGCCTGAATTATTCCTAACCATTGCTGTTGATTTTCATGGCAGTAGATATTTAGGTTTCCATTTCTTCCTCCCCTTATCATTTACTAACTTACCGTAGGTTGACCATACTTCAAAAGCTGTATTCTCATGGTGACTGCATGGAAACTTGAGCACATTTTATGGAAAATTATTGAGTGCATTCTTTTCATGATCACTGTATGCTGTGTGTCCTTAGAGCACTAACTCAAAGTGTCCTGTTACTCCCTCATCAGTGTGTCACCTGGACAATTCACTGAGCTCTCTTTCTCTCTCTCTCTTTGTCTGTCTCTCTCACTGTCTGTCTTTCTCTTTCATCCTTTTCCATTTGGCCCTGTTCTGTCCCAACATATAGCCAATAATTTGTTACCTCATTAATGGATCTATCCTTTTCTTTTTATAACCACTTCCTTATGCTACTCATGAAATCTACCTGGGGCTCTATGGTGTCTGATTTTCCCTGGCTGACTCTTTAGTTTTTCCTACTTCTCCAGGCTCAGCAGGGAGCTGCTGGAAGGGGAAGAGCCTGAAGTCTTGCAGTACTCACTGGATAGATGTTATTCGACTCCTTCCAGTTATTTTGAACTGCCTGACTCATGCCAGCCCTACAAAAGTGCCTTTTACTCATTGGAGGAACAGCATGTTGGCTTGGCTCTTCATGTGATCAGTAGGTTCCTTACTATGAAGGTGATAAGGCTCCACCTGGTCTTCCGAATAGGGGTCATATTCCTGCACTGAGCAGCCCTTACTGAACTGAGAGATGTTGCCACAGGCAGGACCTATAGGCACATGTAGGTTTGAATGAAACTCTAGTTCCATTTGGAAGCCCAGACATAGGATGGATCAGTGGGCATTGCTCTATTTCTATTCTCAGACCATGCAGTGGCAACCTGTGCTCAGTCTGAAGACATTGGACCCGAGTTAGGTGTGACACGTTCACATAACTATGCAGCACATGCCGGGAGTGGTCTGTCAGACATTCTAATTTGAAAGATATACCCACATATCTCTAGGTAGCTACAAAGTTCCTCAGGGATTTCATTTTGTAGGCAAGTCTCTGAGCTTCTACAGCTGTTCAAGGTCGGTGTCATCTTTGTGTACAGCTCATGCAAAGGTGTTACCCTGGTTTTAATTAACCTAACCCCATTCTTTGTATCTTCAATGTCTGCTTTTTTAACTGATGTGTCTGTTACCTTTTGTTTTGGTTTTGGAAGCAGGACTGAGCCTTGTCACTTTTTGATGCCATGAATAACCAATGTTTTTTTATAGAACCAAAGACTTATTTTTGACTGAAGGGTTTGTTGATTTTCTCGCTCATTGTAATTTCAGTGTCTAAAATCCTCACCTTTGTGAATAAGCTAGGTATTTGATGAGACAGGGTTGAATACTGCAGTTTTTTTTTTTCCAGAAATTATTTTGGGTGTTTGCTTTGAATTGCTAGGGAAAATATTGCATAACTGTTGGCACAAACTCAGGAGAGATGATACTGGGATAATGATCTACCAGAACAGGGGACATTTCACCGTTAGGTTCAGAGATGAAAACCAAGGAATCTGTATCACGTCTGGCCCTCAGGCCTCCTGGAGTATGTCTCTCACAGAGTTCTCTTCCCATGCTGAGGAGACAGATGTTCCTGCTTTAGGGTTGATGGTGGATTGTTGCATGAATAGAGGAATAGACTTAATGTGTCTCTCCCTGTCCACTTTGTTGCAGACATTGAAAAAAATCAAGAAGAAGAAGAAGACCAAGACCCACCATGCCCCAGGTAACTTTGAGCAATTGCAGACATTTAATTTATTGTTGATACCTGGAGATGCCAGATACAGGGAAAACGGAACATACCTATCCATTCATTCAGCCAACCATGAAATCGCCATATTAGTCATGTTAAGATTATCAGTGTGGAATAATTATTAAACAGGATTATTAGTTAATATTAATATTATTGGTACAATATTAATAAAGTTGCCTCTTTTCATTTTACCCCTGTATTTGTATTTATTTCTCTTGTTAAATCCTTCAAAATTGTACTAATCTTTATTCAGTTGACTTTGTTGAACTGATCAATCACATTTTCTGCAGTTTCCCTTTCTGCCTTTTTGGCTTAAAGTGAACTTGAGATGCTCATCTGATGTCTGCCTCTTTGCCATTATATTTGCAAATATCTGAGAGCAGGAATGTGAATACAAATAATTCATATCATGCCAAAATTTTGAGAACAAGAGATGTTGAGGTCCCAGTAAGTCTGTCAGTCTACGAAGACACAGGGGCCTGTTGCGTGTGCCATGTCATAGCTCTTTGGCACAGGAATCGTTCCATCTCCTTCCTTTCCAGCTCACTGTCTACCCAGGACACTGAGCTCCTACTGTTCTCTCTCCTGCTGGAGACAGAGAAGGATCATTCTCTGCTTGAGGGGACTGTTTTTTGCTTCCTCTGGCATCTCCTGTCAGACTCTCTGTAGAACCAGTTGGGCACTGTGGTTTCTGTTCCCTCTGGTGTTTATCTTCTGTGTTCTTCATCCACCAGACTGAGCTCAGAGCTGCTAGAGGTAGAGGAGCAGGGCGCCCCGCAGGACTCCCTGGATGAAGTTTACTTGATTCCTTCACTTCCCCCTGACCTGTCTGACTGCCAGCAGCCTTACAGCAGCACGTGTGTTCATTGGAGGATCAGCTCACCTGCTCTGCTCTGGATGTAGCCTGTGAATACTCCAGCCCAAAGGTCACAAAGCTCTACTATTCTCCCAGGCAGCCTCTATATATTCTGTTTCCTGTAACTTGTGCAGGTGAGATGGATCATCGCTGCAGGCAGCCCCTGTAAATTCAGAGTGTTTTGAATCTGGTTCTTGGATCCAGTTTTAAGCTCAGACATTCAATGGGTAGAACCGCCTTCTCTTGTGCCAGGTGATTCCTCTGTCACTCACTCCTTCTCACAAGATCAGGCTGTAGGTATCAAAACAGGTCAGAGAGGGGAATGATGAGGGATCACTGCATACTCTTGGCCGCAACAGCTCACCTGGAGAATTTTGTATAACAGACTTCATTCCTTAAGATAGGGCATCTCTCTTTTCAGACATTATGTTGAGCAGCACGCTTCACATCACACAGCGCCCTCCTCTCTTCTCTGGCCATCCACCTGTGCTGGCAGTTTTCCCCCATTATTTTGGAGGCTGTTTCATGATTCCTGTGTTTCAAGCCAGATTCTCTACTACCTCCTCTGAGGTGGCTTCCCTCCACTGAAGCAGTTAGCGTCCCTTCCTCCATGCCTGGCCATGGCTTGCATCCTCTGTAGAGCCCCGGTGGTTTCTTTTATGTGTGGGTTTGTGGTTTCAATCATGTGTTGTCTCAGTGCTATGTTCTCATGTAAACCATCAACAGCTAGTGTCCCTGGTCAGGTGCTGGCCTAACTGATGAGCAAAGCGCAGTGGTTCTCATGCCCATGATCTCCAGCAAACCCTTCCTGTGAGCAAGTGCCCCTTGAGGTTGCAGTTTCATAGGGTGTGTAAGGAAAAAAAAAACAATTTTCTTCTCACTCATTCTGGTTTTTATACCATTATTCTGGGAATTTCATGTGGATTGTTAGTAGTTTTACCCATCAAAACTCTTGTAAGAAGAGCAAGTAACTCTGTGATGTCCCCCATCTGAATATGTTGTAATGAGAGTAGTGACTGAAACTTTTGTCTTCCATTCTATTTTGCTCAGTAAGCACCTTTCCTGCTGGAACCATCCTCTTTCCTGTGTTTCATTTCTCCTTCAGTTTCAAAGAAGCAAAGGCTTTTGTAGGATCACAGCAATTCATAAAACGAAGTAAAATACACATCACCCTTCCACCTGTTGTACACCTTGCCCTTGGCCAAGCAAGCTCTGTCCTTGCTATAATCCATACAGTGCTCAAGAGGCACTCCCAAGCGGGCAGTGGCATCTCCATGTTAGAGCTGAGGATGCTGAGGCTCAGCAAGGTCCCTTCGCTTGCCCAGGATGCCCCGACTAGTCACAGTGAGAACATGGGCCCCATGTCTGCCTGACTCCATGGTGTGGTTGCTCTCATTTCTCTGCGGTGGGATCTCTCAGAGACTGGCTAGGATGGGTGCTCAAGATTTTTCCCTTTGTAGCAAATTTGTTGGAAATGATTTCAAGCTGAAACAGAAAATTTGCTGGTCTTGTACAAAGAACTCCTATATTCCCTGACACATGTAACCCAGTGATAAACACCTTGGTGCACTTTGTGAGCAGAACCAGTGGTTCCTCCAGTCCCCCCAGGGGGACCTACAACTCCAGAAGGTACTTACTGGAAAATTTCTCAAGGGGTGAAAGGTGCTGGTCTGTTCCTACCTTGTATCACTTGCGTTTCTGCTCTCAACATGGCAGTGTTGGAGCCCTTGTAAAGTTACTGGGCTTTGTCTCAGGAACACCCCAGTCAGGACCAGGCTGCCAGGATGAGGAAGGGAAATGCTCAGACACATGTCTCAGAAGTGAGACGCCTGTGATATGGGCCGGCTCTGCCAGGGCATCATGAAACATAGGCCAGGAGAGGCCACATTCATCCATGCAGACAGGCTGCGATGCATGAATGCACTGTCTCAATTACACCAGGAGGCATCTGTGTGTGGGTTCCGATGATAACCTGTGAAGAGTCTGTACTGTGCACAGCTGTGATCCCAGTCGTGGTGCCAGAATTGATGTGCTCCACCCATCCTCTTGCTTCAGGGAAAGTCACAGTAGAATCAGCGAGAATACAATCTAAATCATAACTTGATCACTTATTAGGACTTTTCCCCACCTGCTCAGCTAATAATATGTACAGTGTTACAGAAGTTTGAGATGTTTTTTGTTTTCTTCTGAAAATGCAAAGAATATTAAAAGTATAAGCTTAAGAAGACTTAGTATTCTGAGAAAGAGAGGTAAAAGGACCTAACAAAATTAAGTGTTTAGAATTAAAAATATTCTTAGACATTGATTCTAAA
Organism: Chlorocebus sabaeus; assembly: GCF_047675955.1. Classification (NCBI taxonomy): domain Eukaryota; kingdom Metazoa; phylum Chordata; class Mammalia; order Primates; family Cercopithecidae; genus Chlorocebus; species Chlorocebus sabaeus. The sequence continues at coordinate 15,284,531 of NC_132923.1, forward strand.
TCACACATGCAGAGGACAAGAATGGGAAGTCTGGGTTTGACCAGCCTTCCCCAACCAGATTTGTCCTTTTGAGATGTTTCCCCGTCTGCCCAATATGAACTATCATGAAGTCGCATTGAGTGTCCTGAGTGATGGTTAATGATCAGTAAACTGTGCCCTGAGCAACTAAGGAGGCCACATGAGGTGGAGCGAAGGGCTCAGGGACAAAGACCCAGAAGCTGGAAAGCACTCCATGCAGGGCTGCGCCAGGGAGGGGCCAGCCTGACTCCAGGGAAGAGTCTGTATGAGGGAGGGATGGGAGGTGATGCTGGATAGGAACATGGGGCAGAAGTTAGAAGGAGCACAAAGGCAGGGTGAGTGGGGAGAGTCATGCAGTGAGCAGCAGAGAGAGAGGTTTCAGAAGCAGAGTAGGGACATGGAAAGAACAGGACTTCTTGGCAATAAAATTGCAGAGATAATTGCTAGTGTGGAGATGGCAGAATCAGAGATGAGCAGTTGGGGGTGTGTATGAAGTCAGGCATCAGTGATGAGTCTGTGCTCTCAGGAAGATGAAGGAGAATAGATACATGGAAGGCATTTTTAATAAAACTTAGAGAAATCTTGATGAGAATGAGGATATGCAGAGGGGAGGAGAGAGAGGAGCCCTGCAGCAACGTGGATCAAGCCCTGCAGGCCCTGTCCCTCTTCTGAGGCAGATCTGGACTGGCGTGAGGCCACCGGAAGTCTTTCCTTAGTCCACTTTCTGTGAGTGTGATTTCCTCTTCCTGTGGAAATGGCGATAATTTTTCTGAGGGGTGCTGCCCGGGCCCCACTGGAGGAGCGGGTAAGAGGAGGACTGTGCTCAGTGTTATCTCCCTACAGAACCACACACGCTGATTGGTAATACCTGTGGCCCCTAAGTGTCCGTGAGGGGACTGGTCTCTCTACAACATTGCTTATGGCTGTGGACACCCATTATATGGCAACAAGATGTATATGTGTGGGCAGGTGGCAAAACCATTATAGGCAATGGAAATTCAAACTGTTCCAGAACCCTAAAATGTTCAACTCATGTAGTATTTGGTCTATTGCAGGGGGCCCCAAGCCCCTGGGGCTGTGGTCAACTACCTGTCCTGGGCCTGTTAGGCACCAGGCTTCACAGCAGGATATGAGTGGCAGGCAAGGGAGCATTCCAGCCTGAGCCCTGCCTCCTGTCAGATCAGCGGTGACATTAGATTCTCATAGAAGCACAAACCCTATTGTGAACTGTGCATGAAAGGGATCTAGATTGTGCGCTCCTTATGAGAATTTAATTAATGTCTGATGATCTGAGGGGAACAGTTTCATTCCGAAATGATCCTTCCCTCTTCTCACGTCTCCCACCCCTGATAGAAGGAAAAATTGTCTTCCATGAAACCAGTCCCTGGGGCAAAAAGTTTGGAGACTGCTGGTCTACAGTGTCCCAAAACCCTTTTCTATGGTTCCTTCCCAAAGCCTGGAGGCTCTAAGTCCTCCTCTGTTCTTATACTCCTGTGTGTTGAGAAAAACAGCATTTCCTATGCTCTGAAGGCTCTCTAGAACATTCTTTCTAGGCTGCAGGATGGATATTAACAATAACAGAATAATTGGCTTGGCCTTGTTAGCCAATCCAAAGCCCTCTAGGCTGAAGTGGGGGATTTTCACTTCAGTGACATCCAGCCTGGGTGCCTTCCATCTCAGCATCCCCAGTCACAGACAGGAAGTGACATCACCCATTTACATGATGTCTGTCTTTGTGGCCTGGGCCACTGGGTGGCTTTTACCTCAGAGGCGGAAATGCCAGAGATGGGTGTTCTGGGCATGATTAACAAAGGGAAAACTGAGAGCGTTCCTACTGAAGCCCCTTCTCCTTTCAGTTCCCACCCAGGCAGCCTGTCCTTACGGGCCTTGGAGTGGAGACTTGAGCCACCACCTGTCAGAAGTGCAGGCTTCACAGGCACAGCCGGAGCCGAGAACCCCAGTGCCCAATTGTCTGCGACTGCAGGTGGATCAAGGGTTTGACAGTGGCTATGGCTTAGCCAGGCGGGGCGTTTCCTCCGCCACCTGCAGCTTCACAGCCAACGCTGATCCTGGGAAGCAATGGCCCTTCCAAGGTAGGGAAGGAAAGGGGACCAGGAAGCTCTAATCCGGGTGTTGGTGATCATGGTGCTGTGAGGGGAGGAGGCAATGGGGTCTCTTCATGCTCCCTCAGAGTCAAGTAGAAATCCACAATGTTGCAGCCCAGTGAGGTGAGCAAGAGCCTGGGGTTTAGGATCAAATCTGCTCTCAGGTCCTGGATTTAACCCTTACTCATTCATCTCAGCCAAGTCATTTGTGGTGTTGGCATTTACATCTCAGTTCTGTCATCTGAAAGACTTGAAAAATAATATCTACATTCAATCATTGTTGATAACATTAATTATGATAATTTCCAAAGGGCTAATTCAGTTAAAATTGCTCAATAAATCTATGAATAGATGTTATCTAATTCTGTTATCTTTCTGGTAAGTTAGCACTTAGGAAATGACTTGACATTCGTTGTTTCAACTGAGGAGAAGTAACTGTTAGGATCTCTACTTTCTAGGGACCCCCTTCCTGTGTTTTCTTAGAAAGTCTCTTTTGCCAGTTTTCTTCCTGTCAGTGTCCCTTTTAAAGTCAATTTTCCCCTATCGAGCACTTTCAGTAGCAACCTATTAGGCACATTCAGCAAAAGTGCAAATCCTGGGCCCACAAGTCAGTCTCCTGATATACCCAGTTTCTTGCTCTGTTTTTCCCCCCTTGTTTTGAAATAAAAGAATAAAACGGCAACCTTCTCTTGGAAAGTGTACAAATCTGTCTCTTTTATGAAACTCCATTTAGTTCGTCATCTCCACTCATGTCCACGGCCATGTCCTCAGTTTCCTTCTCCCAGGGATCCACTTCTGCTCAGATTTCCTTAAAACCCTGGGTCGTGTTCATCCTACTCTCCATTCCACTCAACATCTCCTCCTGGATCCCCTGGGGCTGCCTGCTGTTCATCTGTGAGGCGATGCCCTCAGCTGAGGAATAAGGAGACCGAAGTCCTCAGGAGGAAGGAGGGTCACGTGAGGTAATGAGCAACATCTGGGTCCGTGGAGAGGACACATGAAAGATGCTCATTGAGTGTTGGGGGATGCGTAGTTCCTGACACATGCCCTGATAACTTTGAGTATTTAAACTGATTTCTCTTTTGCTTCTCCATGGATTCCCAGTCAGGACTCACCCCTCTGGCTCCAACACTCTCACCTGCTGGCTTCCCCAGGAGTCCAGAGCACTAACCAGGCTCCAGGCAAGAGGACAGAGTGAATGCCTTTTGTTTCATTCCCCTTTACCTGGTGACTTCTCCCTGCTGTCTAATAGGGCATTTGTTTCTCACCATGTCTTCTCTCTCTCATTCATCTTATATTTCTGAATTTTTTTCCAGTTTCAATGGACCAGATTATAGTGTTAGTGATTATAATGTTAATTCAACATCCTCCACATCCCTATGTAATACTTTCTTCCAATAGATTTTTATATATAAATATATGCATTTATGTCATTTGTCATGTACATTATGCATATTTGGCATGTATTTTTAATAAAATGTGTATATATGCTGTATACATATCTGTATGATCATTTCATCAATATCCCATGTTTAGTCTTTCCAATTCTTTTCTCTCATATGTTCATTTAATGTTGATTTTGCTTGATTTTTAGAGTCTCCTCCCTCCCAAAACACAGCCTGTATCCAGTGTGACTTCCTTGCCTTTGCCTTGCCTACCTGGAAGCTACTTGTGTTTATTAATCCTAAATTTCTTGAATATGTTTGTCAATTGGGATCACCTTTTCCTCCTGGCAATCTTGTCATTACTGGGTGATGCATGAAAAACCAACAATGCATAAAATACCAAAATGTCTTCCTTGACTTCCCTTTACCCCTTGGACTTTCTTGTTCAAGGCCACTTTCCTTCTCTGATGATCCTCTTGGGTGGAAGAGAAAGTCACAAGAAGATCATGGATAACAGTGAACACTGTTAGGTGTGGTTTCATTTTCAGAGTTGGGTTTAGAGCCTTCCCTTGGAATGAAGAACCCTCCCCAGCTGGAAGGTGAGGCTCTTGAAGGCTCAGCTGACAACACACATGGGTATCAAGTCATTGGCCACATTCATGCCTCAAGTGTCCTAAAACCAAAGATGATCAAAAGAAAACTGCCGTTCAGCAAGTGGAGACTGGCATGCAGATTCCCTGGCCTGCAAGCTTAGGCTACGAAGGTAATCACATCTATGGCTGTTAGCTGCACTCGCTCCTTATTTCTGTCTATGATGACAGCTCATTCTCCCATTGCTTTTCTCTTCCCTATTTGTTCTCTCCAGCAGCTGCTGTCACATCTGTCTGATCTTACCTCTGTGTCTCATGGGCTGCCACCCTGCCAAGACCTTCCATTCCCATCTGCTCTTTGCTCTCTGAACTCTGCTCTGTTCCCACTGCTACTGTCTTGGGAATCCTTCTTACTTCAGAGTTTTGTTGGTCTAGATATTGAGAATATTGCTAAATGCCTTAAGGCGTAACCAGGTGTGGAATCAACTTCAGGGAATTAGAGAAAATAAGTCGGGCCATGGTTACAATCCCCACTCTCTGTTTGCTAACTCCATCCATGTAGACTCTCTTGTTTTTCTTTCTTTCCTGAGCCCCTTGGAAAGAATACTTATGATTATATATATATATTTTGTTTGTTTGTTTGTTTTCAGTGCGGAAGGATAGACTGCACGTAGTGGTTATTGTTAGTTTCTACCGCGTTATATCCTGGATGGTATCCCAAGTGTTTTCCTCGTAGTTAGGAGGCTATGAAACAGAAAGTAACACGTTGCTGTCTTTGCCGCCAGAGAAATTCTAAGGGTCAGCGCTAGTGAGATTGTTTAACACAAGTTAACTAGCGCGAGGGCCCCAGAACTCCTTCCTTTCTACGTGGGGCTGCTTTTAGCAGAGATTGGTCCATGGTCTCCAGTCTCCTGGGTTCTCACGCTCTGTGAAAATCTTCGTGTTTTTCCACAGCCTCTAGAGTTACCGTTAACACAGCCTCTGCTTCTAATTGCAGCCCCCACAGGAGTTTGTGGGATTTCTGTGCTGGCGGGGAATGTGTTCTCACCTCACAGAGCCAGGTAGAAACTCTACGCAGTCGGGTGCTGTTCTTTGGGATGAAAGCAGGGTCTCTGGGGCTCTGTGTCCGTCTTCGGTTGTAGACATAACACGCTTACTTTGTGGATGGGAATGGCTCTGAGCCCAGGTGCCCTTGCGCATATTCACAGAGGCCCGCAGGTCAGAACCGCAGTCTCACATGTCAGCAGAATGCGCTGCGATCTACTCGAATTACCGGAACTATCCAGCAATAAAATGGGACACATTACAAAACATGAGATAGTGTGGATACTCTCAAAAACCTCATGCTGAGTGATGAAAAGAGGGCATCCTGTGTAGCGCCATCAAGCTGAATTTCTAGAACAGGTAAAACTAACATATAGTGACAGAAACTACATCATATAGTGACAGAAACTACATCATTGATTGCTGGGGTCAGGGGGAGGGTAGGACTGACTGCAAAGCGCATAAAAAGACCTTTTAGAGTAATAGACACGTCATCAAACTTGAAACGGATGTGTTGTACCATAGTCAACTCACACCTTAATCAACTTAATTGTAAAAAGTAATAAGAAAACCACTGCAGGAGTCGTTGCTGTTGCTGTTTGTGAGCCTGTGGCACGGCTCTGTGGGACTGGAACTTTAAAGACAGCCACGATGGCTGAAAATGGTGATAATGAAAAGATGGCTGCCCTGGAGGCCCAAATCTGTCGTCAAATTGAATATTATTTTGGAGACTTCAATTTGCCACGGGACAAGCTTTTAAGGAAACAGATAAAACTGGACGAAGGTTCGGTATCTTTGGAGATAATGATAAAATTCAACAGGTTGAACTAACAACAGACTTTAATGTAATTGTGGAAACACGGAGCAAATCCAAGGCAGAACTCATGGAAATTAGTGAAGATAAAACTAAAATCAGAAGGTCTCCAAGCAAACCCCTACCTGAAGTGACTGATGAGTACAAAAATGATGTGAAGAAACAGATCTGTTTATATTAAAGGCTTCCAAACTGATGCAACTCTCGATGACACAAAAGAATGGTTAGAAGATAAAGGTCAAGTACTAAATATTCAGATGAGAAGAACATTACATAAAACATTTAAGGGATCAATTTTTGTTGTGTTTGATAGCATTGAATCTACTAAGAAGTTTGTAGAGGGCCCTGGCCAGAAGTACAAAGACACAGGCCTGCTAATACTTTTCAAGGATAATTACTTTGCCTAAATAAATAAATAAATAAATGAAGTAAGATAACAAAATAAAGTGGAAGCTAAATTAAGAGCTAAACGAGAGCAAGAAGCAAATCAAAAGTTAGAAGAAGATGCTGAAATGAAATCTCTAGAAAAAAAGATTGGATGCTTGCTGAAGTTTTCAGGTGATTTAGATGATCAGACCTGTAGAGAAGATTTACACATCCTTTTCTGAAATCATGGTGAAATAAAATGGATAGACTTCATCAGAGGACCAAAGAGGGAATAATTCTATTTAAAGAAAAAGCCAAGGAAGCATTGGGTAAAGCCAAAGATGCAAATAATGGTAACCTACAATTATGGAATAAAGAAGTGACTTGGGAAGTACTAGAAGGAAAGGTGGAAAAAGAAGCACTGAAGAAAATAACAGTAGACCAACAAGAATCCCTAAACATATGGAAGTCAAAAGGTTGCAGATTTAAAGGAAAAGGAAAGGGTAATAAAGCTGCCTATCCTGGGTCTGGTAAAGAAAAAGTTCAGTTTCAGGGCAAGAAAATGAAATTTGCTAATGATGAACATGATGAAAATGGTGCAACTGGACCTATGAAAAGAGCAAGAGAAGAAACAGACAAACAAGAACCTACATCCAAACAACAGAAATGAGAAAACGGTGCTGAAGACCAGTAGTTTAGTAAACCAATCTTTTATTCATTTTAAATAGGCTTTAAACTACTTTTGTTTATGGGGGCTTTTAAAAGGAAAACCGAATTAGGTTCACTTCAATGTCCACCTGTGGGAAAGGAAAAGTTTTTTTGTTGTTTAACTTGTCTTTTTTTGTTATCTAAATGAGAATTATTTTGAATGTATAGTTCTGTTTGTGTTATTTCAGATGATTCAAATATCAGAATATTCTTCCACTAAATTGCCTTTGTAATATGAGAATATGTTAGTACAAACTAATAAAACATATAGTATATGAAAAGAGAAACAAAAACTCCAAATCTTAATGTCTTCTACTTAATTTAGTGTATGTTTAGCCTTAGAAAAGTGTCTATCAGTGATTGAGAGCTCAGGAATTCCTTGATTTCTGTTTGTGTCTCTGTGTCTTCAGTTAAATTCATGCACTATTAAATGGAATATTTGTAAAATAGAGTCTAAGCTCAATTTTATAAAAGTATATATATACTTACATATCATCTATATAAATTACATATAAGTATATATACTTTTATAAATATATAATATATATGACAGACTAACAAGAGAAGAGCATATGTATTTATTTAATGTAAGTTTTACATGACAGGAGTGCCTTCAAAGGAAATGAAGACCCGTGGAAACAGCTAAATCTCAGTTGTTGTTGTTTTTTAACAGTATGTTTTATGAAGAGTGGATACTCATGGAGAAGTATGATAAGACAAAAAAAGTATGACCTAACAGTAAGAAACTGGGGAAAATGTAGCCAGGCCTCTGTGTTCAGGCTCTTCTCTGTGTCCCTGTGTCTTCACACTCCAGGATGCACCTTTCCTCTGGGTACAGAGAGGGCACCTCTCACATGAGAGTGTTATGATCGGCTTCAGGAAATAAGGGCAGGGGGAGGGTGACAGTCACCTTCCTGCTTCTGTTGTTTTCTCAAATTCCTTTAGCATAAATATTTCCTCAAATTCCTTTAGTATAAAACATTCAATACCCCATGTATGTAAAAGTGCCATAAATGCTCAATAATTGTCTTCAGTTATTATTTTCATCAGTAACATCATCTGAATCATCAGTATTGTCTATTTTTAACAATGAAAAATGCATAAGGTAACATACCTTACCTTATTTAAAGTTCAGAACAACCAAGGAAATGAGTAACTTGTAGCGGGCGTCAGAAGTTCCGTGGCACAAAAGGAAGATAGGCATTCAAGGAACACCAGGATAGAAGAGCCGGAGTAGGAGAGAGAGCAAGAGGGATGCAGGAAGCCACCGGATAGCTCGGGAGGAGAGAGGGCGCTCCTGCTCCGCGAGCCTCCCTGCCACCGCAGGCCTCGGGCCACCTTCTTCTAGGAAGACGCACCCTCCTTTTCTCTGGTCTCGGCTAAGACGCTGCAAAGGGCATCGTCCTGGAGCATTTCTCCTCTCCCCCCAGACCCTCCGAAGGAAGGATGGGCAGACGGAAGCTTCACCCCGAAGTGGTCAAACGCGCACAGTTCCAGCTTCCGCGGGAGCATTTCCCGAGCGTCTTTCATGGGTAAGAGTGGGCCCTGCAGGATAACGCCTCCCATTCCCTGAGGAGCAGTGCGGGAGATGCCCATGTGGCCAGCTCCTGGGCCACGCGACCCAGGCCCTCCAGGAGGAGCAAGGAGTCCTGGGCCCTGAGCCAGCCCCCTGGACCGGCTGCGCCAAGAGAAGCAGCAAGGGAAGGTGTCTCTGTCCTCCTGGTGTTAAGAGACATCTATCCGACTCCCTCTCCAAGTGCTGGAGAGGAGGCTAGGTCTTTCCCACGGGCTGGGGGCCTTGCTGTTCCAAGGATGGCTGGGGAGGAAGAGGAGGCAGAGGCGGAAGAGGAAGCCAGCTGAGATGTGTGAAGCAGCTCTGGCTACAGCGGGTAGGGAGAGGGTGCGCGGGACCCAGGAGCCTCCGTGCGGAGCCAGGCCTCAGGAGCAGCCGCCTTGTTCCTGAAAGGGATACCTCCATCCATCTGGTCTCCAAAGACTGTAGGGAGACCTTCTCGCCCGGTGGGAAAGCGACGTCTCCCATGCTTTCCCACCACAGACGCCTTGTGTCATTTCTCCTGCTAGTGTCGGCCCGCCAGCCTGCGGGGGCTACGGCTGCCGCGGTTCCACACTTGGTGGACGCTGCCCACCAGCGAGTCAAGAGCCACGCTTGGAGGCGGGAGTCAGAGAGTCGTGTGCAGGCCGGGAGGAGACTCAAGCTCTGGGTCAGGGCTTTTTTGCCAATCGCCAAATTCAGCGTGTGAAAGACCGAGAACTCACATCTGTCTGTTGGAGAACTTCAGTGAGAAAACCAAGGAAGCGCACTCAAAATCTCTAGAAGAGCGGGAAGGGTCTGTGGCGGCGATATCCGCGTCGGCGGTGAGCCAAGGCTTGTCAGGAGAGTGAGTGCGCGAACCCAGCCGCAGGGTAGCGCGAACAGCACCGCAGACGAGGGCCCCGCGTGTGGGGAAATCGCAGGGGTCAGCGCAGCCGAAGTGCGGTGGACTAGCCTAGTCCAGGGAGAACCCCCTTCCTGACCACTGTCTGTCCTCCGGCAGGTAAGGGGAGAGGAGAAACAGTACAGCCTCCTCTCCCCTGGCCGAACGCCCCGCTCTGCTCGCCAGTCGCCATCCTTCCAAACCACTCTCCGCCAAAGATTCCACCGACAGTCACCCTCCGGACAACCCAGGCCTCCCTTCAGCAGCGGCTCCCGACCCGTAGCCACCGCGCCCTCTCACCCCCGCGGTTCTGCCCGCCGCCTCTGCTGAGTCTGTGCACTTCACCTCCCTGGCTCCCGCTCTCCCCTGAGCTTACAGTGGACGCGGGATTCCTCCGAACCCCTCTTGGGAGTACTGAATGGAAAAGGGGGAGCGTGCGCAAGTGCTTGGTAGAGTGTAGACTGTGTGGGATTTGACGGTGGTACCATCGCTTTAACGTCCTAGTGCTGAATTTTCACGCCTGCCTTCTGCTTAGGGCACGGGCCACAGTTTTCCATTTGTGCCTACTCCACCTGCTGTCTTTGTTGGCTCAGCAAATATCGTCTCCCTCTACCGCTCAGTCTACAAACGGGCGGTCCTGGAGGACCTCACCCGCCGCTCACCCGACTTCCAACCTCGCAGGCATCTCCTCCAGTCGCTTCTTCTGAAGGCCTAAGAAGCACGTTACATGCGAACGGAGGTGAGGACGCTCCGCTGACCGTCCCGTGTCAGCTGACAACTTGTGGCACGGAGAAACGCCACGACTTGGCTTGGCCTCTCTCTTAGTCATTCGCAGCTCAGCCCGATCGGCGCCTCCGGGATGGCGGAGGCGGCAAAGACGGTGGGCTTCTTGGGTGCAGCTCCAGGAGGGCTGGCATCCCTGCACGGCGGTGTACACCTGAGCGAGACGCTCTGTCGTTCTGTAAAGCCGCTTGTGCGAATGACAGACACGGAGGTAAATAAGAGCGCTGTGTCATGAGAAGTGACCCACCAGGACTTGCCCTCCACTGCGGAGACTGTTCTGTCTCCGGCCCTTGGAGAAGGCCCGCTTACAGCGGCGTAAAGGAAGGTTTCTGCGGGGTGGCGGTCAGTGCAAAACGATTCCCTGACTGGTAATCGAACCGGGGACTGCGCCGGTGAAAGCGCTATTCTAGCCACTAGACCACCTGGGAGGCACAGGATGGGGCATTTTCAACCTCCTCGCCACTGAAGTGACAGTTTCCCTGTGCGCTGGGAAGACTTGGGACTTGTGGGGGTCGCTGGTCGCTCCTGGAGTCCTCTCATAAGGCCGTTTCCTCCCTCCTTTCTCCAAAAGAGGAGCACGCAGGCGACGCACCCGGCACTCCGCAAGGCTCACCAAAGCCACGAGTCCCGGAGCGAGTTGCAGAGTCCCGGCAGAACCTGACCACTGACCTACAGATGTGCCTTTGCGAAGCGGCAGCGCATGGAGAGACAGTAGCGGGTCGCCGGGGCCAGAGCCTCGCACTGGGTAGCCAGGAGCAGGCAGGAGGGAGGAGGCTCCCGGGGTGAGACCGGGTCACCCTGAACATCATAAAGGACTCAGACCTTGGCATCCCCGACGTAATAAAGGACTCAGACGGATGCGGAAACCGAGACGGGCTGCTTTCCGTAGGCGTCCAGTCTAGTAGGCATTCCCGTATTTCCAGTTGGTGGTACAAACTGACGCTTGAGATTTTTCCTCAAAGCCAAGATCGAACTGGTAACCAATTCGTGATTTCCCGTCGGTCAAGTGCGTGGGCATCGATCTACACGTGAGTTTCTCCACCTCCGCAGAATGGCTATTTCGGGGTGGGAGAGGGCCCTCCGGTGGATTGTAAGGTGTTTAGCAGCATCCGTCGCCTCCGCTAACTAGATGGATGCCAGGGGTTAACATTCTCCCTCCCCGCTTCCCCCACTCGTGGCCTAGTGTCTCAGCGGGGATGGAGAAGGCGAAGTTGCCCCTTGTTGAGTATTGGTGCGCCTAGTCCTGCTCTGAGCTTGTGCAGAGGACTTTCCAGATGAAGGCTCAGGGGTCGATCCAGCTGGAGACCCCCTCCCTCCCCAACACAGTTGACCTTAGGATTTGAGGCTTTTAACATCTCTGAGTTTCCACCTTTAGGTCTTTCCTTCCGTTCTATCCTCCAAAGCGGCCTCTTCCAAGCCTGTTGACCAGGGCCAGCCAGGTCGAAGGCTGGGTTCGCTCAAGGAGGAGCCTCTTGCCCCTCCTGGAACTTCAGGCCTGTCGGTTGGGCCTGCAGAGAAGCCTTAGGGCCCACCTCGTTTGGCATCCTAGGGGGCAGGTGCGCTGTGCGAGGGGAATAGGAGAGTGTGACTGTGGTTCCCGACCCCCTGGCGCTCACCCTCCACCCCGGTGCGCACCCTTCCCACCCTTCCCAGCTCCTGCTGGTCCCGCTCGCCCCGAGGTAGGTCTCCGGTCAGCATAAGCTCCAAAGAAGCCAAGGCCCAAAAGGACACGTAGCGGAAACAAGCTGCTCACTTCGGTCCTGTCCGCAAGGGACCCCTTTCTGACCAGAAAGAAAGGCGGCCAGTCCTGTCCCGTTGGGTTAGTGGAAGAGAGATTGAAGGGAAGAGAAGAAAAATCCTGTGAGGTTTCAGGATCTAAAGTCACCATGAAGTCGATCTAACCTCCTCTGAAGGTCCTCCCGGTCCTCCAGTGGCTGGCCAAGGCGAGATGAGTCCCTGTCTCCAAAGTGGACAAAGCCTACCACAATGGGCCCCGAATCAGCTAGTAGGCATCCCCCTCTTTCCAGTTGGTGGTACTCGAGCTTCCCTACCCAGGATTTCTGTGGATTCCAAGGGTACAACTGAACACCTTTTCTTGTTCCAACTGCTCTTATTTGAAGTAAGGGCAGATCTGTTGAGAAGCATGTATTCGGTAAGAGTAGAGCAACCGTTGTTGAGACTGTCCCACTCTTCCTCCTCCTCCCTCTTCCTAGAAATGTACAATGAAAATGAATCCCCACGACTGGCCTGTTGTACTTTCAATGCACATTTGGCGGAGCCTAAGGGGAGTCTATGAGGTTCCGGGGTGAGTATTTGAAGTATAACACAGTCATTTTTATTTACACGTGCATTCCAAAAACACATTGGACAAACGCATCCAGTTCACCTGTGCCACACTTACAAAGATAGGAAAAGAGGGTCTACACACAAACAAGTGAAAGATGTAATCGAATGGCTTTTAAACATCTGCTGTTTCCACTAAAGGTCTTCTCTGGATACACCCACCAGTGTCTTCTCTTTCTCCAAAATCAGACATTCAAGTGCCAGACCCTGAAATCAGTTTTCTGGTACCAGCTTAGTCTTCCCCATTCTGTATCCCTGCCTCTCCACTCTCTTCTTTCATATGCAGGAAAGGTCAGCTCTCCCTCAGTTTCTAATTTGCAACATCCCACTCGAAGGACTCAAGAACCAGCATCAAAAATTAGACACCCTCCATGGGACTCCTTCTCTGTCTTAGTTGGAGCTTCCATAACAATGTACCATAAACTGGGTAGCTCATCCACAACAGACATTTCTCACAGTTCTGGAGTTTGGAAGTCTAAGATTAAGGTGCCAGCATGGTAGGGTTATGGTAAGGAACCTCTTCCTGCTTGTAGATGCCATCTTCCCATTGCATCTGCAAGTGGCTGAAAGAGGCAGAGAGAGCTCTCTAGTGTCCCTTTT